>NC_136261.1:103452725-103915225 GCF_964187855.1 Myxine glutinosa | reverse complement strand
TTTAGAAAGTTTTGCAAATTTATTAAAAAGAAAAAACTGAAATATCACATTGACATAAGTATTCATACCATTTGCTATGGCACTGCAAATTGAGCTCAGGTACCTCCCATTTCTCATCTTTGAGATGTTTCTACACCTTGATTGAAGTCCACCTGTGGTAAATTCAATTGATTGGTCATGATTTGGAAAGGCACACACCTGTCTATATAAGGTCTCACAGCTGACAATGCATATCGGAGCAAAAACCAAGCCATGAGGTCGAAGGAACTGCCTGCAGAGATCAGAGACAGGATTGTGTCGAGGCACAGATCTGGGGAAGCCTACAAAAAAATTTCTGCTGCATTGAAGGTTCCCAAGAGCACAGTGGCCTCCATCTTACTATAATTCACCAAATGTCCGTCTGTCTGTTTGAAGGTACTGTAAAAACTGCTGAACCGAGCGCAAAGATATTTTGCATGGGTAATCCTGGGACCCCTGGGAGTAAAATAGGCTATTTAGTTTTCCCAATTTCAGCTTTGGTCTCCAGAATTCTCAGGTTTGGACTCCCGCATAACATTCGCGTTCGCATAACGTTCATTGTGACGATGTTCTCATTATGACGATGTTGTGACTATGTGTGTGTTCACGGTAGTGTTTGACGTGACGGTGTGAACATAATTTCGTAATGTTTTTCGTTTCGTAATCCTTTAATGAACGTTTAATGTTTAATGAACGTTTAATGTTTAATGAACGTTTAATGCCCTTCGATGTCCGGGGCCGCACGTGCGCGACACTGGACGGGCCAGCGTGTACCTTGCCCTTCACCGTCAGGCTCGGGTAAACTGCTGAGCCCCATCCGTGATGGGGACTAGGGCTTGAGACAGTGTCCCACGAACGAGGAATTCCCAGTAAGCGCAAGTCATCAGCTCGTGTTGATTAAGTCCTTGCCCTTTGTACACACCGCCCTTCGCTACTACCGATCGGACGGTTTGATGAGATCCTCGGATCAGCCCATGCAAGGGCCGTTCTCGGCTCGTGCCGGTGCACCGAAAAGATGAGCGAACTTGACTGTCTAGAGGAAGTAAAAGTCGTAACAAGGTTTCCGTCGGTGAACCTGTGGAAGGATCATTATCGGGACAACATGAGAACGAGCGAGACGTGAGACGTACGTGGTACGTGATCGTCCATGTACTGTTTAGCCATGTACTGTTTAGATTTTGATGATTTGCGTGTGATATGATTCAACGGATGTTTATATGAATCGTTTAAAATAAAAAAGCCTTCAATTTCTGATATTTTACCTTTTCATTTTGGCTTCCCAATTGAAGCCCCGCCCGTAGGGCGGGTACTGTTGCTAGTAATTCTAAAATGGAAGAAGTGTGGAACAACCAGGACTCTTCCTAGAGCTGGCCGCCCGGCCAAACTGAGCAATCGGGGGAGAAGGGCCTTGGTAAGAGGTGACCAAGAACCCGATGGTCACTCTGGCTGAGCTCCAGGATCCTGTGTGGAGATGGGAGAAACTTCCAGAAGGACAACCATCACTGCAACACCCCACCGATCTGGGCTTTATGGCAGAGTGGCCAGACGGAAGCCGAAGTTCAATCTTGGTTTCATCAGACCACAGAATATTGTTTCTCACAGTCTGAGAGTTCTTTCAATGCTTTTTTGCAAACTCCAAGCGGGCTTTCATGTGTCTTTCACTGAGGAGAGGCTTCCGTCTGTAGCCACCACCGGTGTGAGGCAAGCAGACAGGATAACCCGCTTCGCCCTGCTCACGACCTCCTCTGTCTGCGAAGAGCACCACCGTCAACAACACCTCCTCCTCCAATTATTCCAAAGTCCCACAACAGCTCCGAAAGCTTCCTTCACGAGCGCATCCGAGACAAAAGCAACCATCTCAGACCAAAGCCAGCATGAGAGAGAGAGCTCACTTCCTCCTTTGTGAACCCTCTCGCTCTCCCGTCACACTCCGCCCAATGCCCGAGCTCCATTACATCACTCCATGTCCTCCCGAACAATGATGAAGCTCGGGGCGTGGTCTGCCGGTTACGATAGTTTCCATGCCCCTCGTCCCACATTGGGGGTGTGGCCTTGTTCCTTAGTCCTGCTCACTGGGGCGGGGTGGGGCAGGGTTTACTCGTCGATCGTAATGTCTGGGTACTGTCGGCGATTGTTGTTGTTGTTGTTGGTTAAATACGTGTGTTTTATGGCTGGCTTTGTTGCAATTATTAAAAAAACATTGGGAAAATCACAGGTGCCAATCACATACTGGGAGAAACTAATCTTAACCCCACCTATTTAACACAAGCTCCACCCCCCGTGTGAAGACACAGAAACTATCTTAAGCTCACAGTTTTTCTACTTAAATACATCGAGATTGGCTTCCTACTAGCACGCGGTCCATGCTACCCTACACAGATCTATCTCCACTATGGTATGTCATCACCTACCCCCACAAACGTAACAATAAATACATACATACATATGTATGTATATATACAGGGTGGCCCAGAAGTAATAGGGCAGTTGCCAGAAGTTGCCCAGAAGTAATAGGGCAGTCAGCGAATCCATATTTAAGCAAAAAAAATTTATTAGCAGATCATAATGTATTGTTACGGACCGCGGATAAGATGTTAATTTGCCGAGCGGATGGCGCCGCGGCCTGAACCGTTTTTACAATGACTATACCCGATTCTGAACGTTGGCCAAATCGTGCCACAGATATTCAATTTGGAAAAGACAAAGACGACGCAGATGTGAAGAAGAAGAAGAAGAAGAAGAAGACAAAAAAGGTTTTAAATACGATTATAATTTATTACTATTTACAGGACCAAAGAAACCAAGAAAGAAGGAAGGATAATAAAATAATGACAGAAGGAATCAAGGAGACACAGTGAAATGCTAGCTTATCTACACAAGCTTAATTAATAAACCCCAGGACAACGTGGAAGACGGACGAACATTCACACTTACACGGGAAATGCAGGCAGGAATGAATGGCTTGGAGATGGGTGGCTGGAGGGGGAGGAAGGCACGGAGCTGGCTGGAGCTTGATCCCGCACGGGACGTCGGACTGGACCTCGACGGCCGCCGATGCCACCGATCCTGTGGTGTGCGCGGGGTAACGGGTCGGAGCTGCCTGGTGGAGCCAACGCTGCTGGTGGGGGGTCTGGCGTGACGGGTTCTCTCTCCCTCTCTCACAAACTCGCAGGACTCTCTTCAGGCTTGTCTGTGATCTGATCTCCTCCCTCCTCGACTCTCTCTGGGGGCGTCTCTCGCGGGTTATATAAGCCCCACCCTTGACCCTTTTGCGAACCTCCCCCAAACGTTCTCTCTCCGCCCTCTAAAGCCAACCCCTCGTTCTGGGTTGGTCGGCAAAGGCTGGTTCACTCCTCCCCTCTATGACGAGGTGGAGACACGCCTTTCTCCCCCGACCTTACCTCGTGGCTAATGGTGGTTTTGAGGCGATTCGAGCTAGCCCCAGCCAAAGGGCAGCAATGGCGAATGACGAAAACCGCCCAAATGCAGTTGGCAATTGCAGCAAACCTGGCAAACCTGGCACTTTGAAGATGCCATGTCGGAGGGATCTACCTTATTTAATGCGGTGCAATGGAGTGTCAAATTAATGGAAGACAAGGCCTTACCCTACTACACAGAATAAGGAAATAACTGTCAACAAGGAGGAAATCTATTATTGGCTACGTGGGTGCTTGGGAAATAACTACGGGCATGACCTTTGACCTTTATACAACAACAAATGGAGGAAGGAGGGTCCACAATAAAACAATAAAAAAACACAATCCTCATATCCACAACACTGCACCCTCCTCCTCTTAGGCACGTCCCGGGCCTCTTACCTTTACTTTTAGTGTGGCACGTAGGTGTAGTTCCCCCTACATTTAACCTGACCCTGAGTGTAGTTTTAAAACATAAATAAATATGTCCCGCTGCTCCATTGCACCCTACCTAACAGACTCACGCCCACAGCTAACCAAATTGCGGAATTGTCTTCAAACTATACATTTACGGTGGGGGCGCATTATTTACAATGACTCTATTTTATTTACAAAACACAACCCAGGACATGTGATTGTTCTTTTGGGGGGGGGAGACAGTCTGCTCTGCATCGACGCACCATGAAGCACCCAAAACGCACCAAAACACCCTCAAGCACCAATCGGTGCACGGTCATTGCAGTTCAATAATAAAAAATAACTAAACAAACCCTTGGTGGTGTCTTGCTCTTCGGCTCCCTCTGCTGGCTAATGCTCTCTTCCTGATGTTGTCATCTTCTTTGCTGGCAGCCTATTTGCAATAAAAGGAAACTTGCACAGAACGTGTCCATTTTTTTTTTTTTATGGCCCACAGGGCCGACTATGTGTGGTTCACCTGTGGGGCATAGGTGCCCTGTGACCAAGGTCCACCAGCAAGATCTCGGGCCTTCATGGCCGGTTCCAGCAGAGGGGCCATGCCCCAACCTATGGGGTCCATCAGTGGTGCTCAGCCACAGACATGTGGTCCATAAGGTGGTGCATCGATGCAGACAGCTGGTTCCGGGAGTTTCGGGCACCCAATGGCGGACTCACGCACGCTCCCCTCGGCGCCCAGTGGCGCACAGTCCTCGTGTGGGAGACAAGGGGGGGAAAAAGACAGATGAGCGAGGGGTAAGGTCTCAAGGGTACACATCAATAAAGGCAATGCAAGGCGAGGTGCGTATGGAGACGGAGCGGAGAAAAGCTCGTCCCTACCGTACGTCACCCCCCCCCCTGTCACCTACTCTACCCTTGCCCTTACCCCATGTTTACAACAATCTACACATTTACAAATTCGTCACTACTGTCACGTCTCCCCACTCTCTCCTATACCAAATTTGTCACCCTCTAACCAAAATTTGCCATCACCCAATTCATCCTCAATCCTCATAAGGAGGAAGAGATGGAACATCAGCACAATGTCACACCCACGTCATGATGCGTCTCACATTCCAAACATTTGCTCAATAAAAATAACAAAAACATGGCATGGTGTGGAGTCCTGTCACCTCAGGTGAATGGATGCAGATGGTGCGAGATCTCCATCCTAACTACCTTCTAAATGACTTTAATACTCTTTACACTACCCGGGGTCTTTCTCTGCCAAACCATTGGCCATCTTACTCTATGCGGTTTTAAGAACCAAATTCCCATTGCCCAAACTGTGGTGCTTCCTCAATTTGGGGTCTCACTCCCCCGATGCAACTCCCTGTGCCCTTGCACAATTTCAGGGCTGAGTCGTGTAGCTCTCCCAGCAGGTCTACCCACCTGCACACCTCCACCACTGTAGTTGCCACCCGAGCTTACCTAGCTCCTTGACCTAACCTATCTAATTGGGGAAGGCCCCTCCTGGCTCTGTCACCCCTTGGTGCCCTCTGGCACTGGGCTACCCGGGTCCGTCCTCCGGATCCTCCGGCCCCATCCACAACAACTACCGGCTCCCAGAGCCCACCTGCGGCCTCACCTGGCCGACATCCTCACAGTGGTGCAGTGCCCAACCAACTATACACACTAACAGGCTACACACCCAGCCATTTCCACAACACTAATGCACCCATTCAATCACCATTCTTCCACCACACACCACAGATGCCAATATCCAACCACAATTTACCTATACCCTCTACCTAACACTTACACTACCCTCCCCGGGTATTCGTGATGGGGGTCCATTCTTCCCCCATTCACACCTTCGCACCATCCACTCCACTCCACAGTTTCCACCATACTCACTCCACGACCATCCATTCCAATACTCCATATACTCCAGACCATTTATTCCATACACCTGTTATCCATTCACCTGTTGTTGCACACCTGTGCAATCACACCTGGTGCCACCTGCACCCTCCTTCCTCCCTGGACCATTTGGGTCAACACAACACACATCACCATCACTCCCTCATACACTGCTCCATACACCTGTTCAGTTGCACACCTGTGCAATCACACCTTTTAACCACACACACGGCATCATCTGAACTCCCTGTTGCCCTGCTAACTTAGTGCTGCCCGTCTTCCCTTTAAACTAAGCACATACCACGTCATTATCATCCAAACTAATCTACCTGCGTCCCCACTACCGGTATCATTGTCACTACCTAATCTTAACGTTACCTTTTGTCATCTTCTCTAGATCCCTATCATTATCCTAACCCTCCCGGGCTAGTTTTCACTTCCAACCCCATAAAACTAGTGCTCCTTTGCTCCCGCTGTGAGAGATGGCAGAGTTGCCATCCCACCACATCGGGTATCTCTCACTACCAATTTTGCACACCAAATTCCAGCCAATCCAAAATTTTCTATCCCAAAATTTCGAATCCAAAAACACTATCAGTATCATCATCATCACAGTCCGCTATATCCTAGCCTCGGTGCGTCATGACATCATTAAACTCGGCTTCGCAAAGCCGAGCAATGAATTCGGGTGGTTTGGTCGCCTGCAGGTTGAATCCGTCCGGCTTTTGGTTCAAGGGAGGTGGTTTGGTCGGGCCGAGATTCCACGCACCATCTCGGCGCGGCATCTCGCGGTCCCGGGCCCGATGGCTCAATCTCGCCCGGTCGGAATCCCGCACCCGCCAGGGGGCTCCGTGCCGCTTCCTCCTACTCGCCCTTGAACCGGACCGGTCGCCTCGCCCGACAAAGCCCGGACTCGACCGTGCGGGGCGGGGCCAGGCCCGAATCGTGCGCAACGCCCCGAAGCGGGGCGACGCAGCATTGATCCACGCGAGGCTTCGCATCCAACAAAGCCAAAGGGCTCCGCGCACCGAGCGCCCGCTACCCGTCGCCCTAGCTGCTAACCTGGTCAACGTCGATGCTTCACTTGCATACGCGACCCGTTTCACACTCACAAAACCTGGCGTCTCGGCGCCTCCAGTGCATCCCACACACTCCGTCCATTCCACCAACGCACTCCCCGTTACACACCACACCTCTCGCGCACACTCGCCATTCGCACACTCCCTTAACACACCTCGTGCACCGTCTTGCGCACTCTCCCTCGTCGGTACGTACTCCGTACCACTCACCATGGGTGTGCACTCCTGCATCCACCCACTACCGCGCTCCGATGTGCTCTCTCGCACTCGCGCCACCACCAACTCAGGTGTGCTTTCTCGCACACCCTCGCCGTTCATCCCATACGTGCATCCTCGCACCCGCTCCACCACCAACTCACTCCTCGTGTCATACTCCGTACAACCCACCGTGCATTCTCGCTCGCACTCGGTTTCACTCCCACACTTTATAACACACCCACTCGCCGACGCACACTTTTTCCTCACATGCACGCCATTTCCACTCACACGGGACCCTTCACCAATGCCCGGGTGCCATATTGATCCCAATCGCGCGACAATTCTCTTGTCGCCAAACATCCTTCCACAAAATCTCCCCGCACAATACACAGCACGACTCACCTGGGGGATCCTTTTCTCCACGCGCACCTGCAAACTTCCATTTGGGTTAAGCACAGCATCGTGATGTGAGCAGGGACTTTGTACATAATCCATTTCTCCCTGCAATTCCCAGGCTACCTCCGTCATCTCTTCAATTTTAATTCCCAGCACTTTTTCTTTATTCACCTCGACGAGCGTTGGCTTTATTAAAATTCCCTCTTCTACCTCAACGGTCGCCGGCTGCCCCATACCCCGGGTCGCGATCTCTATACCCGTCATTTTACCCGCGCTTTTCTCCACTTCACTCAACCAGTGCTCCTCGACCCGCGTTACCTCATCGTGCACCCGTGTGCTCCCCCCGCCCAACCTGCGGCCAACCTCCCTCTTGGCTTCCCTCACCTCATTAATTTCTTTGGCTTGGCCAACCATGCCCCCCAGTTTGTCCCCTACCCCACTTCCAAATCCCTTAAATTTGCTTCCGAGCCCCTCCAATTTGCTTCCGAGTCCCTCCAATTTGCTTCCGAGCCCCTCAAATTTATTTCCCATATTGTTTAACCCGTCTCTCAATTGGCCACCCATTTCTCTTTGCTCTCGGGTGGATTTATCACTTTGGGCATCCATTTTTGCCATCATTTGAATCATAAAGACTCGCATGTACTCTGGCATCTCGGGCTCGGCTGCTGCGACCACGGGCGTGGCTAAATTTGGTGCCGCTACAACCACGTGCGCGAGGGCGCCATTTTGCGCACCTGAAACCTCCTCAACCACCTCACCATTGTTCTCCTCCATTTCTTCCCTCTGGTCCTGGGTTACCCCCAAACCCCTCTTCTAATGCCCCCACCGGCATCCCGCCGCCTTGACTATCCATGGCACGATGTTCAATTTAAGATTTTATAAAACAAATTTCGGCCCACTCGTAATTTGAGGGCACGAAGCGCTTCAGGTCCGCATCTCGCTCCCGGCACCAATTGTTACGGCCCGCGGATAAGATGTTAATTTGCCGAGCGGATGGCGCCACGGCCCGAACCGTTTTTACAATGACTAGACCCGATTCTGAACGTTGGCCAAATCGTGCCACAGATATTCAATTTGGAAAAGACAAAGACGACGCGGATGTGAAGAAGAAGAAGAAGAAGAAGAAGACAAAAAAAAGGTTTTAAATACGATTATAATTTATTACTATTTACAGGACCAAATAAACCAAGGAAGAAGGAAGGATAATAAAATAATGACAGAAGAAATCAAGGAAACACAGTGAAATGCTAGCTTATCTACACAATCTTAATTAATAAACCCCAGGACAATGTGGAAGACGGACGAACATTCACACTTACACGGGAAATGCAGGCAGGAATGAATGGCTTGGAGATGGGTGGCTGGAGGGGGAGGAAGGCACGGAGCTGGCTGGAGCTTGATCCCGCACGGGACATCGGGCTGGACCTCGACGGCCGCCGATGCCACCGATCCTGTGGTGTGCGCAGGGTAACGGGTCGGAGCTGCCTGGTGGAGCCAACGCTGCTGGTGGGGGGTCTGGCATGACGGGTTCTCTCTCCCTCTCTCACAAACTCGCAGGACTCTCTTCAGGCTTGTCTGTGATCTGATCTCCTCCCTCCTCGACTCTCTCTGGGGGCGTCTCTCGCGGGTTATATAAGCCCCACCCTTGACCCTTTTGCGAACCTCCCCCAAACGTTCTCTCTCCACCCTCTAAAGCCAACCCCTCGTTCTGGGTTGGTCGGCAAGGGCTGGTTCACTCCTCCCCTCTATGACGAGGTGGAGACACGCCTTTCTCCCCCGACCTTACCTCGTGGCTAATGGTGGTTTTGGGGCGATTCGAGCTAGCCCCAGCCAAAGGGCAGCAATGGCGAATGAAGAAAACCGCCCAAATGCAGTTGGCAATTGCAGCAAACCTGGCAAACCTGGCACTTTGAAGATGCCATGTCGGAGGGATATACCTAATTTAATGCGGTGCAATGGAGTGTCAAATTAATGGAAGACTAGGCCTTACCCTACTACACAGAATAAGGAAATAACTGTCAACAAGGAGGAAATCTATTATTGGCTATGTGGGTGCTTGTGAAATAACTACGGGCACGACCTTTGACCTTTATACAACAACAAATGGAGGAAGGAGGGTCCACAATAAAACAATTAAAAAAACACAATCCTCATATCCACAACAGTATGTATGCAATGTATGCGCAGAACATAATATTTAGACACACAACGAAACAGAGGCTGTTTCAAAAATTGTTCACAGTGCTGCCCATTCTCATTAATACATTTATCAACTCTTTTCACTACAGAGTAGCAAAACCTTCCAACATAAATCCACAGTCATTTGTGCACAAGCATCAATAATTTTCTGTTTAAGTTGCTCAATTGTCCGGCATTTCTGAGTGTAAACCACATTCTTTAGAGTGCTACAGAGGAAAAAATCCGGTGGAGTAAGATCTGGTAATCGGGAAGGTACTCGACTTGTCCACGGCGACCAATCCACCGTTGAGGGAAATGTTCATCCAACCAATTGCATGCAACGATACTATAATGGGCTGGTGCCCCCATCATGCTAGAACCACATTTCGTCAATATTCGGCCAGATAGCTTCAGCTGTAAGAAATTTGTTGTTCAGCATGGCCACATAACTCTCACTTGTCACTGTTTGGTCGAAAAAGAACGGCCCCACAAGACCAGCAGCACAAATCCCAACCCAAACGGTGACACCTGTGGTGTTGACATCCTTTTCAATTTCAACGTGTGGATTTTCACTTACCCAATAAACAGTGTTGTGCCGATTGACATGGCCATTCAACTTAAAAGTTGCTTCATTACTCCAAAATAATTTTTCAGGAAAGGTGTCATCCCCTACACATTTTTGTCTAAAAATTTTGCAAAACTCTACTCGCTGATCTGGATCGTCTTCAGTCATAGCATGGAGCAAATGAGGATGATATGGTTTCAAGTTGAGCTCGTGAAGCATCCTCTGAATGGATGTTCTTGAAATGCCAATTTCTTGTTTAGCTCGCCTGGTAGACTTTTTTGACTTTGTTTAAAAGCAGCTTCAACAACCTGTTTGTTTTCTTCGGTGCAGATGGACCTTGGTCTTCCAGGTCTTACCAAGTCTTTAACTGAACCAGTGGTTTCAAAGCGCTTTATAACGTTGGCCACTGTGTCTCGTTTTATTAAACGGTGAAAGTGCTCTTCAAAAATGCAGCACGTCTCTTATTCTCCGTTTTGTAAAATGTCTTCACAATAAAGACACGCTGTTTGTCTGTGTAACATACATACATATGAATGTATTGTCGCGTTCCTCGTGATTTAAAAAACCGACCAAGGAAACAGATTAACCAAGCAAACTTTAACTCTGGAGGCGTTCAGTCCAAATATGGCAGAGTTCATACACGCGGGGAGGGAGGAGGGTGGGGAGGATGCTGAAGTTCCTTACCTCACGGTTCCGACGGCAGCCCTCAAACCTGTGGAGATTAAATCAAGCGAACACCAAATTAAATGTACAAAAAGAAACACGTTTATTTTATGGAACCGGAGAACAATGAATGCGACGATAAATAAATAATGCTCCTAAATCGGGATCCCGCACACCTCATTTCAAATACAAGACAAAGGAATGGAGAATAAAATAAAACGTTGTGTTCTTTCGTGGGGACTTATCTCTGTCTGGCAGTCAGCGTCCGTAAGGAATTTTCCGGGATGGTCCGGCTCCGAACACAGTCGTCCAACCGTGGCTCCGATGTTTGTGGGGAGTAGGCCTCATTCCGTCCCCGTTCGCGCTCCACCAGGCTCACTTACGCCGCTGCACAGCAAGCCTCGCATCCCCACACGATCGTTCGCGAGGTCCTTGCGTGAATGCCGGGAAAGAGAATCGTCGGCGCGCCAACGTCTTTCCAACGTCTAACAAGTGAGGGTCCAAACGGGACGAGGTCCAACACAAGAGAAGGTCCAGAGCAAAGGGACAGTCCAACGCAAGAGGGCAAAGGGAAGAGAGAGAAATGCCGGCGAGCGAGCGTCACGTGACATCAACCCTCCTCTCCTCCAACCAGCGCGGCACCCCTTGACCTCTTGACTCTTCCGATCGCGTTGGAGTCCTCTCATTGGCCGAGTGCTTTTTTCCCCTCGTGTCATGCCATCGGTCGGTGGCCAATCAGTGAGTCGCTCCTTCCACCAATTACAGGGAAGCTTTCTGCCCCTCCCCCGACCAATCACACGTCCTTCCCTACTCTCCAATTAGCGACCTGGTCTTACTTGCCCCTCCCCCCTGTCAATCAAGAGTCCTTCTGGGCGTGGCTATTATCTGCCTGGTCGATGTCTGGTCGCCATGGTGTACCACTGCGCGGCCGCTTGCTGTCTGCTCTTCCGGTCAGTTTTATCATTTTGTGGCGGAAGGGGATTTAATTAATGTGTGCGCTAATGGGGCGAACTAATGTATGTGATGTGTTGCCATAAGGGACAATGGATAAATCACAGAGGGAAACGACATACAATGGAATTAGCATAATCGCCACGCTAGTTAACAAGTCCCGCCCCCTCGTGGCGGGGTCACATACCCAACTGATCCGACATCTGGGCTGACAGAACTTATTACATCGAGATTCTCCAGCACGACAATCAAAGCACTTACCTATGCAGATATACCTAAATCTACAGTGCGTATCAAAAAAAAAGGTAATCCGAATTCAAGGGGTTAATATGCAAAGGTTATTTAGTTTGACAATTAACATGTGGTTTACCAATTATGAGGAGATCCTCAACTTTACATTGATGCCTTTCATGCATCATTGCTGTCACACATGACCGAGTACATGTTCATTGAAAATGACAAGTTCAAATCGCATTTTTACAAGTTTGGCTAATCAGTGCAAGACAGTTTTAAATGGACGCATTACTTGTCGACTACCAAGTTGATTATGTAAAATTGTTAAGCTGGTCTGGTAATCGTCGGTTGCATCATCCTTTGTTTAAGATTGGTATTTAAGATGGGCCGACAGTGTATGGGTTCGGAGACAGTCTGAGTCATTGAAAAGATGGTTTCAACTTACGACTGAAAAGCGGACCTTCATGGTTACAACCTTTCACCAAACTGGAAGTTTGCAGCGAACTTGTGATGCGTTCAGGGAACGTTTCCCAGAACGGGAGCCTCCAGCAGCCAAAATCATCTGGGCGAATGTTAGAAAATACCAAGAGCATGGCACTAGCCTCAACCCGCAACAAGGAGAATTCTGGTAGGAGGCGCACTGGGCGATCGGAAATGAACATTGCAGCAGTAAGGCAGCAAGTTTTGGAGCATCCTAGGGATACCAGCACAAGACGAAATGGGACGGGATTGCCTTCGGCAACATTCAACAGAATCACAAGACTGGACCTCCACCAACATCCATATCGGATTCACATCCGGCATCAACTTACGCCAGGGGATTTTGCCAGGAGGCTGGTGCTTGCCAGATGGTTGATAGCACGTTGCGAAGCAGATGTCAATTTCCTGCGGTATCTTGTTATCGGCAACGAAACTGCTTTCCCCATGGACAGCAAGGTCAATACCCATAATGTTCTTGAATATGCATCGACAGGACAACCCCCGGAATTTATTTTGACACCAACATGAATCGACAAAAGTGGACTGTTTGGTTGGGACTTTGTGGAAGTGGTCAGGTGATCGGACCATTTTTCTTTCAAAGGAATGTCAATGGTAACAGGTATCTGCAGATGATCTGGTGGGAGGAGAACTTTGAGCGACAGGTTTGTGGTGTCTTCAGATATCTCTGGTGGGCCCAAGACAGTGCCCTAGCACATCGTCTTATCGTCTTATCGCTGTCCGAGATCGACTGAAGGAACTCTTTGGAGACCGAGTCATGGCCCTCAACCATGCAGTGGAATGGCCACCAAGATCACCTGCCCTCACACCATGTGATTATTTCCTTTGGGGACATTTAAAGAACATGGTGTTCGCAACTCCTCCCCGTGATCTTGACGAATTGCAGGGCCGTATTCGACATGAAGTGGATGCTTTGCGCAATGACCCGGCTTTGGTGAGACGAGCAGTTCAGGGCATGCTACGCCGCTGTGAGCTTTGTGTTGAAAGGGGAGGTGGACACGTTGAAGGTGTGGATGCATAAAGGCCAACCATTCCTGAGAAAAGTTCACATCTGACGTTCATTTTGCAACCAATTATCATGACATGCATCGATTAGCCAAACTTGTAAAAATGCGATTTGAACTTGTCATTTTCAATGAACATGTACTCAGTCATGTGTGACAGCAATGATGCATGGAAGGTATCAATGGAAAGCTGAGGATCTCCTCTTAATTAGTAAACCACATGTAAATTATCAAAATAAATAACCTTTGCATATTAACCCCTTGAATTCGGATTACCTCTTTTTTGATACGCACTGTATAATATGCCCCTACCCAACCGACATAACAATATATATATATATATATATATATATATATATATATATATATATATATATATATATATATATATATATATATATACAGGGGGCTGCAAAAGTAGGTATATAGTAAGGATTATACCAGTATTACCAGTATTATAATAGTGGTGCTAGGATTCATTTAATACTAGAATTCATTTAATTAATTAAAATCATTATTACCAGTTCTGTTGATGCCACGTTCTGTTGATGCCATGATTCAGTTCATACGGGAGGCTTGCCAGGAAATTGATGCTGATAAAGACCTTTGTGCCAGAGTGTGCACGGGTGTCCACACTCGACTAGTGGAGTGTGTGAATGCCGGGGGCAAACAGTTTGAACATTTGAGGGATTAATATGTTTATTATTGATATGTTTATTATTGATATGTTATTATTGATATGCCTGTATAATCAATAAAATACGTTTTGTGCACACGTTTTGTTTTTCATTACTGTATACCTACTTTTGCAGCCCCCTGTATGTATGTATATATATATATATGTATATATATATATGTATATATATATATATATATATATATATATATATATATTGTTATGTCGGTTGGGTAGGGGCATATGATATTGTGCCATGCTCTTGATATTGTTGTGGATATGAGAATTGTGTTTTTTTATTGTGTAATGAATTGTAAAGACAACCCTCCTGCCTCCATTCTGTGTATAAAGGTCAAAGGGCGTCCCTTAGTTAGGTCATATACCATCACATAGCCAAATCATAGATTTCCTCCTTGTTGGTAGTTATTTCCTTATTGTGTGTATTAGGTTAAGGCTATGTCGTCCATTAACTAATACTGCATTGCACCAAAGTGAAACAAGGTAGTATCCCCTTTCAATTTCCCCAGAACCTCCATGGGATTTTCCTTTTGTCAGCCGCATTACAAATTCCTCTGCACGGTTTACTGCATTCCGCTGTTTCGTTGGGCTTGTGGTTTTCGCCGCAGCTGCTTGGCGGTTTTCACCGCGACTCCATTAGCCACGAGGTGGGCTCAAAGAAGGGGGAGGAGCCGCCGAATCCAGGGCGTTGGCCGCCCCTCGTCATCAAGGGCGGAGCCAAAAGAGGCCGAGCGAGCGAACCGGCACTGCAGTAAGCGACCCGGTAGGCGTGCCCAGAGAGCTCGCGGGGAGAGGTCGAGGCGTGCTATAAAAATGCGTGCGCATGCGTCAGGACAGTGGTTGGTGGATGAAAGTACAGTTGTTGCTGAAGGAGGAAGGGTTGATGAAGAAAGAGAGTGGCATTGGAGGAGGACGAGTTGAGTGTGGCGTTAAGTGGCATTAAAGTGGAGCTGAAGAGCCCGGAGTCCAGCACGAAGCGCCCATCCGCTCGCGGTGAACAATACGCGCCGCTGCACACCAAGGCTTTCCCGCCAAGAACGCGAGTCGACTCCTGGAGCGGGACCTCGACGCCTGCAGTGGCCTGGGCCTTCCCATTCCTCCTTCCAGCCAATCCACTCTGCAATTCCCCGTGTGAGTCTGTCTTTGTTTGTTCTGTCCCTGGGTTAATTAAGACTGTAATAGATAAGCTAGAATTTTCACTGTGTCCTTCTGGTCCGTCCCTCTTTCTGCATTAGTTTATTATTCTTCCTCCTCCTTGGTTGCTTTCAATTGTGTAAATAGTAAATAAATCATATTCGCATTTCCTACCTCTTGTCTTCTTCTTCTTCAAATCCGTCGTCTTTGTCTTTTCCAAATTCAATACCTGTAGCACGATTTGGCCAACGTTCAGAATCGGGTTAGTCTTTGTTAACGGTTCGTGCTGCGGTTGCTAAACACCGCTTGGCAATCCATTAACATCTGTCCGCGGCACGAACGGGGCTGTGCACCGGCCTTTCCGGGGGTCGCGGTACGGCGCCAGGGACCACGTCGGTCCGTTATAGAAGAGGGGATTAATGCCCCCTCAAAGGGGAACCATAGGCCGACGTTGGGTTCCGTAACAATATATATATATATATTGTTACAGACGCGGTGGTGGATGTTTGTTCACCGAGCGGTTTGGTATGACCGCGCCTGCACGTTTACCCGATTATACTCGAACGTTGCCGAGTCGCGCTACGCTAAATCAATGAAGGAAAAGGACACAACGGCTGGGTTAAAATGACACGACACCAAGGGTTCAGTTCTCAAGACCTCCGGAGGAGGTTATATTAGGGCGGAAGGTTAGATTACAGGAATGAGAGGGACAGCATAGAAAGACAGGCACTTAGACACACTTATCTTATTCCCTGACAGACGACAGATAAACAGGACAAAACTGACTCACACGGGGATTGATGGCAAGGAAAGGCAGAATCGATGGCTCCAGGTGCACCTGGGCTCAGGGCAGGATCGACCCGGTCCGGTCTAGAGATGCGGGGAGGTCGCAGCGCTCGGATGTGGTGATTGTCTTCTCAAGCTGGGGGCGCATCTGACGTCACATCCGGTAAGTCGCCGCGTATATCCGGCGGGGAGTGACACGCCCTCGGCTCGTTAGCTCCGCCCCAGATGGAATCGGCCCGTTGCTTCTCATTGGGTGCGTGCGGGGGGGTTACCGGCTCCGCCCTTGACGAGGGGCCGACAGGCAGCCCCTTCTTGGTAACCCCGTCGGCGCACATGGGTAATGGCGGCTAACCGAGCCGGAGTGAGGACGCACACTCCCCGCACGCCGCGCCGCGCCCCTCTGTTGTTGTAGTTGTTGTTGTAGTTGTTGTTGTAGTTGTTGTTGTTGTTTGGTTGTTGTTGTTGTTGTTGTTTGGGGAAGAAGATGGGAGGAGGTATGGGAAGGTCCTAAACTCACTACTGGTGCCATATAATCACATTCTGGTGCAACGAAGTGTCAGAATTAATGGAAACGAGTCCTTAACTGACATAGACTAAGAATAACTAGCAAGATGTCCGAAAGTTGTCTACGTGAGATGCGGTGGACCTGGGCACGACATTTAATGGGGGAAAAAGGGGAAGGTCGGTTCTACAGAGTGTTATTTACAGGCAATGGGACTAGGGAATGGGGGATTGGGGATAGTTGGGGAGTATTGGGGAAATAGGGGAATATTTACAAGCGGATATTGAGGCCAAGTCCCATATCCGCAACATTGCACCCTTCTCTACCCTCGGGGCGTCCCGACCCGATAAATTTTTACCTACTTTAGTGTGGCACTCAGATGTAGTTCCCTCTACTATTAACTCTACCCTGAGTGCGACAGTTTTACAGATGTTCACAAATGAGTAAATATGTCCCCCTGCGACGTTGCACCCTTCTCCTCACAGAAACACACCCACAGGATAACCGAATCCGGAAAGAATTCTCAAACTAAACATACAGCCGGTAGGGAGCATTATTTACACAAGACTACGCTGATATTTACACTACGATCCAGGACCTGTTTTTGGAGGAACACATGCAGATGTTATGCATAGAGAGAGCACGCATGCCAGCATCGATACACCAACCCACGAGTGCTCTGTGGCCTTACGGCCTTTAATAATGTGCAGAGCACCCCTTCCAAACACCAAAAGCACCACCCCATCACACAGTCAGCACCATCCGGTGCACCAATAAAGTGTCTAATAACCATGGTGTGGTGTCGCAGCCGGCCGATGTTCTGCCGCTGGTCTTGCCTTCCTGTGGTGTTCTTGGCTTTCTGACTCCTTTAAAAAATAAAGAAAGGCGCCAACCGCGTCCATTTCTTTATTGTGGCCGTCAGGGGGCCAACTATTAGTGGTTCACCTGTTTGGCATAGTTGCCACGTTGACCCATAGGTCCATCCATGGGTGGTGCTTGGCCGCATAAGAACTGCGGTCCATGGTGGGTGGCCACAAACATTGCGGTCCATATGGTGTATCGATCCAGGCAGCAAGCAGCGAAAGTGCAGGCCCACAACTGCGAAGCCAGCACCTCTCTCTCCTCTCTCTCTCTGCCCCAAAGCCAGATCCTCGGAGGTGGGAGACAAAAGAAATAGACAAGTGAGTAAGGTGGTAAGGGCGCAAAAGCGCACGCAATACAAGGTGATGCACACTGGGGGCACATGGGAACCAGGTGAGACAGGTACGTTCCTACCGTACGCCCCCCCCCCCCACCAGGTAACCTACATGGCCCCTCCCTTACCCCTTACTGTATCCACAAAACACAACACTACCCATAAACATCTACTTTACAAATCAACGAACATCCCTACTGTCTTCCCCGTTCCTCCCATAAACCAAATTCGTCTTCTCTCCCTCCTAACCAATCAAATTTGCCATTTTCAACTTTCATCAAAATTTGCCATCTCCAACTGAACATCAAAATTTGCCATTACCAATTCATCATCAGTCCCTCCTAGGGAGGGAGAGATGGAATCACCCCAATGTCTCATCCACGTCGTGATGCGTCTCACAAATCCAACAGCAATCCTTACTTCCTGCAACACAACAAAGAAAACACAGGTGTGGAGTCATCATCATCACCACAGGTAAGTGGCTGCGTATGGTGCGACAGGTTCATCAATCCTAACTATTTCCTAAATGACTTTAACAACTTTACACTACCCGGGGTCTTTCTCCGGCCAAAACATTGGCCCTCTTACACTATGGGTTCTAAAAACCAATTCCCATTGGCCAAACTGTGGTGCTTTTCAATTTGGGGTCTCACTCCCCCGATTCATCTCCCGGTGCCCTCGCACAATTTCTGGGCTGTGGCGTGTACCTCTCCCAGCGGGTCTACCCACCTGCACACCTCCACCACTGCAGTTGCCTCCGAGCTTACCTGCTCCTTACCCTAACCTAACTACCTGGGGAAGGCCCTCTGGCGCTCTCCCCACTCGGTGCCCTCTCTGGCACTGGGCTGCCCGATCCACACCCGGGATCCTCAGGCACCCACTCACAACTATCGGCTCCCAGAGCCCACCTGCGGCCTCACCTGGCCGACATCCTCACAGTGGTGGAGTGCCCAACCAACTACACACACTAACAGGCTACACGCCCAGCCATTTCCACAACACTAATGCACCCATTCACAATACCATTCTGCAACCGCACCACAGATGCCAATATCCAACCACAATTTACCTGTACCCTCTACCTAACACTTACACTACCCGCCCCGGGTACTCGTGAAAGGGGTCCACTCTTCCCCCATCCACACCTTCGCACCATGCACACCACTCCGTACCACTTACTCCAACTCTCTCCACACACCTGTACTTGCACACCTGTGCTCTCATTCTTGGTGCTGCCTGCACCCTTCTCTCCCCAAGCGCATTCGCGCTGATCCACACACTCATTACTCACACACTGCTCCACACACCTGTCCAGTTGCACACCTGTGCAATCACACCTGTTCCATCCTCACACACACACGGCATCATCTCATCTAACTACTCCCCTCTGAAACTTGCGCTTCCCAGTCGTCCCTTTAACCTATTGCGCTCCCTCGTCATTATAATCCTTACTAATCTACCTGCGTCCCCACTACAGGTATCAGTCACTATCTAACCTTAACGTCACCTAATGTCATCTTCTAGGTCCCTACACACATATAACCTAACCCACCCGGGCTAGTTTTCACTGCCATACACCCCATAAGCTATTGCTCCTTTGCCCCCACCTTCTGTGAGGGATGGTGGATTTGCCATCCCACCACATCGGGGGTCTCTCACTACCAATTTTGCACATCAAATTTCAACAAATCAAAAATTTGCCAATCACTACCCATCATCTGCCAATCATTACTGCCAATCCTTTGCCAATCATCAAATTTTGTTTTTCTCTAATTTTGGGTCCAAAACACTAACCTCATCACCCAGTCTACTCACTAATACCTCTCGGTGCGCCAATTCCTGTCCAAAGCCCGGCTTCGTAAAGCCAAGCCATGAATGCGGGTTGTTCTGTGCCAGCGGCTGGATGCGTCCGGCACTCGGTGCAGGGACGGGGGCTTACCCGGGCCGAGATCCCACGCACCATCTCGGCGTGGAGCCATCCAATGTCCCGATCTCGACCTGCCGGACTGCCTCAACAAAAAGTGGTCGCCATGACGACCCTTTCTATCGGGCTGCCCGCTCCGCCTAGTGGAGCACGGACGCGGCCGTTCAAAGCGAGGCCCAGCACGCACCGAGGACCCGATTCGGCTATAAGTCGTTCTAAACTCTACCCCGTCTAACGTCGATGCTTCACCTGGACGCTTACACCCCGCAGCCCGTTCCTTGCTCACACATCCAGCCGTGCCCATGCTCCTCGTACCTTTCCTTACACACCCAGGTACACCCATTCCACTCACAGCCTTGGTCACACACCTGACCACCGAACACTTTGGCACACATTCGTTGCTCGCACACCTCACCAATACACCTCTTCGCGCCCCCTCCTCTGTCACCTCCTCTGTGACAATCACAGGTGTGCTCTCATTCGCACACCCAACCACGTGCCTCACCACCAACTCCAGCGTGCATTCCCACTCACGCTCTACCATTCCAGGTGTGCATCCTTCCATCCCAGGTGTACATCCTCGCTCACCTGTCACAACCAACTCACTCTCCTTGTCACTCTCACTACTCTCACCTCCATTCTTGACAGCGCACTCACCCTTACTCTTGACAGCGCACTCTTTCCTCATGCACCTGTCCGTCACACACCTTTCTCGCGCACACTCTCCCGTTACACCCTCTGTAACACTCACCACAGGTGTGCATTCTTCCTTGCCCTTGACAGCGCACTCTTTCCCCATGCACCTGTCCGTCACACACCTTTCTCGCGCACACTCCTGCGCACACTCTCCCATCACACCCTCTGTAACACTTACCACACCGCGCTTCCATGTGCTCCCTCGCACACACGCCACGACCGACTCACTCTCGCCAGCACCCTCACTCCTTGGCACACACTTTTTCCTCACACATCCCAGAGTCGGACTTTCTTGCACACCTCCTTTTTCGCACACCAGACCTGTCGCACACTTCACCCACGGCCTCTCACGAACACCCGGGTCCATCTCGACCCCCAAGCTTCTTAAATCCCCTGGCGCATCATACGCACGACCATATTGGTCACCACTTACACCGGGTCCTCTTCCTCTTCGCTTCTCCTCCATCACCTGCGAATCCCTCATCCGGTTAATGAGCACATCATCACGATCCAAACACAGACTTTGGACCAATTCTTTTATCTCCTCTTTTATCTCCTTCCTATCCTCTCTCCGTCGCTTCTTAATTTCGCTCACCCCTTCTTCCACTTCTTCTAATTTCTGCTTCACCTCCTTTATTCCCCGGTACGTCTCCTCAAGCTCGTCCTCCAAGGCTACCTTGACCGTTTCCATGTGCGTCCTCACCTGCCGGTCCTTCGTCTCCATTACCTCTATCACCTCGTCCAACCTCGTTGTCAGTCCCTCACGTACCATCTGACATTCCCTCTTCGTCGCTACCAAGTCATCTTTTAGTTCTTTCTGTGTCACTTTTAAACCTCCTAATACCGCAGTGTTCCTTTGAACCTGCTCCACTAACTCCGTCTGTCCCACCGTCAGCTGCTCCACCTCCTGCGTCAGGTCCTCTATGCCCCCTTGTAACTTTACAGTCCCCTTTCTCACCTCCTTCTCCATGTGCTCCTTACAGTGCCTCACCTCCTCGCGCACTCCTCCGACCTCCTCACCCACTCCTCCTCTGATCTCCTCTCCCATCACTTGCATCTCCTGCCCAGATGCCACCCTCATCTGCTCCATTTCCTCCCTGTGAGCATCCAGTTTGGTTTCTACCCCCATTCTGACCCCCTCTATCTGCTGCCCCATTTGGTTAACTTCCCTTTCCGCTTGGTCCCTCATGTCCCTCAATTTGCCTTCCATCCTGTTTTCTAACTCCTCTAACCCCTTTTGCATCCCTTCCATTTGATTCTCCTGGGCAGCCATTCTATTTTCTACCCCCGTTAACCCATTTCTCACCTCTTTTATCCCGTTGTCTAACCACTCAAAATTATTGTCTAACTTCCCAAATTTCTTGTCTAACTCCTTAAAATTATTGTCTAACCCCTCAAAATTATTGTCTAACTTCCCAAATTTCTTGTCTAACTCCTTAAAATTATTGTCTAACCCCTCACCGGTACCCCTCGCTTCGTCCCTCATTACCCCCATTTGGTTTCCCATTATCCCCATTTGGTTTCCCATTATCCCCATTTGGTTTCCCATTCGCTCACTCTGAGCCCTCATTTCCTCCCTCATTTCCTCGCTATTCTGGGCCATAAGGGCCTTCATTTGTATTAAAAAAAGGTTCAAATCCACCAGGGGCGCTGCCACGGCCAGCGAGGCGCCATTTTGCGCTCCCGCAATGTCGGGCACAACGACGCTATTTTGTGCGTCTGCTACCCTCGCTGCTTCGCTCTCCTCCTGTCCCTCAATTTGGTCCTGGACCGACCCTGCCTCACTCTCCCCTACCGGACCCCAGCTGTCTTGATCCGCCATAGCGCGACTTTCAAAATTCGGGTTTTTATTTTCGTAAAACAAATTCAAATTTCGCCGTTATAATTTCGAGCGGGAAACGCGCTCCGGGTCGAATTCTACCTCTCCAACACCAATTGTTACCCTAGTGGTACAATTGGTGTTCCAAAATTTGGGCCTAATAAATTTAGTCCCGGGTCCGAATTCCACTCCTCGACACCAATTGTTACAGACGCGGTGGTGGATGTTGGTTCACCGAGCGGTTTGGTATGACCGCGCCTGCACGTTTACCCGATTATACTCGAACGTTGCCGAGTCGCGCTACGCTAAATCAATGAAGGAAAAGGACACAACGGCTGGGTTAAAATGACACGACACCAAGGGTTCAGTTCTCAAGACCTCCGGAGGAGGTTATATTAGGGCGGAAGGTTAGATTACAGGAATGAGAGGGACAGCATAGAAAGACAGGCACTTAGACACACTTATCTTATTCCCTGACAGACGACAGATAAACAGGACAAAACTGACTCACACGGGGATTGATGGCAAGGAAAGGCAGAATCGATGGCTCCAGGTGCACCTGGGCTCAGGGCAGGATCGACCCGGTCCGGTCTAGAGATGCGGGGAGGTCGCAGCGCTCGGATGTGGTGATTGTCTTCTCAAGCTGGGGGCGCATCTGACGTCACATCCGGTAAGTCGCCGCGTATATCCGGCGGGGAGTGACACGCCCTCGGCTCGTTAGCTCCGCCCCAGATGGAATCGGCCCGTTGCTTCTCATTGGGTGCGTGCGGGGGGGTTACCGGCTCCGCCCTTGACGAGGGGCCGACAGGCAGCCCCTTCTTGGTAACCCCGTCGGCGCACATGGGTAATGGCGGCTAACCGAGCCGGAGTGAGGACGCACACTCCCCGCACGCCGCGCCGCGCCCCTCTGTTGTTGTAGTTGTTGTTGTAGTTGTTGTTGTAGTTGTTGTTGTTGTTGTTGTTTGGTTGTTGTTGTTGTTGTTGTTTGGGGAAGAAGATGGGAGGAGGTATGGGAAGGTCCTAAACTCACTACTGGTGCCATATAATCACATTCTGGTGCAACGAAGTGTCAGAATTAATGGAAACGAGTCCTTAACTGACATAGACTAAGAATAACTAGCAAGATGTCCGAAAGTTGTCTACGTGAGATGCGGTGGACCTGGGCACGACATTTAATGGGGGAAAAAGGGGAAGGTCGGTTCTACAGAGTGTTATTTACAGGCAATGGGACTAGGGAATGGGGGATTGGGGATAGTTGGGGAGTATTGGGGAAATAGGGGAATATTTACAAGCGGATATTGAGGCCAAGTCCCATATCCGCAACAATATATATATATATATATATATATATATATATATATATATATATATATATATATATATATATATATATATATATACATATACAGGGGGCTGCAAAAGTAGGTATACAGAAAGGAAACAGGTGGATTGGACGTCGGGGAGCCGTTGACTGGCCACCACGTTCGCCAGATCTCACCCCTATGGACTTCTTTTTCTGGGGAAGTGTAAAAGACAGGGTTTTCGCATGCAAGCCACGTTCTGTTGATGCCATAATTCAGTTCATACGGGAGGCTTGCCAGGAAATTGATGCTGATAAAGACCTTTGTGCCAGAGTGTGCATGGGTGTCCACACTCGACTAGTGGAGTGTGTGAATGCTGGGGGCAAACAGTTTGAACATTTGAGGGATTAATATGTTTATTATTGATATGTTTATTATTGATATGTTATTATTGATATGCTTGTATAATCAATAAAATACGTTTTGTGCGCACGTTTTGTTTTTCATTACTGTATACCTACTTTTGCAGCCCCCTGTATATATATATATATCTATATATATATATTGTTACAGACGCGGGTTTTAGATGTTATATTGACCGAGCGGTGGTGTATTTAACCGCGTCCGAACAGTTACTCCCCGATTAAAACCCGATTCCACCCGACGTTGACCAGATCGCCCCACAGATATTCAATCGGGAAATCTCTAAAGCGACCGAAAGAGAATGAAAAAGAAGAAGAAGAAGAATACGGAGGAAGAACAGATTTATTATACACACACAAGCAATGGATGGAAGAAGCAGTAACACAGCGAATCGTTAACTTACACTATTCATTTTTACTTAGCCCCAAGACAACGAGCAGGACAGGACGTTCACACTTACACAGGGGATAATGCAGGCAGGTAGGGCTTGAGGTGGATTGCTTGAGAGGGAGGCAAAGTCGGGAGGCCGCAGCTCGCAATTCCTCGCGGTTTTGGCGGGAAACCCTCCGTCGTGTATCCGCTGCGGTAGACGTCACGTGCTGGTTCGGCACACCTGCTCCTCTTCTTGGGGTGGAGCCGTCTCCCTCCTTTCAGCGCGTCTCTCCAAAGCTGGTTTCCTTGCCGAGTACCTCTCCTCTTTGGCTTGGAGCGTTTCGCATCTCACCGCTCCTTTTGGTGCAGCCTCTTTGCTCATCTCCCAGGGTCATCTCCAAGGCCTCTTTTTTAAAGCAGTCCCTTACAGTCGCTTTTATCACCTCGGGCGGAATTAAGCCGCCGGCTCCGAGGGCACGCCTACAGGGTCGCTCACCGCGGTGCTGATTGGCTGTTAGGGCCGGTTCACTCCTTCCCTCTTATGACGAGGTGGAGACACGCCTTTCTTCTCCGACTCAAAGCACATGGGCAATGGCGGTTGAAGAAAACCGCCCAAAATGCGGAAGGCAATTGGAAGGGAGGTTTTGGGGAAATTGGAAGGGCCTACGCTTATTTTGTTTGATACAATGCAAAGTCAATCTAGTGGGAAACACATATTTAGCCTACATGGAATAAGGAAATACACTATTTAAAAGATATATCGTGACCTGCGTGTAAGTTTCATGGAATTAACTAGGAGGCCGACTGCGACCATTATTTACATTAACAGGGTGTTACCGTACTTTTGTAACGTTCACATTGTAACGTTTCCACATTCGTTACACTGCACCCTCCTTTCTTCAGGCCCGTCCTCGGGCCTATTAAACTTTAACTTAGTGTGACACGTAGGTGTAATTCCCTCTACAATTAACCTGACCCTGAGTGTGACAATTTTAAAACACAAATAAGTATGTCCCCCTATTGCATTGCACCCTGTCTAACAGACTCAAGCCCACAGCTAACCGAATTACGGAATTATTCTCAAACTATACATTTACGGTGGGGAGCATTATTTACAATGACGTGATTTCTTATTTACAACGCAACCCAGGACCTGTGTTTTTTTTTTCTTTTTTTTCTTTTTAGGGAACAAGAGAAAGAAATTCCTGTTGGGAGGGAGGAGACAGCACGCATTGCATCGATGCACCAGTACCAATACCACCAAAGCACCCAAAAGCACCAAAAAGCACCAAAAGCACCACAAAGCACCAAAAGCACCATCCGGTGCGCAGTCACCATGGTTCATAATAAACACAACAAAACAACTGGTGGTGGTCTTCTCTTTCTCTGCTGGGCCGATGTTCTTCCCGACGTCTTCTGGCTTCATGCGGCCTAGTTGGAAATAATAAAAAGCACAACTTGTGTCCATTTTTATTTAGGGCCTCAGGGGCCAACTAAGGGTGGTCCACCTGTTTGGCATAGGTGCCACCTTACCGAGGTCCGCAAGCAAGATTCCCTGGCCACTATGGCCGGTCTCCAACAGAGGTGCCCTGCCCCAGAACCTGGGGTCCATCAAGTGGTACTTGGCCGCAGAACAGCGGTCCATACAGTGGTACATCAACGCAATGCATGCTGGTTCTGGGAATCTCGGGCGCACAATGGCCACCTCACGCACGCTCCCATCGGCACCCAATGGCGCACAGGTCATGTGGGAGACAAAAGAAAGACAATTGAGCGAGGGGTAAGGTCACAAGGGTACACGTCAATAAGGCAATGCAAGGTGAAATGCGTACGGAGGGCGAAGTGAGAAAGCTCGTCCCTACCGTACGTCACCCCCCTGTCACCTACCCTACTCTTGCCCTTACCCCATATGTACAAAATCTACACATTACCAATTCGTCACTACTGTCACGTCTTCCCCATATTTCCCCTATACCAAATTCGTCACCACAATCCCTCTACCTCAAAATTTGCCATCACCAATTCATCATCAATCCTCATAAGGAGGGAGAGATGGAATTACGCACAATGTCACACCCACGTCATGATGCGTCTCACAATCCAAACATTTGCATCATAAAAAATAATCAAAACATGGCATGGTGTGGAGTACCTGTCACCTCAGGTGAGTGGATGCAGATGGTGCGAGGAGATCCTTCATCCTAACTATTTTCTAAATGACTTTAACACACTTTACACTACCCGGGGTCTTTCCCTGCCAATCCATTGGCCAACTTACACTATGGGTTCTAATAACCAATTCCCATTGACCAAACTGTGGTGCTTCTCAATTTGGGGTCTCACTCCCCCGATTCATCTCCCGGTGCTCTAGCACAATTTCTGGGCTGCGACGTGTACCTCTCCCAACAGGTCTACCCACCTGCACACCTCCACCACTGTAGTTGCCACCCGAGCTTACCTAGCTCCTCACCCTAACCTAACTAACTGGGGACAGCCCCTCTCCTGGCTCTGTCACCCCATGGTGCCCTCTGGCACTGGGCTACCCGGGTCCGTCCTCCGGATCCTCGGGCCCCATCCACAACAACTACTACCGGCTCCCAGAGCCCACCTGCGGCCTCACCTGGCCGACATCCTCACAGTGGTGGAGTGCCCAAACCAACTACACACACTAACAGGCTACACGCCCAGCCATTTGCACAACACTAATGCACCCATCCACATACCATTCTGCCACCCGCACCACAGATGCCAATATCCAACCACAATTTACCTGTACCCTCTACCTAACACATACACTACCCGCCCCGGGTATCCGTGATGGGGGTCCACTCTTCCCCCATTCACACCTTCGCACCATCCACTCCACTCCACAATTTCCACCATTCTCACTCCACGACCATCCATTCCAATACTCCAGATATTCCACACTACCATTTATTCCACACAGCCACATACACCTGTTGTTGCACACCTGTGCCCTCGCACCTGGTGCCACCTGCACCCTCCTTTCTTCCTGGACCATTTGGTCAACACAACACGCAATCACCACTACTCCCTCATACACTGCTCCACACGCCTGTTCAGTTGCACACCTGTGCAATCACACCTGTTCCATTCTCACCTGTTCAATCCTCACACACACGGCATCATCTCAGCTAACTACTCCCCTCTGAAACTTGCGCTTCCCAGTCGTCCCTTTAAACTATTGCGCTCCCACGTCATTATAATCCACACTAATCTACCTGCGTCCCCACTACAGGTATCAGTCACTAACTAAACTTAACGTTACCTAATGTCATCTTCGCTAGGGCCCTATCAATATCCTAACCCACCCGGGCTAGTTTTCACTGCCATACACCCCATAGACTATAGCTCCTTTGCCCCACGTCTGTGAGGGATGGTGGATTTGCCATCCCACCACATCGGGGGTCTCTCACTATCAATTTTGTTCGTCCAGATTCCAACCAATTCAAAAATTTTCCATTTACTGCCAATTCTACTCACTATTATAAATTTCGTATCAGATCACTACCATCATCATCCGTCTACTTATTACATCCTCTCGGTGCGCCAATTCACATCTACAGCCCGGCTTCGTACAGCCGAGCAATGAACGCGGATTCTTTTGTGCCGGCGGCTGGATGCGTCCCGCATTCGGGGCAGGGGCGGGGGCTTACCCGGGCCGAGATCCCACGCACCACCTCGGCGTGGAGCCATCCAATGTCCCGATCTCGACCTGCCGGCACGTCTCAACAAAACGTGGTCGCCATAACGACCCTTCCTATCCAGCTGCCCGCTCCGCCTAGTGGAGCCCGGTCGCGGCCGTTCCAAGCGAGGCACAGCGTGGATCGCGTACGGCGGTTCTTTCGAAACCGCCGTGGTTCGGATCCCCGCTGGTCCTCGCGGCACGCGAAGCTGCCCGACGCGCACCGAGGGCCCGATTCGGCTATAAGTCGTTCTAACCTCTAACCTGGTTACCGTCGACGCTTCACCTGGATTCTTACAAGCATACGCTACCCCTTTCTTGCTCATACATGCAGCCGTCTCCCTGCTCTTGGTCGTACCTTCTCTAACACACCTCGGTACACTCATTCCGCTCACCGACTTGGTCACACACCTGACCACCGAACACCTTGGCACACATTCGTCGCTCGCACACCTCACCAATACACCTCTTCGCGCCCCTTTCTCGGTCACCTCCTTTGTGACAATCACAGGGGTGCTCTCACCCGCACACCCAACCACGTGCCTCACTACCAATTCCAGCGTGCATTCCCACTCACGCTCTACCATTCCAGGTGTGCATCCTTCCATTCCAGGTGTACATCCTCGCTCACCTGCCACAACCAACTCACGCTCCGTGTCACTCTCACTACTCTCACCTCCATTCTTGACCGCGCACTCACCCTTACTCTCGACAGCACACTCTTTCCTCATGCACCCGTCCGTTACACACCTTTCTCGCGCATCCTCTCGCGCACACTTTTTCGTTACTTCCTCCGTAACACTCACCACACCGCGCTTCCCTGTGCTCCCTCGCACACGCGCTACGACCGGTTCACTCCTGACGGCACACTCACTCCTCGGCGTGCACTTTTTCCTCACACACCCCATGGTCGGACATTCTCGCACACCTCTTTCTTCGCACACCAGACCTGTCGCACACTTCACCAACGGCCTTTCACGAACACCCGGATCCAAACCAATCCCCAAGCCGACTGAAGCTTTCCTCACATCATATACATTGCCACTCACCTCCGTACCTCGTCTCCGCACCTCCTTTGCCACCTGCAAACTCTTTATTTGGTTAGTGAGCATCACATTATGAGTTGAGCACCGACCTTGCACATATTCCATCACCTCCTCCTGGATTTCTCTTTTAGTTTCTGTTCGTCCCTTCTTAATTTCACTCACCTCTTCTTCCACTTCCTCTAATTTTTGTTTAACCTCTTTTATTTCTCGGTGCGTCTCCTCAAGTTCGTCCTCTAAGGCTACCGTGACCGTCTCTATGTGCTTCCTCACCTGCCGGTCCTTTGTCTCCATTATCTCTGTCACCTCGTCCACCCTCATTGTCAGTTCCTCACATACCATCTGACATTGCCTCTGCGTCGCTATTAATTCATTTTTAATTTCTTTTTGTGTCGCCTTTAACCCTCCGAGTACCGCAGTGTTCTTTTGAACCTGCTCCACTAACTTCGTTTGTCCCTCTGTCAGCTGTTCCACCTCCTCCGTCAGATCTTCTATTCCCCCTTGTAACTTAGCCATATTATTCCTCACTTCTTTCTCCATACGCTTCTCACCTCGCTTTACCTCCTCGCGCAGCCCCGAAACCTCCTCACTTACCCCTCGTCGTATTTCCTCCATCTCTTTTGTAGATGCCACCCTCATCTGTCCCAATTCATCCCTCTGAGCATCCAGTTTGGTTTCTACCCCGATTTTCACCTCCTCTATCTGCTCTCCCATTTGTTTGATTTATCGGGCGGATTGCTCCCCTATCTCCCGCAATTTGCCTTCCATCCTATTTTCTAACCCCATTAACCCCTTTTGCACCTCTTTTATCCCATTGTCTAACCCCTCAAATTTCTTGTCTAATCCCTCACCGGTACCCCTCGCTTCGTCCCTCATTACCCCCATTTGGCCCTCCAATCGCTCACCCTGAGCATCCATCCGGTTCCCCATTACCCCCATTTGGTTTCCCAATCGCTCACTATCAGCCCTCATTTGCTCACTATTAGCCCTCATTTGCTCACTCTGCAGGTTGAGGGACGCCTGCATTTGTACTATACTGTCGTTTTTTTTCTGCATTTCCACCATGAATTGGGCCATGAAGGCTTGCATTTGGGCCGCGCTCATTGTTTCCGCGACCGTGGCCCCCTCAACCACGTGCGCGAGAGCGCCATTTTGTGCGTCTGAAACCGCCGCAACCACCTCCTCATTGCTCTCCTCCTCCCTTTCTTTCCCTAAGTCCTGGGTCACCCCTAACCCGTCTATTTCCCCCACCAACATCCGATCGCCTTGATTGTCCATGGCGCGATCTCAAAATTCGGGTTTTATAAAACAAAATAAATTTCGGCAGCTTGTAATTTTGAGCGCGTTAAGCGCGCTTCGGGTCCGATTTCGGGTCCGATCTCCCTCCTCGACACCAATTGTTACTCTAATAGTACAATTGGTGTTCCAAAATTTGGGCCTAACAAATTTAGTCCCAGGTCCGAATCCAACTCCTCGACACCAATTGTTACAGACGCGGGTTTTAGATGTTATATTGACCGAGCGGTGGTGTATTTAACCGCGTCCGAACAGTTACTCCCCGATTAAAACCCGATTCCACCCGACGTTGACCAGATCGCCCCACAGATATTCAATCGGGAAATCTCTAAAGCGACCGAAAGAGAATGAAAAAGAAGAAGAAGAAGAATACGGAGGAAGAACAGATTTATTATACACACACAAGCAATGGATGGAAGAAGCAGTAACACAGCGAATCGTTAACTTACACTATTCATTTTTACTTAGCCCCAAGACAACGAGCAGGACAGGACGTTCACACTTACACAGGGGATAATGCAGGCAGGTAGGGCTTGAGGTGGATTGCTTGAGAGGGAGGCAAAGTCGGGAGGCCGCAGCTCGCAATTCCTCGCGGTTTTGGCGGGAAACCCTCCGTCGTGTATCCGCTGCGGTAGACGTCACGCGCTGGTTCGGCACACCTGCTCCTCTTCTTGGGGTGAAGCCGTCTCCCTCCTTTCAGCGCGTCTCTCCAAAGCTGGTTTCCTTGCCGAGTACCTCTCCTCTTTGGCTTGGAGCGTTTCGCATCTCACCGCTCCTTTTGGTGCAGCCTCTTTGCTCATCTCCCAGGGTCATCTCCAAGGCCTCTTTTTTAAAGCAGTCCCTTACAGTCGCTTTTATCACCTCGGGCGGAATTAAGCCGCCGGCTCCGAGGGCACGCCTACAGGGTCGCTCACCGCGGTGCTGATTGGCTGTTAGGGCCGGTTCACTCCTTCCCTCTTATGACGAGGTGGAGACACGCCTTTCTTCTCCGACTCAAAGCACATGGGCAATGGCGGTTGAAGAAAACCGCCCAAAATGCGGAAGGCAATTGGAAGGGAGGTTTTGGGGAAATTGGAAGGGCCTACGCTTATTTTGTTTCATACAATGCAAAGTCAATCTAGTGGGAAACACATATTTAGCCTACATGGAATAAGGAAATACACTATTTAAAAGATATATCGTGACCTGCGTGTAAGTTTCATGGAATTAACTAGGAGGCCGACTGCGACCATTATTTACATTAACAGGGTGTTACCGTACTTTTGTAACGTTCACATTGTAACGTTTCCACATTCGTTACAATATATATATATATATGTATATATATATATATATATATATATATATATATCATATATATATATATATATATATATATATATATATATATATATATATATATGTATATGCATATAATATATATATATATGTATATGTATATAATATATATATATATATATGTATATGTATATAATATATATGTATATGTATATAATATATATATATTGTTGCGGAGATGAGGACTGTATATTTTTTGATTGTGTGCTGTACTATTATTATTATTGTTTATTCTGCGCCCCCTACCTCCGGAGCTGTGTAAAGGTGAAAGGGCATCCCATAATTAGTCCACAAGCATACACATCAGCCAAATAATAGAATACCCCTGTTGATAGTTATCTCTTATTCTGTGTTTTAGAGTAAGGCTGTGTCTCCCATTAATTGAAGTACTCCATTGCACCAGTGAAAGAAAATAGATCCCCTTTCCTTCCCATCCCCAAAATCTCCATTTCATATTACATCCCCTCTCGTCATTGCCGAGCCTCGATTGCCCATATTACCTCCCCTCCAATAACCGCCATTGACCACGAGGCAGGGTCGGAGAAGAAAGGCGTGTCTCCACCTCGTCATAGAGGGGAAGAAAGGCGTGCCCGCCCGTCGTCATCAAGGGCGGAGCCAGAGGGTCGCATGACCAACCAGGGCCGAGGTGAGCACCCCGATGGGCGTGTCCTGAAGGCCGGCGGCTTAATCGCCGGAGGCGTTATAAAGGCGCGCACGCAGGAAGCAAGTGAGTCGGTTGCCAGTAGAGGGTCCGTGAAGAGTTGGTCACAAAGAGTTGTTCGTCAAGAAAGAGTCCTGAAGCTTGTGAGGGAAGGAGAGAGAACCCGTCACACCAACCCCCCAAGCTCCGCGTTGGCTCCACCAAGCGTTCACCTCCACCAAGGCTCCACCAAGCTCCGCGTTGGCTCCACCAAGCGTTCACCTCCACCAAAGCTCCACCAAGCTCCGCGTTGGCTCCACCAAGCGTTCACCTCCAACCATCCACCTCCTGCCATTCCTGTCATTCCCCGCGTGAGTCTGTCTTCTGTTTGTTCTGTCCTGGGTTAATTAAGTCTGTATAAGCTAGTATTTTCCCTGTGTCACCTGCGTCTTATGTGCTTGTAAATAAACGTGACTGCTTTCTTTTTGCTTGTGTGTAAATAGTCAATAAATTCAGTAGTATTTCCAAACCTTTCTTTGCCTTCGTTTTCCTCTTTGCATTGCGTCGTTTTCGTCTTTTCCCTCATTGACTAGCTGCGGTGCGATCCGGCCAACGTTTGGGTGGAATCGGGTGAGTCGGGGATCCTGTTAGGTCGCGGTAATACACCACCGCTCGGTCATCATAACATCTAAACCGCGATCTGTAACAATTGGTGTCAGGAGTGGGATTCGGATCTGGGACTAAATTTGTTAGGCCCAAATTTTGGAACACCAATTGTGTTATTAAGTAACAATTGGTGTCTGGGCGTGAGATTCGGGGCCCGAACCAAATTTTTAAAAAACATCTAAAAAAAAAATTTGGTCAAAATTTGGAGCGGCCGAAATTTGTTTTGTTTTACAAAACCCGAATTTTGAAATCGCGCCATGGCTGGTCAAGGCGACGGGATGCCGGTGGGAGAGATAGAGGGGTTAGGAGTAACCCAGGATCAAATGGAGGGGAGCAATGAGGAGGCGGTTGAGGGAGTATCAGGCGCGCAAAATGGCGTCCTCGCGCACGAGGTTGCGGGCGCGCAAAATTGCGCCTCGCACATTGCTACGGCGGCCGCACCCGCTGCACAAGTGGGAGGGATGGCGCAAATGCAGGCCCTCATGGAGCAATTTATGGTACAAATGCAGGCGTCCCTCAACCTGCAGAAGGACGATATGAGGGCTAATAGTGAGCAAATGAGGGCTGATAGTGAGCGATTGGGTGAGCAATTGGAGGGCCAAATGGGGGTAATGGGAAACCAAATGGGGGTAATGGGGAACCGGATGGATGCTCAGGGTGAGCAATTGTGGGTAATGAGGGACGAAGTGAGGGGTACCGGTGAGGCGTTAGACAACGGGATAAAAGAGGTGAAACATGGGTTAACGGGGGTGGAAAATAGAATGGCTGCCCAGGAGAATCAGATAGAGGGGATGAAAAATGGGTTAATGGGGCTAGAAAATAGGATGGAGGACAAATTGCGGGAGATAGGGGAACAATCTGCCCGGGAAATCAAACGGATGGGGAACCAGATAGAGGAGGTGCAAATCGGGTTAGAAGGTAAACTGGATGCTCAGAGGGATGAATTGGGACAGATGAGGGTAGCATCCACAAAAGAGGGGGAGGAGATGAAAGAGGAGATACGACGAGGTGTGGGTGAGGAGGTTTCGGGGCTACGCGAGGAGGTAAAGCGAGGTGAGAAGCGTATGGAGAAAGAGGTGAGAAATAATACGGCTAGGTTACAGGGGGGAATAGAGGATCTGACGGAGGAGGTGGAACAGCTGACGGAGGGACAAAAAGAACTAGTGGAGCAGGTTCAAAGGAACACTGCAGTACTCGGAGGGTTAAAGGCGACACAAAAAGAAATTAAAAACGAATTAATAGCGACGCAGAGGCAATGTCAGATGGTACGTGAGGAACTGACAATGAGGGTGGACGAGGTGACAGAGATAATGGAGACGAAGGACCGAGAGGTAAGGATGCACATAGAAACGGTCACGGTAGCCTTAGAGGACGAACTTGAGGAGACGCATCGAGAAATAAAAGAGGTTAAACAAAAATTAGAGGAAGTGGAAGAAGAGGTGAGTGAAATTAAGAAGGGACGGACAGAAACTAAAAGAGAAATCCAGGAGGAGGTGATGGAATATGTGCAAGGTCGGTGCTCAACTCATGATGTGATGCTCACTAACTGAATAAAGAGTTTGCAGGTGGCAAAGGAGGTGCGACGACGAGGTATGGAGGTGAGTGGCAATGTATATGATGTGAGGAAAGCTTCAGTCGGCTTGGGGATTGGTTTGGATCCGGGTGTTCGTGAAAGGCCGTTGGTGAAGTGTGCGACAGGTCTGGTGTGCGAAAAACGTGGTGTGCGAGAATGTCCAACCATGGGGTGTGTGAGGAAAAAGTGCACGCCGAGGAGTGAGTGTGCCGTCAAGAGTGAGTTGGTCGAAGCGCGTGTGCGAGGGGTACATGGAAGCGCGGTGTGGTGAGTGTTACGGAGGAAGTAACGAGAGAGTGTACACCTGTGGTGAGTGTTACAGAGGAAGTAACGAGAGAGTGTACACCTGTGGTGAGTGTTACAGAGGATGTAATGAGAAAATGCACGCCTGTGGTGAGTGTTACAGAGGGTGTAACGGGAGAGTGTGCGCGAGAAAGGTGTGTAATGGACGGGTGCATGAGGAAAGAGTGTGCTGTCGAGAGTAAGGGTGAGTGCGCGACCGAGAGTGGAGGTGAGAGTAGTGAGAGTGAAACGGAGCGTGAGTTGGTTATGACAGGTGAGCGAGGATGTACACCTGGAATGGAAGGATGCACACCTGGAATGGTAGAGCGTGAGTGGGAATGCACGCTGGAATTGGTAGTGAGGCACGTGGTTGGGTGTGCGAATGAGAGCACACCTGTGATTGTCACCGAGGAGGTGACCGAGGAAGGGGCGCGAAGAGGTGTGTTGGTGAGGTGTGCGAGCGACGAATGTGTGCCAAGGTGTTCGGTGGTCAGGTGTGTGACCAAGTCTGTGAGCGGAATGAGTGTACCGAGGTGTGTAAGAAAAGGTACGACGAGGAGCATGGAAACGGCTGGATGTATGAGCAAGAAAGGGGTAGCGTATGCATGTAAGCATCCAGGTGAGGCATCGACGGTAACCAGGTTAGAGGTTAGAACGACTTATAGCCGAATCGGGCCCTCGGTGCGCGTCGGGCAGCTTCGCGTGCCGCAAGGACCAGCGGGGATCCGAACCACGGCGGTTTCGAAAGAACCGCCGTACGCGATCCACGCTGTGCCTCGCTTGGAACGGCCGCGTCCGGGCTCCACTAGGCGGAGCGGGCAGCCCGATAGGAAGGGTCGTCATGGCGACCACTTTCTATTGAGACGTGCCGGCAGGTCGAGATCGGGACATTGGATGGCTCCACGCCGAGGTGGTGCGTGGGATCTCGGCCCGGGTAAGCCCCCGTCCCTGCCACGAATGCGGGACGTATCCAGCCGCTGGCACAAAAGAACCCGCGTTCATGGCTCGGCTGTACGAAGCCGAGCTTTAGAAGGGAATTGGCGCACCGAGAGGATGTAATAAGTATACGGGTGATGAGGATAGTGTTTTTGATCCGAAATTTAGAAAAGTGAGTAGAATTGGCAGTAAATAGAAAATTTTTGATTGGCTGAAATTTGGTGTGCCAAAATTGATAGTGAGAGACCCCCGATGTGGTGGGATGGCAAATCCACCATCCCTCACAGAAGTGGGGGCAAATGCGCAATAGTTTATGGGGTGGCTATGACAACCGAGCCAGGGAGGGTTTGGTTATATTGATAGGGATCTAGCGAAGATGACATTAGGTAACGTTAAGGTTTAGATAGTGACTGATACCTGTAGTGGGGACGCAGGTAGTTTAGTGTGGTTGATAATGACGTGGGAGCGCAATAGTTTAAAGGGACGACTGGGAAGCGCAAGTTTCAGAAGGGAGTAGTTAGCTGAGATGATGCCGTGTGTGTGAAGATTGAACAGGTGAGAATTGAACAGGTGTGATTGCACAGGTGTGCAACTGAACAGGTGGATGGAGCAGTGTATGAGTGAGTGATAGTGATTGTGTATTGTGATGACCAAATGGTCCAGGAAGAGAGGAGGGTGCAGGTGGCACCAGGGGATTGCACAGGTGTGCAACAACAGGTGAATGGAGAATGGTTGTGTGAAATGAATGGTAGTGTGGAATAAATGGAGTATTGGAATGGATGGTCGTGGAGTGAGTATGGTGGAAATTGTGGAGTGGAGTGAATGGTGCGAAGGTGTGAATGGGGGAAGAGTGGACCCCCATCACGGATACCCGGGGCGGGTAGTGTAAGTGTTAGGTAGAGGGTACAGGTAAATTGTGGTTGGATATTGGCATCTGTGGTGCGGGTGAAAGAATGGTCTTTGGATGGGTGCATTAGTGTTGTGGAAATGGCTGGGCGTGTAGCCTGTTAGTGTGAGTAGTTGGTTGGGCACTCCACCACTGTGAGGATGTCGGCCAGGTGAGGCCGCAGGTGGGCTCTGGGAGCCGGTAGTAGTTGTTGTGGATGGGGCCCGAGGATCCGGAGGACGGACCCGGGTAGCCCAGTGCCAGAGGGCACCAGTGGGGTGACAGAGCCAGGAGAGGGCCTTCCCCAGTTCGTTAGGTTAGGGTGAGGAGCTAGGTAAGCTCGGGTGGCAACTACAGTGGTGGAGGTGTGCAGGTGGGTAGACCTGCTGGGAGAGCTACACGTCGCAGCCCAGAAATTGTGCGAAGGCACTGGGAGATGAATCGGGGGAGTGAGACCCCAAATTGAGAAGCACCACAGTTTGGTCAATGGGAATTGGTTTTTAGAACCCACAGTGTAAGTTGGCCAATGGATTGGCAGGGAAAGACCCCGGGTAGTGTAAAGTGTGTTAATGTCATTTAGAAAGTAGTTAGGATGAAGTCTCCTCGCACCATCTGCATCCACTCACCTGAGGTGACAGGTACTCCACACCATGCCATGTTTTGATTATTTTTTATGATGCAGATGTTTGGATTGTGAGACGCATCATGACGTGGGTGTGACATTGTGCTTTGATGTTCCATCTCTGCCTCCTTATGAGGATTGATGATGAATTTGGTGATGGCAAATTTTGAAGTAGAGGGATTGTGGAGACGAATTTGGTAAAGGGGAAATATGGGGAAGACGTGACAGTAGTGACGAATTTGTAAATGTGTAGATTTTTGTACATATGGGGTAAGGGCAAGGGTAGGGTAGGTGACAGGGGGGTGACGTACGGTAGGGACGAGCTTTCTCACTTCGCCCTCCGTACGCATTTCGCCTTGCATTGCCTTATTGATGTGTACCCTTGTGACCTTACCCCTCGCTCAATTGTCTTTCCCGTTTTGTCTCCCACATGACCTGTGCGCCATTGGGTGCCGAGGGGAGCGTGCGTGGGTCGGCCATTGTGCGCCCGAAATTCCCAGAACCAGCTGTCTGCATCGATGCACCACATTATGGACCACATGCATGTGGCCGAGCACCACTTATGGACCCCATGGGTTGGGGCATGACCCCTCTGCTGGAACCGGCCATGAGGGCCCGAAATCTTGCTGGCGGACCTTGGCCACAGGGCACCGATGCCCCACAGGTGAACCACACGTAGTCGGCCCCTGTGGGCCATAAATAAAATAAAAACGGACACGTTAGGTGCATTCTTTTATTGCAAATAGGCCGTCAGCAAGGGAAGATGACAACACCAGGAAAATAATAATAACCAGCAGAGGGAGCCGAAGAGCAAGAGATCACCTGCAGGGTTAGGGGTTGTTGGTTTATTTTTATTGATGAACAATGGTGACTGCACCGATTGGTGCATTTTTGGGTGCTTTCATGGTGCGTCGATGCAGAGCAGACTGTCTCCCCCCCAGAAAGAACAATCACAGGTCCTGGGTTAGTCTTGTAAATAAAAGTAGCGTCAAGTGTAAATAATGCTTCCCACCGTCAATGTGTAGTTTGAAGACCATTCCGCAATTCGGTTAACTGTGGGCGTAAGTCTGTTAGGCAGGGTGCAATGGAGCAGCGGGACACATTTATTTGTGTTTTAAAACTGTCGCACTCAGGGTCAGGTTAAAAATAGAGGGAACTACACCTACGTGTCACACTAAAAATAAAAGTTGTAGGCCCGGGACGTGCCTAAGAAGAGGAGGGTGCAGTGTTGCGGAGATGAGGACTGTATATTTTTTGATTGTGTGCTGTACTATTATTATTATTGTTTATTCTGCGCCCCCTACCTCCGGAGCTGTGTAAAGGTGAAAGGGCATCCCATAATTAGTCCACAAGCATACACATCAGCCAAATAATAGAATACCCCTGTTGATAGTTATCTCTTATTCTGTGTTTTAGAGTAAGGCTGTGTCTCCCATTAATTGAAGTACTCCATTGCACCAGTGAAAGAAAATAGATCCCCTTTCCTTCCCATCCCCAAAATCTCCATTTCATATTACATCCCCTCTCGTCATTGCCGAGCCTCGATTGCCCATATTACCTCCCCTCCAATAACCGCCATTGACCACGAGGCAGGGTCGGAGAAGAAAGGCGTGTCTCCACCTCGTCATAGAGGGGAAGAAAGGCGTGCCCGCCCGTCATCATCAAGGGCGGAGCCAGAGGGTCGCATGACCAACCAGGGCCGAGGTGAGCACCCCGATGGGCGTGTCCTGAAGGCCGGCGGCTTAATCGCCGGAGGCGTTATAAAGGCGCGCACGCAGGAAGCAAGTGAGTCGGTTGCCAGTAGAGGGTCCGTGAAGAGTTGGTCACAAAGAGTTGGTCGTCAAGAAAGAGTCCTGAAGCTTGTGAGGGAAGGAGAGAGAACCCGTCACACCAACCCCCCAAGCTCCGCGTTGGCTCCACCAAGCGTTCACCTCCACCAAGGCTCCACCAAGCTCCGCGTTGGCTCCACCAAGCGTTCACCTCCACCAAAGCTCCACCAAGCTCCGCGTTGGCTCCACCAAGCGTTCACCTCCAGCCATCCACCTCCTGCCATTCCTGTCATTCCCCGCGTGAGTCTGTCTTCTGTTTGTTCTGTCCTGGGTTAATTAAGTCTGTATAAGCTAGTATTTTCCTTGTGTCACCTGCGTCTTATGTGCTTGTAAATAAACGTGACTGCTTTCTTTTTGCTTGTGTGTAAATAGTCAATAAATTCAGTAGTATTTCCAAACCTTTCTTTGCCTTCGTTTTCCTCTTTGCATTGCGTCGTTTTTGTCTTTTCCCTCATTGACTAGCTGCGGTGCGATCCGGCCAATGTTTGGGTGGAATCGGGTGAGTCGGGGATCCTGTTAGGTCGCGGTAATACACCACCGCTCGGTCATCATAACATCTAAACCGCGATCTGTAACAATATATGTATATATATATATATATATATATATATATATATATATATATATATATATATATATATATATATATATATATATATATATATATATATATATATAGATATATATATATATATACATACATACAGACTTGGCATTTAATATGGAATATTTTTTTGTGGGGGTGAACTTACTTTTCAAGATGACTTAGAACCAAAAGTTCATTGGAATTATGTTGAAATTATTCCAGATTTTGTTAATGTGACCTTTAAAAGAAACAAAAACCACATTTGACATTTGCTAGCAAATAAATTGATCCTTGAAAGTGATGTAAACTGATATCGAACTCAATTCACGGACAGTACTGTGTTAAACTTCTGTACGTTTTCCAGAAGTATCTCTTTATTTTGCACATTAGCCAAAAAAAAATTTCAACAAAAACAAAAGCTAAATTATGACTGGGATTACGGACAGTAAAATTACAGTTCAGTACTTCGTGTGACCCCCACGAGCATTCAGGAGAGCACGTACACGTCGAGGCATGCTGTTCACGAGATTTGCCAAGGTTTGGACAGGAGTGGCTTGCCATGCAGTGACAATAGTCTGCTGCAATTCACGCACAGAGGTAGGCTGCTGGTCCAAGTTGTCGATTTGACGCGTTAATTCTGCCCACAAGTTCTCTCTCGGATTCATATCCGGGGACATGGCAGGCCACTCCATATGCTCGATACCACGGTCAGCAAGAAAGTGTTGGATCATGCGAGCACGATGAGGCCATGCATTGTCATCTTGGAAGACAAAGTTTCCTCGAAAGGCTGCACGAGCAAATGGAAGCAATGTTTCTTCCAGAATGACCCTGTACTTGAACTGGTTCAGGTTTCCATTCAGAACAACCAGGTCAGTTTTGCCCCCTGCATGAAAAGCAGCCCAAACGGTCACCCCAACACCTCCAGCTTGGACTCTTGGCACTATACAATCTTCGTTGTGGGCTTCATGCACTTGTCTGCGCACTCGGACGTGGCCATCTTGATGATAGACCAGAAATCTAGACTCGTCACTGAAGGTCACGTGATTCCAGTGTGCTGGCTGCCATTGACGGTGCTCTCTGGCCCACTGCAATCGGCGCTGGCTGTGTTGTCTGGTCAGGCGTGGCTTTCTCAGGGGATGCCTGGCACGATAGCCTGCTTGAACCAGTCGTTGGTTGACTAGCCTTCTGGATACAGGCACATTTGTCAGTTTCTGCCACTCAGCCCTAAGCCGATTAGCTGACTTGGTACGGCCATTGCAGACTAACCGGTGCAGCTGGCGATCATCTCTCCTTGTGGTTCTGCGTGGACGTCCTGGCCTTGGTATTGGAGTAGGGACACCCCTCTGAGCATTTCGTTTCAGGATCTTTGACACCTGACCTTGAGTGATGCCATACTGCCGAGCAATAGCACGCTGTTTCATGCCAGAATTTCGTAAAGCCACCACTCCTAGACAAACAGCATTGTCAAGTTGACGGACCATCTCCAGAGGAAGCGGCAATAACTTTTGTGGACGTGCAGCAGTTGTTTTACACTAATACAGAATGCAACAACCCTTATATACCCGATTGTGAAGCCAATCGTCAAATGTACCTGTCCTTACATTTTATCACGCCACCTGGGATATAATCCTGTTATTGACTTCTTGCTGCGAAAGACAATCAGTGACATGGTTCTTTCAACAAAGACATCACCGAAGGGTAAAATAAACTCACCAGATTGATATACTGAGTTCAGAAAGTAAACCCAAGTCAAGAAAAAATATATATTCCATATTAAATGCCAAGTCTGTATATATATATATATATATATATATATATATATATATATATATATATATATATATATATATATATATATATATATACATACATATATATATATATATATATATAGTGGGTGGGGGTAATATGGACCCCGGGGGAATATGGACCCCACTGAAGTTCCCATGATGCACTGCATCAAGCCTCATCTCCATATCACGGGATAAACAAGTATGGGCGACCAACAAGTGAACAACTGCAGTTGATTCAAACTCTTTAATGACGGTAAGTGCAAACTTCCAAAAGTTTTCATCTCAAATTTTACAATTCATAAGCATGCAGTACTGTGTATGTACATGTAGTCACTAGCTTGTTTGATGAGTGGTGTTCCTGGCTGAGTACACGTGAGAGCTGTCCACAGCACCACTGTGTGTAGAAAACTCCATCCCAGCCCATTTGTACTGGGCATGCTGACATGATCGAGTGGCATGGTGTGGGGAATATGGACCCTTTGGTAGTGTCTAATATGGACCCATGTCCATATTCCCCGCGGTCGATGTCCATATTCCCCACACAGGAAGCTAATAGAATAAGTCCACAAAACAGCATGTTCACTGTCAAAATTTGAATCAAATACATTTTTCTGCACCGAAATATGTGACTTAAGCATAAGTCACATTTGCTCTATGGCTAGGATACGGCGGCCATACCCCCCCTAAATTGACAGAAACGTGCGGCGGCCGCAGAGTTTATGAGGTGGCCTCAGGGTGGCCCTAGGGCATAGGGCTATCTTGTACAGGCCATAGGGGTCGCCGTGGAATTATAGCGCGGAGTTATAACTTATTTCATTTCTAGGTTGGCCGTAGCAATTCGACAAGCCATAGCCATGACAACTGTAAGTGCTGTTATACATATGAAAAAGAACTGGTATATATACCCACTCGTTACCGTCCGTCTGGCCGCACGTTCGCCTTAGGGCCCCCCTGCGGTCACCTTGCGGGCACCTTGAGGCTACCTTGCGTCTGCCTTGAAAATTCTATGGCCGCCGCAGGGACGCCCTAAGGTCACCGTGCGACATCAAATCAAAGACCGTATGGCACCCCCACGTTTTCGGTCTCCACAATTTCTAAATACCCCGTGCGGCTACCCGAAAAATAAAAACATATGTGACTGCTACATTGTGTGACCGTGGAAATACTGCGGCCGCCATATAATTGCTAGTGGCCGTAGATTTTTTAGACCCTACGGCCGCCGAGCCAAATGTGACTGAAGCATTAGCAAAACTAGGCATGGTCCAAGTAGCCGTCAAGTATCGGCTGTTTGTTAACAGCCGATAACATGTACACTTGATTCTATATAAAAATCCGACAGTGACAATGCACTGTCGGAGATTTAACTCGCCCCGAAAAAGCGTTATCAACACAATTTCAACGTAATTCCACCATAAACAAATCTGACCTTTATTGTTATGCCTAATACTTTTGAATAAAATTTGTAATTGGTCACTGTAGGAGCAGGTAGAGGCAAGTAAAGGCTGTGTTTTTCTGTGTATGTGAAGGTGTATGATATCGGCTGTTGACAAACAGCCGATACTTGACAGCGAGGTCCAAGGTGTTTTTGTGGTCTGACAAGACTAAGAAGATGTGTTGTGATTTGGCTTTCAGATGGATCCAATGCAGTGAATGCAAGTAATGGGCCCACGAAAACGAAACTGACTATGAGGGTATCGGTGCTTTCGTCTGTGACGAGTGTTGCTGAGGTTGTTGTTCACTGAAAAATCGGAAAGTAACATTTGTCCCAGGGAACACAACAACAACAACAACATGCATTTTAAAGGCCATTTTCCCTGCTAGAGTGGGGGTTAGCCTTGCGGTCCCCATGACAATCTTCTCCATTTTGCCCTATTTTCTGCATCTCTCCTTGTTAACCCCCTTGCCCACATTTCTTCTTCCACCATCTTTAGCCAGGTCTTTCTCGGTCTTCCCCGTCTTCTACTTCCTTTTACATTCATTTCCATCACTCTTCTCAACCAGTCACTTTCATCCTTCCTCAACACATGACCAAACCATCTCAACCTGTTCCTCTTCACAGCATCAATCACAGGCTCTATTCCCATCATCTTTCGCTATTCATCATTTGTCTTCCTCTCTCTCAACGATACTCCGCACATCCGTCGATCCATTCGCATTTCCACCAGGGAACATTTGTCAAAAATAAACTAGACTTACCACATTGAGGTAATATGGACCCGAGGTCCATATTACCCCATGGGGGGGAGGGGGGGGTCCATATTCCCCACGTTGTTTGAAATATGGACACTGATGGCATATTTTCATTTGTCCCCTCAATCATATGTCTGATTTTATTCAACCCAAACTGCACGGGGATGTAGTCTGTCTGGTTGTCTAAATAAACCATTATTTGGACATTTTCCTTGTCTATTTGTATAGCCCCCATCGGGACTTTGGCTTAGGGGGTCCGTATTACCCCCACCTACCATATATATATATATATATATATATATATATATATATATTGTTATAGATCGCGGTTAGGACGTTATAGACCGAGCGGTGGTTTAAAACCGCGACCTAACAAAACTCACCCGATTCCACCCGAACGTTGGTTGTATCGCACCCTAGCTGCTCAATGAGGGAAAACACAAAAGTGACGCAATGCAAGAGGAAAACGGAGACAAAAAAAAAGGTTTGAAATACTACTACATTTATTCCTACTATTTACACACAAGCAAAAAGCCAGATGTCACGTTTATTTACAAGCACAAGACGCAGGTGACACAGTGCAAATTTAGCTTACCTACAGACTTAACTTATATCCCAGGACAGAACAAACAGAACGCTGACTCACGCGGGGAATGCCAGGGATGGCAGAAGGTGGATGGCTGGCGGGAGAGGAAAGGTCCAAGGGGGGGTCTTGCAGCTCAATCGTGCGTTTGGCAGCCGCCGTTCCTTTTTGTTGGCCCTGCTCCAAACCGCCGTTCAGGCCCCCTTTGGCGGTTGCCGGGTGTCGCTGCTGCGGCGGCCTCCGTCCGCTGCGTTCCCAGGACTTGTCTCACTGGTCTGGTCCCTCAACCCTCAACCCTCAACTCTTTCTTGCTTCTCTCACTTCTCACCACCGACTCCTCTCTCTGGCAACCGACTGTGACCAACTCCTTGCAACCAACTCCTCCTCTCTTCACAACCCTTCTTTTTCCAACCCAGAGTGCATCTCTCTTTCTTCTTTTTCTTTGCTCCACTTCCGGTTGCGCCCTTTTATAGCGCCCCCAGCGATCACGCCCCCGGCGCTTTGGACACGCCCATCGGGGCGCTCACCTCGGCCCTGGCTGGTCGCACGACCCTCGGGCTCCGCCCCGGACGACGACGGGCGGGCGCGCCCCTCCCCTCCTCTGACGAGGTGGAGACACGCCTTTCTTCCCTGACTCGAGCCTCGTGGTCAATGGCGGTTATTGGAGGGGAGGTGATTGGGAATCGAGGGCTCAGCAATCACGAAAGGGGATGTAATATGGCAATCGAGGGTCGGCAATCACGAAAGGGGGATGTGAAGGAAATGGGGATTTTTGGGGATGGGAATGAAAGGGGGATCTATTCTCTTTCACTGGTGCAATGGAGTACTTCAATTAATGGGAGACACAGCCTTATCCTAAAACACAGAATAAGATATAACTGTCAAAAGAAAAGATATATCGTGTCCTGCATGTATGCTTTTATGGACTAACTACGGGAACGCCCTTTGACCTTTATACAACCACAACGGAGGGAGGAGGGGTGATATTTTACAACATTTTACCACCACAACAAAATTAAAAAAAACATTCTCATATTCACAACACTGCACCCTCCTCCCCTTAGGCACGTCCCGGGCCTATTACTTTTACCTTAGTGTGGCATGTAGGTGTAGTTCCCTCTACTTTTAACCTGACCCTGAGTGCGACTGGTTTTAAAACATAAATAAATGTGTCCCGCTGCTCCATTGCACCCTGCCTAACAGACTTACGCCCACAGTTAACCGAATTGCGGAATGGTCTTCAAACTATACACTGACGGTGGGGAGCATTATTTACACTGACGCTAATTTTATTTACAAAACTAACCCAGGACCTGTAATTGTTCTTTCTGGGGGGAGGACAGTCTGCTCTGCATCAATGCACCATTAAAGCACCCAAAAGCGCACCAATACACACCCAAGCACCAATCGGTGCAGTCACCATTGTTCAATGAATAAAATAAAACCAACAAACCCAACCCTGCAGGTGTCTCTTGCTCTTCGGCTCCCTCTGCTGGTTATTATTATTTCTTCCAGTTGTCATTTTCATTTGCTTTGCTTACTGGCGGCCTATTTGCAATAAAGCTTGCCCAAACGTGTTCATTTTATTTATCTTTATTTATGGCCCACAGGGCCGACTACGTGTGGTTCACCTGTGGGGCATCGGTGCCCTGTGGCCAAGGTCCGCCAGCAAGATTTCGGGCCCTCATGGCCGGTTCCAGCAGAGGGGCCATGCCCCAACCCATGGGGTCCATAAGTGGTGCTCGGCCACTGACATGTGGTCCATAATGTGGTGCATCGATGCAGACAGCTGATTCTGGGAATTTCGGGTGCACAATGGCCGACCCACGCACGCTCCCCTCGGCGCCCAACGGCGCTCAGGTCCTCATGTGGGAGACAAAAAGGGGGGACAAGACAGATGAGCGAGGGGTAAGGTCTCAAGGGTACACATCAAAAAGGCAATGCAAGGCGAAATGCGTACGGAGGGCGAAGTGAGAAAGCTCGTCCCTACCGTACGTCACCCCCCTGTTACCTAGCCCACCCTTGCCCTTACCCCATATGTACAAAACCTACACATTACCAATTCGTCACTACTGTCACGTCTTCCCCATATTTCCCCTATATCAAATTCGTCACCACAATCCCTCTACTTCAAAAATTTGCCATCATCAATTCATCATCAATCCTCATATGGAGGCAGAGATGGAACATCAAAGCACAATGTCACACCCACGTCATGATGCGTCTCACATTCCAAACATTTGCATCATAAAAAATAATCAAAACATGGCATGGTGTGGAGTACCTGTCACCTCAGGTGAGTGGATGCAGATGGTGCGAGGAGATCCTTCATCCTAACTATCCTCTAAATGACTTTAACACACTTTACACTACCCGGGGTCTTTCTCCGGCCAAACCATTGGCCCTCTTACACTATGGGTTCTAAAAACCAATTCCCATTGGCCAAACTGTGGTGCTTTTCAATTTGGGGTCTCACTCCCCTGATTCATCTCCCGGTGCCCTCGCACAATTTCTGGGCTGCGACGTGTAACTCTCCCAGCAGGTCTACCCACCTGCACACCCCCACCACTGCAGTTGCCTCCGAGCTTACCTGCTCCTTACCCTAACCTAACTACCTGGGGAAGGCCCTCTGGCGCTCTCCCCACTCGGTGCCCTCTCTGGCACTGGGCTGCCCGATCCACACCCGGGATCCTCAGGCACCCACTCACAACTACCGGCTCCCAGAGCCCACCTGCGGCCTCACCTGGCCGACATCCTCACAGTGGTGGAGTGCCCAACCAACTACACACACTAACAGGCTACACGCCCAGCCATTTCCACAACACTAATGCACCCATCCAAATACCATTCTGTCACCCGCACCACAGATGCCAATATCCAACCACAATTTACCTGTACCCTCTACCTAACACTTACACTACCCGCCCCGGGTATCCGTGATGGGGGTCCACTCTTCCCCCATTCACACCTTCGCACCATCCACTCCACTCCACAATTTCCACCATTCTCACTCCACTACCATCCATTCCAATACTCCATTTCATTTATTCCATACACCTGTCTTCCATTCACCTGTCGTTGCACACCTGTGCAATCTCACCTGGTGCCACCTGCACCCTCCTCCTCTTTCTGGACCAGTTGGTCAACACAACACACATCACCATCACTCGTCTACTTATTAGGTCCTCTCGGTGCGCCAATTCACATCTACAGCCCGGCTTCGTACAGCCGAGCAATGAACGCGGGTCGTTTTGTGCCAGCGGCTGGATACGTCCCGCATTCGGGGCAGGGACGGAGGCTTACCCGGGCCGAGATCCCATGCACCAGCTCGGCGTGGAGCCATCCAATGTCCCGATCTCGACCTGCCGGCATGTCTCAATAGAAAGTGGTCGCCATGACGACCCTTCCTATCGGGCTGCCCGCTCCGCCCAGTGGAGCCCGGACGCGGCCGTTCCACGCGAGGCCCAGCGTGGATCGCGCACGGCGGTTCTTTCGAAACCGCCGTGGTTCGGATCCCCACCGGTTCTCGCGGCACGCGAAGCCCGGCACGCACCGAGGGCCCGAGTCGGCTATAAGTCGTTCTAACCTTTAACCCGGTTATCGTCGACGCTTCACCTGCAGGCTTACATGCATATGCTACCCCTTTCGTGCTCATACATGCAGCCGTTCCCATTCTCCTCGTACCTTTCCTTACGCACCTCGGTACACTCACTCCGCTCACCGACTTGGTCACACACCTGACCACCGAACACCTTGGCACACATTCGTCGCTCGCACACCTCACCAACACACCTCTTCGCGCCCCTTTCTCGGTCACCTCCTCTGTGACAATCACAGGTGTGCTCTCACTCGCACACCCAACCACGTGCCTCACTACCAACTCAAATGTGCCTTCCCACACACGCTCTACCATTCCAGGTGTGCATCCTTGCTCACCTGTCACAACCAACTCACGCTCCGTTTCACTCTCACTACTCTCACCTCCACTCTTGACAGCGCACTCACCCTTACTCTCGACGGCACACTCTTTCCTCATGCACCCGTCCGTTACACACCTTTCTCGCGCATCCTCTCGCGCACACTTTTTCGTTACCTCCTCCGTAACACTCACCACACCGCGCTTCCCTGTGCTCCCTCGCACACGCGCTACGACCGACTCACTCCTGACGGCACACTCACTCCTCGGCGTGCACTTTTTCCTCACACACCCCATGGTCGGACATTCTCGCACACCTCTTTTTTCGCACACCAGACCTGTCGCACACTTCACCAACGGCCTCTCACGAACACCCGGATCCAATCCAATCCCCAAGCCGACTGAAGCTTTCCTCACATCATATACATTGCCACTCACCTTGGCACCTCGTCCCCGCACCTCCTTTGCCACCTGCAAACTTTTTATTTGGTTAGTGAGCACCGCATCATGATTTGAACACAGACCTTGTACATATTCCATGACTTCCTCCTTTATCTCCCTCTTAGTTTCTGTCCGTCCCTTCTTAATTTCACTCACCTCTTCTCCCACTTCCTCTAATTTTTGTTTAACCTCTTTTATTTCTCCGTGCGTCTCCTCAAGCTCGTCCTCTAAGGCTACCGTGACCGTCTCTATGTGCATCCTTACCTCCCGGTCCTTTGTCTCCATTATCTCTGTCACCTCCTCCACCCTCATTGTCAGTTCCTTCCGTACCATCTGACATTGCCTCTGCGTCGCTATTAATTCGTTTTTAATTTCTTTTTGTGTCGCCTTTAACCCTCCTAGTACCGCAGTGTTCTTTTGAACCTGCTCCACTAACTTAGTTTGTCCCTCTGTCAGCTGCTCCACCTCCTCCGTCAGATCTTCTATTCCCCCTTGTAACTTTGCCGTATTATTTCTCACCTCTTTCTCTATACGCTTTTCGCCTCGCTTTACCTCCTCGCGTAGCCCCGAAACCTCCTCACTCACCCCTCGTCGTATTTCCTCCATCTGGTTCCCCATCTGTTCGATTTCCCGGGCGGATTGTTCCCCTATTTCCCGCACTTTGTCCTCCATCCTATTTTCTAACCCCATTAACCCATTTTTCACCCCCTCTAACTGATTCTCCTGGGCAGCCATTCTGTTTTCCACCCCCGTTAACCCATTCTTTACCTCTTTTATCCCGTTGTCTAACCCCTCAAAATTATTGTCTAACTTCCCAAATTTCTTGTCTAACTCCTCAAAATTATTGTCTAACTTCCCAAATTTCTTGTCTAATCCCTCACCGGTGCCCCTCGCTTCGTCCCTCATTACCCACAATTGCTCGCCCTGAGCATCCATCCGGTTCCCCATTACCCCCATTTGGTTTCCCATTACCCCCATTTGGTTTCCCAAGTCATTCCTCAGGTCTTCACTTGTCTGGACCATGAGCGCCTTTATTTGTTCCATAAATAGGCCCCAATCCATCGGCGGCGCTGCTATTGTCACGGGCGCGGCCAAATTTGGCGCCACAATAATCATGTGCGCGAGCGCGCCATTTTGCGCACCTGAAATTCCCGCAACCACATTGCCATTTTCCTCCTCCCTTTCTTCCCCGAAGTCCTGGGTTATTTCTAACCCCTCTATCTCTCCCACCGGCATCCCGTCGCCTTGGACAGCCATGGCGCGATTTCAAAATTCGGGCTTTTCCTTTAAAACAAAACAAATTTCGGTATTTTATAATTTTGAGCGCGTGAAGCGCGCTCCGGGTCGATCTCAATCCCCGACACCAATTGTTATAGATCGCGGTTAGGATGTTATAGACCGAGCGGTGGTTTAAAACCGCGACCTAACAAAACTCACCCGATTCCACCCGAACGTTGGTTGTATCGCACCCTAGCTGCTCAATGAGGGAAAAGACAAAAGCGACGCAATGCAAGAGGAAAACGGAGACAAAAAAAAAGGTTTGAAATACTACTACATTTATTCCTACTATTTACACACAAGCAAAAAGACAGATGTCACGTTTATTTACAAGCACAAGACGCAGGTGACACAGTGCAAATTTAGCTTACCTACAGACTTAACTTATATCCCAGGACAGAACAAACAGAACGCTGACTCACGCGGGGAATGCCAGGGATGGCAGAAGGTGGATGGCTGGCGGGAGAGGAAAGGTCCAAGGGGGGGTCTTGCAGCTCAATCGTGCGTTTGGCAGCCGCCGTTCCTTTTTGTTGGCCCTGCTCCAAACCGCCGTTCAGGCCCCCTTTGGCGGTTGCCGGGTGTCGCTGCTGCGGCGGCCTCCGTCCGCTGCGTTCCCAGGACTTGTCTCACTGGTCTGGTCCCTCAACCCTCAACCCTCAACTCTTTCTTGCTTCTCTCACTTCTCACCACCGACTCCTCTCTCTGGCAACCGACTGTGACCAACTCCTTGCAACCAACTCCTCCTCTCTTCACAACCCTTCTTTTTCCAACCCAGAGTGCATCTCTCTTTCTTCTTTTTCTTTGCTCCACTTCCGGTTGCGCCCTTTTATAGCGCCCCCAGCGATCACGCCCCCGGCGCTTTGGACACGCCCATCGGGGCGCTCACCTCGGCCCTGGCTGGTCGCACGACCCTCGGGCTCCGCCCCGGACGACGACGGGCGGGCGCGCCCCTCCCCTCCTCTGACGAGGTGGAGACACGCCTTTCTTCCCTGACTCGAGCCTCGTGGTCAATGGCGGTTATTGGAGGGGAGGTGATTGGGAATCGAGGGCTCAGCAATCACGAAAGGGGATGTAATATGGCAATCGAGGGTCGGCAATCACGAAAGGGGGATGTGAAGGAAATGGGGATTTTTGGGGATGGGAATGAAAGGGGGATCTATTCTCTTTCACTGGTGCAATGGAGTACTTCAATTAATGGGAGACACAGCCTTATCCTAAAACACAGAATAAGATATAACTGTCAAAAGAAAAGATATATCGTGTCCTGCATGTATGTTTTTATGGACTAACTACGGGAACGCCCTTTGACCTTTATACAACCACAACGGAGGGAGGAGGGGTGATATTTTACAACATTTTACCACCACAACAAAATAAAAAAAAACATTCTCATATTCACAACAATATATATATATATATATATATATATATATATATATATATATATATATATATATATATATATATATATATATATATACACATACATACACATTGTTATGAATTTTGGGATAGTTATATATAGATTCAGGTAGATCTGCATAGGTAGGTGCTCCGATGATCATGGGTAGAAAGAACAATTTCGATGTACATAAGTCAGGGACCTGTTTAGCCCGAATGTCAGATTAAGTGTATATTCGTCCCCGTTATGAGGAATGGGGCGTATTAACTAGTGTAGGGATTATGTTAATTCCCCTGTGCGTGAGACCTTGTGATCTAACCTTTGGCTCTTTTGGCACTGCACCATAGACACTAGTCAGGCCCATTAGTACACTAATTAAATCCCCCCCCCCCCCCCCCCCCCCCACAATAAAACTAACCGGAAGCCAGTTTGGAGCAATGCCGAAGGAACCGCGGCCAGCGACATCAACAACTTGTATGGCAGCATCGAAACAGGCAGGCCGAGAGCCATGCCCAGAAGGACCCCATTGGGTGGGAGTTGACCAATAGGAAGACACGAGGCAGGACGAAGCCCGCCGATTGATAGAGAGAGAAGCGACGCGCTGATTGGCCACGGACTGATGGCATGAGGGAGAAGCGACGCGGCCACTGGTGGAAAGCTAAGTCTGTAGTGTTGGCCGGCAGGGATTGGAGGAGAGGCACCGAGGACGTGAGGACCCGACGTAAAAACCACGGCTGGCCGGAATTTTGTCCTCGTTTTTGGATCCCTTTGTGCCCGGACCTCAGTCTCTACTGCCCTCCCGATTCCTCTACCTCGACCTCTTGCCCTCGCGCCTTCCTTCACCCTCGTATCTCTCTCCTTTCTGATATGGGCGTTGGGTGCATCACAGTTTCCGTGCCGAATTCGTGAGGACATTGCACAACTGAGGAAGCGGGTTACACGCCCGCTCGTTTGCTTTGCGTGGGAGGTCTTATTGAGGCCTAGCGCATCGAGGCCTTCTTCCCGCCAACACTGGAGCCATGTCTGGAGTGCGCGCTCGGGGCTGGACGATCGCTGCCAAGGCGCCAATTGAGTTGAGTGCCACAATTAAACCACACACCATTATTTTCCAGTTTATTTTCTTCCTGTGTCTGTGTTTAAGTCTGGTGTGGGAGCACTCCATTTAGGTTTTAGTGTTATAGTCGGGTTTTTCTTGTTATTGGCATCCGTGGCAATAAAGCCTTTCAGTATTTTATGTACATTTTAAACCCGGGTTTTCGTTTGAGTTATTTTTGCAGGGTGAAGACACTAGCGAGACCGTCCAGGTAATGTCTTCAGCTTCTTCTTCTTATTATTTCTTCCTCCTGCGTTTTTTTTTAGTGAAATCCGCTATTGCATTGAACGCCTCCATTAACGCTCGCTTTGGCTATTCGTGATTTCCCGGTCTTCACCGAGGGGAATCACAGGATAATATGTATATATACAGTAAAACTTCCTCCAACGCGGGGGATACATTCTAGGATAACCTCGTGTTGGAGGAATTCGCGTTGTAGGAATCATTAAGCATATGGGGAAATTGAGGATATGTTCCAGACTCCCAAAAAAACCTACCCTAAATCAGCCTTTCTTGCTTTTTTTTACATGTTTCTTTGTATGGGATGGTGCAGCATTATTAAATATACATTAAAATAAGTGTTAGTATCATAATAGTACTGTATTATTGCAAAATAACTCACCTTATTGTGAGGTGGTTGTTGGAGGTTTGGGTGATGATTTGCTGATGATGACCTCTTCTTGCCTGGTTGGTTCAAATTGGGTCTTTTTGGAGCCATAATGATCGACGTTAGCTCACTTGATGGTGGCATGTTCGGAGATGGTGACAGGTGGCAGCTCGTGCCATGCGTGTATATAAATTAAATAGTAATTAAGCAAGGTAATAAGCAATAAGGAAAAAGAATAATATCTTTGGGAAAACGCCGGCCGTTTTTGTCGCAATTAATACAGAATGTAAAATCGAACTGCGATCGCCGATGACGGCAGGTGGTGACTCATATCATCGTATGTATAAATTAAATATTAATTAACCCTTGTCCACAAAAGGGGGGTCTTTTTAGCTTTGTAGCCTAAGAACACCTGCCTTGTGTGTACAAGGGTTAAGTAGAGTACAGTACAGTAACTAGGAATAAGAATAATATAAATCTTTGGGAAAACACCAGCCACGATCGGGTAAATGCTAAACACACCCTCGCGTTGGGGAGGTTTTGACGCATTTAATTCAGCGCGTAAATTGGAAACCGCTTTTGAAGAAGCCGCATTCGAGGAAGTTTTACTATATATATATATATTGTCGTGCGATTACCCCTCAGTTAACACCGGGGAATCGCGGATGTCCAAAACGAGCTTAATGAGGTGACGATCAATGGCGGATTTCCTATACCCGCATGGGAGGAAGAGGAAAGAGGAAGAAGAAGCGGGGATATTTACCTCACGGTCCATGTGCGCATCAGCGTCTTCAACCTGCAAAGTGATTAAACTCATACGAACACGGAATTCATGTACAAAAGAACAAGGCTTTATTGCCACGGATGCCAATAACAAGAACGCACCAGTAATTAAATGTCCTAAATCGGGACGTCCCCACACAGACTTCAGATACGAAACAATGGGAGAATAAATCAAAGGAACCGTTGTTTGCGGGTCTGTGCTTATGATTCTGGATGTGTAGCGTCATTTGTCCAACACGGCTCTGGTTGGCGCGAACTGCCAGGTCGTTGGCGTGGAGCGGCCCTTGGTGCGTTCGTGCGATTGCTCATCAGCGCTCCAACTGCAAGCCTCACTCATACGTGGATGCCAGGGAGGAGAATCGATGGCGCTCCAACGTTGCTCCAACATCCGTCGTCAAGCAGGCAAATTCGCGGACGGCAAAGGAAGAAAGGTCCAACGGAGCGAAAGGCAAGGGCAGAAGGGAGGTCTGGAAAGGGAAGAAGCCAAAGCGAGGAGAAGAAAATGCCGGCAAGCGAGTCGTTTTGTCACTCGCGGTGTGACGTCAGCGCTCTCCCTCTACCAACCAGTGCCTCATTTACTCGTCACCTTTCACGCCTTTTTACATCACCGGCGCTTCTCCTCCAACCAGTGTGTAGCTTTTTGGTAGTTCGTTTGCGCCTTCCGCACTGATTACCCGTTGTGTCATCGGTTGGTGGCCAATCAGTGTGTCACTCCTTACCTTCCTTACCCCCAATCACAGGGAAGCTTTTTGTCCCTTCCCCGACCAATCACACATCCTTCCCTGCTCTGCCAATCGGTGGCCTGCTCTTTGGTTGCCCTCCCCTGGCCAATCACTAGTTGTCCCTGGACGTGGCTCTCAGCCGGCCTGGTCGATGTGTGATCGCCATGGTGTACCGCTGTGTGGCCGCTTGCTGTCGGTCTTTTCGGTCTGCCATTGTGGCGGCGGGGGACTTAATTAATGTGGTAGTAGTATGAGAATGGGCTTTCTGGTGCAGAGCAGAATCCCCGTATACCCCCCCTTGCCCCAAAAACAGGAAGTGACACCACAAACCGGAAGGGGTCGAATTATTTAATTAATTAATTATTTTAAATTTTTATTTATTTAATTTTCAGATTTCAGATTTCAGATTTTCAAAAAAATAGATTTTCACATTTTCATGATTTTCCCACAATTTCCCAAAATTTCACATTTTCCCGATTTCCGAATTTTTACATGTGCCGCAAGTGGGGTAAAGTGTACATGCGACTAACATGCAACAGAAAGGGGCAGACTCCCACATCCCTCTTGTTTCACAAAATATTTATGGAAAAATTGATTTTTAGTGCAAAGAAACATAGCATTATTAAAACTAGGGAGATACCCGTGCGTAGGCCAGAAGCAAACATGCAATGCAGATACGGCGAATGCTAAAGCATGAAACCAATAAATTCCACATTCCTGTAGCACCCTCAGATGCACGTCAGACATGGACAGCAAGTTTGTGAAGGACTTCCATGAAAAACGTACCCATTCGCAAACAAACGGGTACGTTTACGTATAGAAACATCGATCATGGGACCGTGGCGAATCTGCATATGGCGATCCGCGAAGTTCACGTTCAGAAAGTAGAAACCATCACGGCATGTCGTCATTCACTTGAACTCGATATCTCTTTTTTAATTCCAAACAACATAACTCCAATTAATCACAAAATAAACTTTTAACAGCATTGTTAATGTTTCCTTCATTGTAAAAACTACCAAATGAACAGTTAAAAGGATTTTGAGCCGATAGCTGTTATGGCCTTGGCAAGATCGATGGAGGCAGCGATCTGTTAGCATATTCACCGCCCAAATAGCTATGTGGAATTCTCTCATGTAGAGATTAAATGTCGTTTGAACTCTGGCTAAGGTCATTTTTTACTTTTAATGATGTTTATATATGAATGATGTTTAATGATGTTTATATTGGTTTTGGGTCGTCCTTTCCGCATATCTTGTGGGATTGTAAGTTGAAGAGACGTCCGTGTTGGCGGGGAGGGGTTTGGAATTCTCTCAAGCAGGGATTCAACCTGTGTCCTTATAAAAGGTGTTTGTCTGAAGTCTCGAGCAACGGTACCCGCCCTATGGGCGGGGCTTCAATTGGGAGGCCCAAATGAAAAGGCAAAATATCAGAAATTGAAGGGATCTTCATCGACAGAATGAAAACATCGTCACAATGAACATTATGCGAACGCGAATGTTATGCGGGAGTCCAAACCTGAGAATGCTGGAGACTAAAGCTGAAATTGTGAAAACTAAATAGCTTATTTTACTCCTGGACATCCCAGGATTATCCACCCAAAATATCGTTGCGTTCGGTTCAGCAGTTTTTACGGTACCTTCGAACGGACAGACGGACAGACAGACAGACAGACAGACGGTCGGACATTTGGTGAATTATAGTAAGATGAATGCCCTCAATGAAAATATAAATATTAAAACCATTGACATGAAAATTAATGTACTTTATAAAAAATTTAATAAGATAAAAGATTTAATTTTACCTTATGCTGAAACATTATACTATATTGATGTAAATAGTATAAGTGTTGAAGAAACATTCCAAGCTTTGGTGACTAGCGGCAGAATTTTGCCTAATTCGCGATTAGGATTTTTCATCTATGAATATAAACAAACTGACCTTTTACTGAAATTGCTACACCTAGACTTTTCTATGGTGTTCTGGAGCAGAGAATTTCCCGATGACCAAACTTTTTACATATGACGCAAGATGGATAATAAAGTCTACATGTGACCAACACGTGATACAAAGGGTAGACGCCCTCCTAAAAATATAATTTCAGAATTATAACGATTAATTAAATAAGAAAATAAAAACTAATATTCTCAAAACGGTAATTTTTAAACCATATGGTTTAATAAAAATTTACGCCTCATAACCCGAAGATTGTAATCAGTATTATGATTGGGATCTTCATATTCTCATTAATTAGATGTTGGTAGTGTTAAGCATTCGTTTACGTGTTTTTCCAAATATTTGTTTAACAACAACATCATTAACTTTCAGTCGAATGAATAACCCATGCTCTCCAACCAGGATCTGAGAAACCTCGTTGCACAAATAACCTTACAGTTTACCCCCATCAAATCTTGAGGGTCGATACAACAATCATCATTATTCTTATAAAATGTTGTTGTAATCTCTATCGGCGAACCTTCTTCACCTGTTGTCATAAGCATTGGGTACATAGTGATAGAACGGTCCCCCTTAGATGCTCTCTCATCACACTTATGCCAAAATATATTTATTATATTAGGGGATATTTAAATTTTTAATAGTTTTCCTTTCCTCGGTTGATGTGCATGGTCGTGAATTGCACATAGTAATTGGGAAAGAAAATGATTTAATAATTTTATTATTACCCACACCAACAGGTCGGCTTAGTTTTATACCCCAAGACAATACATCTGGTGTTTCAATATAATTATACTCAAGCACAAAATATTTGGAAAACGTTTAACATAAATAACCTTGGAGAGTATCATGATTTGTATCTTAAAACCGACGTCTTTCTACTAGCTGACGTCTTTGAAACCTTTAGAACAGTTTGCCATAATAAACAATCAAATGGGTTAGATCCCGTCCACTACTACACAGCTCCTGGATTGGCTTGGAGTGCCATGTGTTACGTGGTCCCCTTGGTGACTACCTGGTCTCGGTGACCCCCGGACCGTGAGAGGAACTTCGCCAGAAAGTAGTATTATATATGCGCTTTCGCAACGCAATCCCTATGAATTCCACCCAAGAGAAAACTGATGTTCAATGATATATTTCAAGGGTAAGGATATCATACAATTTCAATGATACAATCAAGGATATATTCCCCGAGCAATCAACAACAAGCAACCATCAACAATTCCCAATCCACAATCAATTCCCTATATGATTAAGATGGCCATCTTATATATGTGTGTCCCCGTTGGTACTCACGACTCCCTTTTGCCTTTTGGTCTCTGCCCCGCACAATGTCTCTGGGCCCCTCCTGACCAAGATGATGGTCGGCGTCGCCGCACTCGGGCGGTTGAACGAACCCCGGGTGGACGTGTTTCCACCGGGCAGGTATCGTACCAGGCACCACGGCTGCAGCCCCTCGTGGCCACGCGAAGCGGGTACGGTAAAGCAAGCCAAAAGCCCCACGCCGCTTGCAACGCGTGTTAGGCCCCAACGTGCGACCCGTACGCGTCTTTTTAGACGGTGTCGCGAACGGTGCCAGACGCTGGGTCGGTGTACAGCCACACGACAGTTTGACGTCCACCGGGCAGGTATCCGTCCCGGTAACTCCTCTCGCCAGACGGGCTCGGGAACGCCGCTTTTCCACACGGCTCAATATCAATCCCACCTTTCGTCGGAGCAGGGCGAGGAAGAAGAATCCTCGTCGCTTTTCTTCCTCGTGTCTTTTCCTCTTCCGTTTCCGGTCTCTTTTTCAGAAGGGCTCCTGACCCTCCAACCACAACAACCCTTAATCTACTACACATGGATAAGCAAAGACCTGAATGGTAATTCACATACATTCACATAAATATGTAACACTCCCCCCCCTTCAAGAAAGAAAGTTTGAACCCAGCGAAAACTTTCTTTGCCGGCCAATTTGGAGAAACAAACCAGATAACTCAACCCCCCCACATTATCAGTTCCCCCCGGGCACAGTTATCACTTAAAAATAAAGCAACCAAAATTTCACCACAACCCCCCCCAGATTACTCACTCTGGACTAAGCACCAGCAACGACATTGTCCCTGCCCTTTACAGGTTCAATTTCCCGTTGGACTCCTGCCAAGCCAAACTCCATCTCATGACCCTCTGACTTTGACCGTCAGTTTCTTGTGAATGAAGGTTAAGGGGTTCATCAAAGATCCAAAGTTAAGCAACTCGATAGCACTTTTTCCGGGAGGCCAAGCCGAGTATTCACTACATGGATGCCTTTAGGAACGTGGAGTTCACGGTTAGTCCGTGCAGGAAAGTTCTCTACATGGGCGCCTTGAGGAACGTGGAGTTCACGGTTAGTCCGTGCATGAAAGTTCACTACATGGACGCCTTTAGGAACGGCGTTCACGGTTAATCCGTGTAGGAATCTTGGCTCGGCGGCTCCGCCGCATTCAGTGCTTCAACTTCTCAGAACTTCCCAAATAATTATGGTGGGACCACTTGTCCCTGTAGTCCCATGAATAGCGGTCTCCTTCTCGGCCACTACTTTGACAATCCTTCCTTCGGGAGCTGCCGTAACTCAGGGAGCCTCCATAATAATATTGATTGCGGCCACCACCAAAACTACCGCCCAGTTGTCCTCTCCTGTAGACCTCTCGATGCCTACGAAATGCCTTCCCTACTGTTATGGTCCGACCCTCCAAATCCTTGCCATTCCAATTCTTCTCTGCCTCTCTGGCGTCTTTTGTGCTGGCAAACGTGACAAAGCCGAACCCTCTTGACTGTTGCGTTTCCCTGTCTCTTACCAACCGCACTTCCACCAGTGGCCCATATCTGTTGAAGACAGAGGTCAGAACTTCTTCCTCTGTTTTGAAGTTCAGTCCCCCTACAAATAACTTGGCACTTTTGTCGCCATCCCGAGCTGGTGTGGTGTTATTTTCCCTGCTGGGCTCTTTACCAACCCTCAGGTTACCATAAACTTGACCCCCGGCCAAATCATTCCCGATAACCACAGATACACCCTCTACAGGAAGCGTGGCTTGTAAACCGACGGTGACCGGTCCTGACACCAAATCGGACTCCAAATGGATGACATGAAGTGGAGCACTAACACCGCCCCCGATCCCCTGTAAACGAACACTATCCCCCGTTGCCGTCTCCTCGGACCATGGCAAAATGCCTTCAAGCATTAAAGATTGATGTGCCCCTGTGTCCCTCAATATCCTAACCGGTCTCCGGTTAGTCGAGGCTCCATCCCGTGACACAAACCCCTCTGAAATAAATGGTTGGTAACACTTTTGATGGCGATTTCTCACAATGGCCATTGCATTTGGAGTCGTAATAGTCGGACTCCGCTCTGGGTCTTCCCTTTTCATGCGGTAACAACTGGACATCAAGTGTCCAGGTTTCTTGCAAAAAGCGCAAGTAGGCCCGGAGGAAAAACTCGTGGTCTGCCTTGGGCCCCCCGAACTATAAGTTTGTCTTGGGCCCGCATCCCTCTGATTTCGAACAGGTGGGGTATCCGCGTTGTCCCCATAATCCTCTCGAGGCTGCCGCCATGTATGGTCGTTCTCCGCACCTGCTGTTCCCCACCTCCCCTGCGGAGATCTAGGCGAGGAGTTAGGTTCGTGGACCCCTATTCGGTGGGTTAAGGCATAATCATCTGCCATGGTGGCTGCGTCCCACAACTTTGGTACTTTCTTTTCCTGCAGGTACACTTTGATGTCCTCGTGGACACACTGCTGGAATTCCTCCACCAGGATCAAGTCACGCAATGTTTCGAAGTCTTTCCCGACTCCTTTTGACTCACACCACCGATCAAACATGTTTTCTTTCACTCTGGCAAACTCCACATGGGTCTCACTCTCCCTCTTCCTGGCATTCCTGAATTTTTGCCTGTAAGCTTCCGGAACCAACTCATAGGCTTTGAGGATGTGCTTCTTCAGTACCTCATAATCTGCACATTGGTCCATTGGTAGCGCCGAATAAATCTCTTGAGCTTTTCCCACCAGCACACTTTGCACTAGTATGGTCCAGGCCTCCTCCGGCCAGTTTAATTGTCGAGCCACTTTCTCAAAGTGTGGAAAAAATTTCGCGACTTCCTTTTCACTGAACGGTGGAACCAGCCTCACATGTCTGCCCACATCCCAGGTTTTCTGGTTAGGTGTCGACCCCGTCAGCAAGGGTGGTGCCTCTCCCCGTTCTCTCATTAACTCCAGCTCCTTGAATTTAATTTCCTGCCGAAGCTCCATGTCACGTTCCTTTAATTCCCTTTCTGCTTTTCTCTCCTCTGCTTCGAGTTCCCTTGCAGCTCTCCTCTCCTCTGCTTGTTGCTCTTCTCTCCTCTCTTCTGCTTTCCTTTCTTCTTCTGCTCTTTCCTTTTCTGCTTTCCTTTCCTCTTCTTTTAACCTTTCCTGGAGTTCTCGTTCCACTCTCCTTTCCTCTGCTTGTTTCTCTTCTCTCCTCGCTTCTGCTTTCCTTTCTTCTTCTTTTAACCTTTCCTGGAGTTCTCGTTCCACTCTCCTTTCCTCTGCTTGTTTCTCTTCTCTCCTCTCTTCTGCTTTCCTTTCCTCTTCTGATCTTTCCTTTTCTGCTTTCCTTTCTTCTTCTGCTCTTTCCTTTTCTGCTTTCCTCTCTTCTTCTTTGATCCGTTCCTGGCTCCGTAATTGCAACTCCAGTTTCCGGAGCTCAACGTCTTCTGGTTCTTCGGGTAGCCACTCCCAGGCTAACTCGTCCCATGTTCCTAATCCCACCATAGATTGTATCACCGTGGCCTGCAACTCTGCCTTCCTCAAATTAGTTCGGACCTCCAAGTTAAAATGTTTGGCCAATTTCAAGAGGTCCGACTTTAGTAACGCTCGAAACTGTGCCTCACTCGGTGTTACCGCAAAGTTCTGTGCCACAAACGCCATGGTGACTATCGTTAACACCTGTTAACCTTCACCCAAGACTTTACCCCAATTTCCCCAAAAATTTTCCAATTAATACTTAATTAATAAATTTTAATTAATAAAAATATTATTTTATTATTTTATACAATTTTAGATCCCGGACGTAGACCCAATTGCGAATCCGCAAATCGTAATTTGGACGAGCCCCCAATTCTGTTACGTGGTCCCCTCGGTGACTACCTGGTCTCGGTGACCCCCGGACCGTGAGAGGAACTTCGCCAGAAAGTAGTATTATATATGCGCTTTCGCAACGCAATCCCTATGAATTCCACCCAAGAGAAAACTGATGTTCAATGATATATTTCAAGGGTAAGGATATCATACAATTTCAATGATACAATCAAGGATATATTCCCCGAGCAATCAACAACAAGCAACCATCAACAATTCCCAATCCACAATCAATTCCCTATATGATTAAGATGGCCATCTTATATATGTGTGTCCCCGTTGGTACTCACGACCCCCTTTTGGTCTCTGCCCCGCACAATGTCTCTGGGCCCCTCCTGACCAAGATGATGGTCGGCGTCGCCGCACTCGGGCGGTTGAACGAACCCCGGGTGGACGTGTTTCCACCGGGCAGGTATCGTACCAGGCACCACGGCTGCAGCCCCTCGTGGCCACGCGAAGCGGGTACGGTAAAGCAAGCCAAAAGCCCCACGCCGCTTGCAACGCGTGTTAGGCCCCAACGTGCGACCCGTACGCGTCTTTTTAGACGGTGTCGCGAACGGTGCCAGACGCTGGGTCGGTGTACGGCCACACGACAGTTTGACGTCCACCGGGCAGGTATCCGTCCCGGTAACTCCTCTCGCCAGACGGGCTCGGGAACGCCGCTTTTCCACACGGCTCAATATCAATCCCACCTTTCGTCGGAGCGGGGCGAGGAAGAAGAATCCTCGTCGCTTTTCTTCCTCGTGTCTTTTCCTCTTCCGTTTCCGGTCTCTTTTTCAGAAGGGCTCCTGACCCTCCAACCACAACAACCCTTAATCTACTACACATGGATAAGCAAAGACCTGAATGGTAATTCACATACATTCACATAAATATGTAACACATGCTAAAAATGACAAAACAGAAGTTGGATTTAATCAGCGATATAGATATGCTTTTGATGATATAAGAGGCTAAAAGAGGAGGAATATCACAAGCATGTTCTAAGAGATATGCTAAGGCTAACAATAAGTATCTTCCGAATTATGATGACTAGGGCATGCCCGTACTATATATATATCTAAAATTATATCCCCCCCCCCCCCTCTATTTACATGAAATGGTTTGGTCCATTCGCAAAGCCAAAGCGAACGGCTTGCGAGTACGGTGACAATCCCCCCCCTCTATTTACATGAAATGGTTTGGTCCAAAGCGAACGGCTTGCGAGTACGGTGACAATCCCCCCCCCCCCCCTCTATTTACATGAAATGGTTTGGTCCAAAGCGAACGGCTTGCGGAGTTTGGTAAAGAAATCGCCATAGCTCGGTAACTACTTCTCCGATTAATATGAAACCTTGAAAAGGCACATCCTCGGGTCCCCAGCAATATACCTGGCAAGTTTAAAGTATATCGGACCCGTGGTTGTCGAGAAACATCGGTCACAGACACACAGACAAACACACACACACACAGAGATTACTGGAATTATAGATAGATACGAAAGATAGTTTTTACCTGATGTATTATGATGCTAATAATTTGTATGGATGGGCTATGTCTCAAGCTCTACCTTATGGTAAACTTAAGTGGGTTGAAGGGAAAGATTATGAAAAGGTTTTACAAAACATCGTTACATCCTCACAAAAACAATTGGACGATTCGGAAGTTGGATATTATTTTGAGGTTGATTTGAAATATCCTGAAGACTCCATAATAAACACGACGGCCTACCATATGCCCCTACCAAAGAATGCCCGAAAGAAGAATGGCTAAGTGATTACCAACGAACATTTAATATAAAAGGTAAACCAACAGAAAATTTACTCACTACATTATATGATAAAGAAAATTATGTTTTACACCAAAGGAACTTAAACCAATATGTATCGGCAGGATTGATAGTAAAGAAGGTCCACAGAGTTATACAGTTTAACCAAAGTCATTGGATGAAGGAATATATTGATTTTAACACTCAAAGGAGAACCGAAGCAAAAACCGATTTTGAGAAAGACTTTTATAAATTGATGAATAATTCTGTATTTGGAAAGACGATGGAACATCTTAGAAATAGACAAAACATAAGACTTACTACATCTTTAGGACAAGCAACAAAATTAATTTATAAACCTAGTTTTCAAAGAGAAGTGGTGTTTTCAGAGAACTTTGTTGCTATCCATTTGCAAAAAGAGAGTATTAAAATGGATAAACCTATTTATATAGGAACGACGGTTCTTGATTTATCAAAATTACTAATGTATGATTACCTTTACAATAACTTGAAGAAGAAATATCAAGGTAATATTTCTATACTTTATATGGATATGTATAGATTCATTTTAGAAATTAAGACGGAAGATGTTTATTCAGATATGATTGAGGATATTGACTCGTATGATATGAGCAATTATAAGTCAGATGATAAGTTGTTTTCTTCAAAGAATAAAAAGGTTATTGGAAAGTTTAAGGATGGATTAAGGGGAAAGGTAATTACTGAATATGTTGGATTGAGAGCTAAGGCTTATGCTTATAAATACAGACTTGGCATTTAATATGGAATATTTTTTTTGTGGGGGTGAACTTACTTTTCAAGATGTCTTAGAACCAAAAGTTCATTGGAATTATGTTGAAATTATTCTAGAATTTGTTAATGTGACCTTTAAAAGAAACAAAAACCACATTTGACATTTCTAAACAAATAAATTGATCCGTGAAAGTGATGTAAACTGATATCGAACTCAATTCATTGACAGTACTGTGTTAAACTTCTGTACGTTTTCCAGAAGTATCTCTTTATTTTGCACATTAGCCAAAAATTTTTTTAACAAAAACAAAAGTTAAATAACGACTGGGATTACGGACAGTAAAATTACAGTTCAGTACTTCGTGTAACCCCCACGAGCATTCAGGAGAGCACGTACATGTTGAGGCATGCTGTTCACGAGATTTGCCAAGGTTTGGACAGGAATCGCTTGCCATGCAGTGACAATAGCCTGCTGCAATTCACGCACAGAGGTCGGCTGCTGGTTCAAGTGGTCGATTTGACGCGTTAATTCTGCCCACAAGTTCTCTATCGGATTCATATCCGGGGACATGGCAGGCCACTCCATATGCTCTACACCATGGTCAGCAAGAAAGTGTTGGATCATGCGAGCATGATGAGGCCGTGCATTGTCATCTTGGAAGACAAAGTTTCCTCGAAAGGTTGCACGAGCAAATGGAAGCAATGTTTCTTCCAGAATGGCCCTGTACTTGAACTGGTTCAGGTTTCCATTCAGAACAACCAGGTCAGTTTTGCCCCCTGCATGAAAAGCAGCCCAAACGGTCCCCCCACCACCTCCAGCTTGGACTCTTGGCACTATACAATCTTTGTTGTTGGCTTCATGCACTTGTCTGCACACTCGGACGCGGCCATCTTGACGATAGACCAGAAATCTAGACTCGTCACTGAAGATCACGTGATTCCAGTGTCCTGGCTGCCATTGACAGTGCTCTCTGGCCCACTGCAATCGGCGCTGGCAGTGTTGTCTGGTCAGGCGTGGCTTTCTCAGGGGACGCCTGGCACGATAGCCTGCTTGAACCAGTCGTTGGTTGACTAGCCTTCTCGATACAGGCACATTTGTCAGTTGCTGCCACTCAGCCCTAAGCCGATTAGCTGACTTGGTACGGCCATTGCGGACTAACCGATGCAGCTGGCGATCATCCCTCCTTGTGGTTCTGCAGGGACGTCCTGGCCTCAGTATTGGAGTAGGGACACCCCTCTGAACATTTGCTTTCAGGATCTTTGACACCTGACCTTGAGTGATGCCATACTGCCGAGCAATAGCACACTGTTTCATGCTGTAATTTCGTAAAGCCACCACTCCATGACAAACAGCATTGTCGAGTTGACGGACCATCTCCAGAGGAAGCGGCAATAACTTTTGGAGACGTGCAGCAGTTGTTTTCCACTAATGCAGAACGCAACAACCCTTGTATACCTGACTGTGAAGCCAATCATCAAATGCACCTGTCCGTACATTTTGCCATGCCACCTGTGATATAATCCTGTTGTTGACTTCTTGCTGTGACAGACAATCAGTGACATGGTTCTTTTAACAAATAAATCACCAAAGTGTAAAAGAAACTCACCAGATTGATATACTGAGTTAAGAAAGTAAACCCAAGTCAAGAAAAAAAATATAATCCATATTAAATGCCAAGTCTGTATATTGATGATAATAATATTGAAAGATGTGATAAGTGGTTAAAAGGAATAAAGAAAGGTGTTATCAAAGAAGAAATAGAGTTTGGACATTATTATAATTGTTTAACTTTAAAGAAAGAGGAGTTCAGAAAATGAATACGATAAGAAGTTATAAACATCAATTATATACGGAGGAGGCGAACAAGAAGGCTCTTGGGGCCTAAGATGATAAAAGTTTTATTTTAGACAATGGAATTGATTGTCTCCCTGATGGACACATAGATGTAATTAAAAAAAAATAATTAATGTAATAATAAAATGAGTTATTGTATCAAGTGGAAAAAGAAAACTAAATCTAAAAATATATCGTACGATATAAATAAAAAGAATAGAGTTTATGAAAAGGGAGCATGTGTAATATGTGGGGCTAAAAAGTGCTGATACATCCCATCTAAAAGCGGGGGTGATATACAAAAGTATTTGTCAGGGAGTAAATTTACAACAACGGGGATTCCAGGAGAACTACATCTATCGGGGTATTCCTTCTGTGGTCCAGGAACAAATTTGGAAAAAAGATTAGATGAAAATGACAATCCTAAACCCTGGTCTAAACCTAAAAACAAGGTTGATGAAGTGTGTCTAGAGCATGATATTGTTTATTGTAATGCAACTACATTAGATGAAAAACATGAAGCCGATCGAGAAATGCTGTATAATTTGTCTCTGATTCGAAATCCAATGTTGAGGGAGAAAGTTGCTAAGTTTATCGTGAAGAAGGCAATAGGCGCTAAATTGAGATTTGGGCTTGGGTATCCGGGTGTTTCACCAGGTTATTAAAAAAATTACTAAACTCTAAGGATGATATTAAACCCGAGGAACGAATCATTTTGGCTAATGAATTACATCAACCTATAATCACAAAGTTTAAACGAAGGAAGGTTTACTCGAAGGGAGTTGATTACATCTGGTCCGCTGAATTAATTAAACTAAATAATGATAGGGGTTACAAGTATGCCCTAACCGTTATTGATTTGCGGAGTAGATTTGCATGGGTTGTTCCTTTGAAAAACAAGAAGGGTAATACCCTGATGTTAGCCTTCCAACAGATATTTAATAAAAGTAAGAGAACACCAAAGAAGTTATGGACCGATGAGGGAACAGAGTTCTATAACAGCATATTTATGAAATTTCTTAAAGAGAATGGTATTACATGATACAGTACCTTTAATGAAGGAAATGCGGTTGTTATTGAGCATTTTAATCGTACTTTGAAAGAGAGATGATATAAAAAATTCACACAACTCGGTTCTCATCAATGGGTAATGGAAATTCAGGATATTGTTGATAATTACAATAATGCGGTACATTCATCGACAAAATAAAAATCGTCAGAAACATTTACGAAATTAGATTGTGAAAAGCAGATTAATTTGAGAAAACCAAAGTTCAAAGTTGATGATGTTGTAAGAATATACAGATGGAAAAGTCATTTTGAGAAGGGTTATACAAAGAGATGGACTAATGAACTTTTAAAAATAGTTGATGTAGTGGCTACAGTACCTTGGACTTATAAGTTATATGATTTACACAGAGAAGAAATCTTAGGTTCATTTTATTCACAAGAATTACAAAGGACGCAATTAAGCGGGTGATCCAGTTTTTATATTTTATATTTTATATTTGATATTAAAATGGCAAGAAACCAACTTCAGGAGAATTATAATTTTTGTATTCAAGGATACTTACAAGAAAAGGGGGTAAAAATTTTAATTCCTTATGAATTGGAACACAGACAGGGAAATTTTGTAATTAGTAACTGGCCATATACAGATATTACAAAACCCACAAATGGAGACTTGCTTAAAATATTAAATAAAAATGAACTTCTCAATGTTATGAAATATAAAGGTCTTTTAGAAAATGTTAACAAATCCTATTGGTACCCTATTATGAGAAAAATAATTATAGACACAAGAATATCTCAAGATCCAGATTTATATATGTATAATATTCTATGGAGCTCAAGGGAAGAGAAGGAGGAGGAAGCAAGTAAAGTAAGGAAAGTAAGGGAAATAAGGGAAATAATGGAAACAGCAACAAGGAAGGTAAGGGAAATAAGGGCATTACGGGAATTATATGCGGAAGGAAGGGATGCCTCCGCGCAAGTGGATGGTGAGATGGTGAGGAGGCTCGAGTCAAGGGACCCAGAAACAAGTAAAACAGCAAATCGAGAATTCGGTGAAATAATAGTAAGGACAGTAAGGGAAAGGAGGGAAACAGCAGCAAGGGAACTAAGGGAGGCAAAAGCAAGGGAAATAATGAGAAGCAGGAAGGAGAAGATGGCAAGGGGAGAGTCGATGTGGGAAACTTTAGATGATTCCACCCTCTTAGCTATAATAATGGAAGCGGCTGAGGATGAAGATGGTGAAGATGTAACAAGAGCGAGCGAGTAACAAGAGTGTAACATGCAGAAGCGAGGGAAGAGGAAACAAGCATGCCAAGGCTGGTAGAATATACAATAGGGGCAGTAGCGGGAGAGGAGGACAGGGCAGCAGGGGCAACAAGGGAAGAGGTAGTAGGAGTAGCAAGAGTAACTAAGGAAGAGGTAGTCAGAGTAGCAGGGGTAACAAAGGAAGAGGAGGAAAGGGTGGCAAGGACAGCAAAGGTAGCAGCAGGGGTAGCAAAGGCAGCAGAGGCAAGGGTAACAAGGGCAGCAAGGGTAGCAAAGGAAGAGGAGGACGTCAGGGCAACAATAGAAGAGGTGGTAAGGGCAGCAAGGGAAGGTGTAGTAGGGGAAACAAGGGATGAGGAGTGAATACATGGAATTGATAAAACTAATTTAAAATTATTTAATTTCAAATTAAATAAAAATATTCTTGGGAAGAAATATACGTGAGATTAATATGACGACAGGTAATACCACCCCATCTTCCCACTACCAAATCGATTTGTATTCCCTGACTTTGTATATTTACCCAGTTGTCTTCCTTCTTTGTCATGTAAACCATCGCTATGCTATCATATATTTTTTTAGTCTTGAAATCGTATATTTGTTGTTTACAAATTGTGCTTCCACATATCTCATTATACTCACCAAGCGGGTAAAAGTCTTCTTTAGGGGACCAATTAAAATCTTGTATGCCCTCCAAGTTTAATGAAAAGAACCAATTATAACCTAAATCAGGCATATCATACCCCCATTTATCAATTATCATATTAACTATAGGTCCTTCTAGTCCAGCGGATTAGCAAACCAATTGTTCATTTTTTGATAAAAGCATCAAAATTGGCACAGACATAGATAATTACATAGCAGACAATTTCAGATATGGAGGCACTTGAAATTGTACCTATGTTGGCCAGAGCGGCCATTTCCCAATATGGCCGCCATGCTGCATTAGCGATATAGATAATGCCTACTAGATGTCTTTGTTTGTGTCTAATAGCCACTTTAGAGCTGTCAATTGCTCATGATCTCATGCCAGAATATTAACCAGGTGCTGGCCTGAATATTTATGGGCGCCATTTTTCAAAATGGCCGCCATGTTCACAAAATGGGATCATATCTGAGCATATTGCTTTAAAACAGTTCAGCTTATGTAAAAATTGAGGTACTGCTAGGTATATTAGTTTCTTGGACATTCTCCTTCACACCAGCAGAGAGCTGTGCATTTCAGTGCAGCCTTTTTGCACTTGCAGCGGTTACGGCATCCTTTCTCGCAGCCACAGGAGATCAACTCATAGCAGGTTTTGGATGCTTCAGGAAGTGTCATCCAATTTGGTTGATAAAGTCCGTCATCAGTCTTTATCCAACACCAGCGACATGGAGAAGGAAGTGCAGGCTGTGGAAGCAGTGTCTGGCCCCAGAAATGGCCACCCTGGAAAACAGCCCTCTTAACATGTTGGTCTAGAGCAGCCTGTGTTGGTGGAATTCGCTTAATAGAGTTATTCTTTGCAAACAGCTTCTTCCTAGCCTTGTTAACATCAGTGCAAGTACTTGTTCGATCAAAGAGGAGTATGACGAACCTCTCAATGACACTCATGCTTTGTTCAGAGATCCCACTGGGAGCACGTGCCCATCGCAAAAGTGCATCAGTGAGCTCCGGCAGTGAGTTCCAAGTAGCCCATGTAGTTTTCTTTCCATGTCCAACAAAGGCTGACACCGTATCACACCCTGTTAGGGCATGAAACATTGGAAGCGCACGTGATTTCTCTGGACCCAGACAGGCTGCAATTTTGTGGGTTGGTATGTAGCGAAAACTCTTTCCTGTTTCAAAAGTTAGCCACAGTTCATCTTTATCTGGTAGTGTATGAGCTACCATCACAGCCAACACCACAACATCGTTGTCAACAGTACGTACTAGTATCTGGTGATGTCCGTGCTTTGCAGCATGTGCTACATGCAGCAACATTCGACTGTCTGCCTCTTCATGGTTGCATGGTGCAAGTGAGTCAATGTCCTGTTGTGGTGGCACACAGAGTACCCGGTCCCCATCTGTGACGACCAGCTCCTTGTTTTCAGTATCGAATGAATGGATGAGTACTTTTGACAGGAAACTGAACAGTTCTGTCTTATTGATATCCACACGCAAGAAGTCCTGCCAGTTTTTTGGTATGGGTGCAGACTCGACAACACGTCTGCGAACCCCCTTTCCGCGTTTTGCCCTGGCTGTTGCTTTTAGAGAATCAATTACATAGCTGTCCCAGACCAGATCTAGACGTGATGTATGTTGAAGCTGTCCTAAGATGTATGGGATGAACACCTGACTGGCATATTCAAGAAATGTCTTTGCAGTTCCTGGCTTCAGCATTTGAATGATGGCTGCTCCATCTAATACTATATTGGTGACATTAGTACATGGGCTTATGTTGGGAAACCAAAGTTTGTGGACCGTTTTGCTAGATTCTTGGCAACTCGGCTTAAATCACTCTAAATAGCATATAAAATAAAAAAATTGCTGTTGCCAAATTTTCACGACATCTTCATGGCGGCCATCTTGGATTTCAAGATAGCCACCATTTCGGACCTATTTTGCCTTATATCTCACTTATTAATCAAGGTATCAGCACAAGAATAGTGTCCTTACCCACATTTTCGGGGTCAAGGAAGACAATGGTGATAATCAAATTTCAGCTGGATGGCCAACATCTTTATAATTTCAAGATGGCCGCCATTTTTAATCAAAGTATGAGCAAACATAGCCTAGTGTCTTAGTCTGAGACAATTGATGAAGACTAGTTGTGGTGGCTAGCAACCATCATAGACTTAAGCCTTTTCTGAAAGCAATGCTACAGTTTGTTAATCAGTTTGTTTCATCAAACAACTCCTATCAAAAATCCAAACGACGGGCTCTCTACTGATCAAACACAATGTCATTCCCAATAGGCTGGGCATCAGTGTTGCAGCATTTCTCCAAATCAGCATCACAGTTACACAATTCGGTACAGACTACATTCCTAGCTTTGCATGAACACCTGCGTGAACACAATTTGCTCGGACTCTTTGCAGCTCGTCCACAGCCACAGCGAACAAGTTGGAGAATTGAGGCTGGAGCAATTGCAACCTGCGTCAGGACTGGTCTCAATTCGCCTCCAACAGTTTCCCATCCCAAGGTGTTTGGGTCGATCACAGTTGGATTTAGAGTTAGATCTTGTGCCCACGTGTGTGCTTGCAAATGAGCACGCTGGACATGCTCTTTCCAGGCACCAGCAGTTGGTGTTAGTTTCTCGACTCCCTGATCAGCCTTCAGCTGGCGGAATAGGTGCCATCGTAGTTCAGCAGCACTTCTTATTGTGACACCTTTCGGACAGAAGAGGCGACAGAAATACTCTTCACATCCTTCTAGGACAGCATCAGATGGTTTATCACCCTCTCCAAGCTGAGCAATTGCTGACACTACTGTTTGACTACTTTCAGTGAATGCCTTGAAGCAAGTTGTTTTACTCTTGCCCTGAATGTGGCCAGTGGTGTCACAGCCGGTGAGAGCATGCCAATTAACAAGTGCTTTTGCCCTCTGAGCACCAAGCTGTTCATAGATTGGCCTTAGTAAGGACTGTCATTCATTTGCCGAAATGACGACTGTTGTGAAAATCAACCAAATCCACAACTCGTCCCATAGATAGGTTTAATTTCAATTAGATCGTAACATCATCCTGTAAAATACACCATGCAACATATATGTCAGGATCAAGGCATCATATGAGAAAGATTGGATATATCAGTCAATGCAAGCAAGCCTAGAATATAAGTGGGTACGTACCATTCAATTCTACATGTCATTGTATAAAGTCGCAGGAGTGGCCTCGAGTCACGGACGTCCCGAGGTCTTATAGACACCGCCCAGTGGTTTAAGTGAGCGTCACACCTGGGTTCAACTTACATTTTCACCACATTCTCCCCGCCGTTAGAACTATGCTGCCACTAGGCAGGAAGCGAGCGCGCGTCAGCGTTAATGGGTAGAGGAAGTCATTATATCATTATTAGGGTGTCAAATAAATATTCCTATTGATTCTTGTCTTTGTGCCATTGTGTTATGTTTCGCACACTGTCAAAGCGTCTTTAGGGCTTCCTGGAAAGCGCTATACGAAACAAATCCATTATCAGTAGTACAGGTCAGTCGGTCCATCTGTAGAGGTCAGTGTGGCGAATTACCCTGCCAGCACAGGTTCGGAAACTACCGGGTACGACGTCCCCAAATCCGGAGTCCCCTGCTTCGGAGTAGCCGCTGGAGGCAGGTGCCGGAGGGGCACCTCAGTGCCCTCACCGCTTCAGGCAGGGGTGTATCAGGCGAAGGGAGAGACGGCAGATGTTCTCTCGGTGCACTCATAGCCTGGTTAGCAAACATGTCCGATACTGGCAGACGATGAGCCTGTGGGTCACAATAGTCTAGTCTCACAGGCCTACGTGCTGGATAAGGTGTACCTTTTCGATTACATAAGGTGTACCTTGCATGTAAGGTGTACCTTGTCGAAGAGCGAATGTCCATTCGTCACAATGCAATACATTACAGGAAGATGTGTCGATGTGGAAGATGTGTAAATAAGTAAGCCTCTTTACAGTAAGCTGCAACAGTAAGTAAGATTACATGACAGGAGGCCATGACAGTGTAAGTCAATTACAGTAAGTCTGTACCGGCCTAGGAGTTGTAACAGTAAGTAAGATTACATGACAGGAGGCCATTACAGTAAGTCCATTACAGTAAGTCCGTACCGGCCTAGGAGTTGTAACAGTAAGTAAGATTACATGACAGGAGGCCATTACAGTAAATCCATTACAGTAAGTCCGTACCTGCCTTGGCTCCCAAGGGTACATGGTCGATCCACGTTAGATCCATGTCATGGAATTGCCGAGGGAGAGAACCGACGAGAGCCATAACGAGAGTTACGCGATACCCCGGAGTCCCCCCTGTTTTGAAATCACGAGACTCGAGCGCCCTCTGACGGCAGCGCGTACTCACAAGCTCCGGCAAATAGGTTTACAAGCAAAATGTATGCCACGAGTGCCCTCCGAAGGCTGCCCGAACGACCGGCATGGCAGATTACGACGACGCACAAAACGACCGAAATGCGCCTTCCCAGCGAAGCGCGCAGAATCTCCCGACCTGCAGCACAGCGCTCAGAGGATCGGAGAAGATCGGCTATACCGGCTACCGGCTACCGAGAGAACGTCCCGGATGGATTGTCCATCCATGGCCCGTTCGGCTATACCACCGGCTATACCGGCTACCGAGAGAACGTCCTGGATGGATTGTCCATCCATGGCCCGTTCGGCTATACCGGCTTCCGAGAGAACGGGATTGTCCATCCATGGCCCGTTCGGCCATACCGACTACCGAGAGAACAGGATTGTCCATCCATGGCCCGTTCGGCCATACCGGCTACCGAGAGACGTCCCGGAGGGATTGTATCCATGGCCCGTCCTATTGACTACGCGGCGATACCGGCTATACCGGCTACCGTCCCGGAGGGATTGTCCCGGAGGGATTGAGAAAACGTCGAGGTCGAGAAATGGAAGACATCCCGGATGGATCGGCCATCCATGATGGTCCATCCATGGCCCGGATGGATGGATCGACATCCAAGAGGATGGCCCGGATGGATGGATCGACATCCAAGAGGATGGCCCAGATGGATGGATCGACATCCAAGAGGATGGCCCAGATGGATGGGGCCCGGATGGATGGATCGACATCCAAGAGGATGGCCCGGATGGATGGATCGACATCCAAGAGGATGGCCCGGATGGATGGATCGATGGATGGATTGACATCCAAGAGGATGGCCCGGATGGATGGGGCCCGGATGGATGGACCATCATCTCACCCCCTCACTCATCCATCCCCCCCCCCCCCCCCCCATTGTGAAGTGTGAGATAACAGCCGCGCACCGCACACCGAAGTCGAGCGACCTTCACAGTCTGGGTCAAAGGGAACGCAATCAGGCAGCGGCGGGGTGAGGCGTCTCGCAGTCTCGAAATGTGTGGAGGCGAGCCAAGAGACGTGTCCTAGAAGCAACAAGCCCAGAGTCAAGGGCGATCCGGCGGGCCGGTACCCACGTGGCTTGCTCAGGAGACGAGGGAGTCGGGCGCAACGCTCAATGTTACCGTGTCAGGGGGCCACCGTGCACCCCCAAATGCCCCGTGCCTTGTCGATTAACGGCATAAGTCCTCGATGTTGGCTAGTCACCCTCGAAGGCCGCCACGTTATGACACGCACTTTCGGGCAGGGGCGGTCAGATTGAGTATTTCTGCTATCTGTAGAGGTACCCAGGTAGACGAACTCAGGTAGACGTACTCTGATGACGCAAGCGCGGGAAGTAGTTAATGGCGCTGTCGAGCAAACGCGTGATTTAGTCGATGACGTCATCAATTGGTTCGGGCGCGTGCGGGCGGGTTTGACGGTGAGTTCCAGCTGAGCGGTATCCCCAGACGGAGTAGAGTAGCACACCGAAATCTATAGTCTCGCGTCCATTGGGCAGCAGCATTCGAGCGGGCTCGAGATTGGTGTACGGAATACGAACCCGGCCGACGAGTGAAATGTATTATCTAGGGCGCACCGCGTATGAGGGAAACCGAAAGTTGAGCTCGGCCCGTTGAACCAGTGCGGCTTCACCGAATCGAGAGGGCGAGCATGCCGAGTCGAGAGGGCGAGCATGCTTGGCAGCGATAAACTGCACGACCTGAAGTAGCATCTCGTTTGTTTAGCTGTCGGGTCAAAGGATCGAATACATATCACGCCCTGAAGTAGCGTCTCGTTTGTTAGCTTTCGGGTCAAAGGATCGAATACATATCATGCCCTGAAGTAGTGTCTCGTTTGTTAGCTTTCGGGTCAAAGGATCGAATACATATCACGCCCTGAAGTAGCGTCTCGTTTGTTTAGCTTTCGGGCCGTGTTTTGTCCGGAGTTTTAGTCATAGTTAGTCGTCATAGAATACATATGGTATAACGATCATCTATCATAAGCATAAGCCCGAGTGTCATGAAGGCTATGAAGGTCCCGCGCGACGTCCTAAGAAAACTCATCCGTGCTGCGGCGAGTCCTCGAATGGTGCCAAGCTAGCCTCCATTGAGGCGATTCCGGGCAGCGGAGTTCGCCGGGCCTCATTGAGTAGCCACATGTAGGTGGGATTTCGACGAGCCGCGATCAGAATCGCCGGCCTCGCAGAGTGGTGCCCCGCGAAGGGCGCAGTGCGCGATTTGCGCATAGGAGGTGATTCCCACCGAGCAGCGATTGGTCGGTTGTGCCCGCGATGGGGCAGCGCGCGATTCGCGCGTAGGAGGTGATTCCGACGTGCAGCGATTGGAATCGCCGGCCTCGCAGAGTGGTGCCCGCGTTGGGCGCAGCGTGGCTTCGCGTAGGAGGAGGTGATTCCGAGCAGCGATCGGAGTCGTAGGCCTCACGGAGTAGTGCACGCAGACGGGTGCAGCGTGCGGCGTCGCGTGGGAGGAGGTGATTCTGAGCAGCGATCGGGAATCGTAGGCCTCACAGAGTAGTGCACGCGACGGGTGCGGCGTGCGGCGTCGCGTAGGAGGAGGTGATTCCAAGCAGCGATCGGAATCGTAGGCCTCACAGAGTAGTGCACGCGACGGGTGCCGCACAGCGCGATTCGCGCGTGGAGGTGCTTCCGAGCGCGGCATGACAGTTAAGGGAGTCGTGAACACTCGCGTGGTCATCTCATCTCGGGCCAAGGCACGCAAATCAGTTGGTCGGGCTGTCGGCTCCAAGCGGGTCCGTCGTTCCGACGGGGTTTCGGCCGCAGGACATTGCCCAGTAGCATCGTTCTCCAGGCGTCTTGCCGGAGTCCGTCATGCCTGCTCCGGCGTTCGGGCCTCAGGAGAGCAGTTCGCGTTTTGACGACGCGGTCCCGCAAAAGGCTTGCGAGGTCCCCATCGCATCCGGTCCTTTCGAGGCAGACCGGCGGCGAGAGTAGTCGGAGCTCCGTAGCTGGAGCTAGCTCGACAGGTCCTCCGCCGGTCATTCTTCTCCGAGGTGGGCCTCGCAGGAGCGCGGAGAATGTCGGGAACGCTCGTCTGTGATCTGTATTCATCCGGCCATCGCAAGACTCGTGTCCCGCCATTTCCGAAGATCATAATTGAAATTAAGTGTTGTGAAAATCAACCAAATCCACAACTCGTCCCATAGATAGGTTTAATTTCAATTAGATCGTAACATCATCCTGTAAAATACACCATGCAACATATATGTCAGGATCAAGGCATCATATGAGAAAGATTGGATATATCAGTCAATGCAAGCAAGCCTAGAATATAAGTGGGTACGTACCATTCAATTCTACATGTCATTGTATAAAGTCGCAGGAGTGGCCTCGAGTCGCGGACGTCCCGAGGTCTTATAGACACCGCCCAGTGGTTTAAGTGAGCGTCACACCTGGGTTCAACTTACATTTTCACCACAACGACTCTGGCGTTTTTGGCACGAGTGAAACCTGTCGAGGTGACTTGCATTCTCGAACCACAGTCTGCGATATTATCATGCATGTTTTCCGTAGTTCATCGGCTCGTGATGCAGTTGTAGCAGCTTGTGCTCCCTGAATTATCCATCGGATGAGAGTGAACAACTCACATGGAATATCCGAATCATTGTAGTCCAGTAAAGATCCCTGAAATGTCCATGCCTTTTCAACATCTCTAGAGGGAAGAATGGATTGTCATACACACTTTGCACATTTGAATATCTGCAACATGTCTTCTTTGATATTTTTCTCCTTTATTGCAGCATCTATTGCTGTCCTTCTTGCCTTTTTGCCATGAATGACAGAAGGTTTTTGGCCTTGACCATCGGTAATATCACAACAAATGTTCTCACGGATCTTCTGTAACAGCCTGCCCCTGGTGATGCTGTGATTCTGAATACCATAGTCCCGCATCATGTTACTGTAGACCTCATCAGCCTCAGGTGTTGAGACAAACTGTCCATCATCGATGCAATCCTGTAATTCAGCGAAGAACTCAATTTCAGCTGATACAAATCTCTCTCTCTCTGTCCTAAGTCCCCATCACCACTTTGGTCACCTGCACAATTTTTGCGCTGTGGCATTTGCACGTAGCGACTCCAGTTGGAGGTCAAACAGCTCTTATGGTAGGTTATGTCCCTTGCAAGAAAATCTCCCTCAACGAGAAAGTCCGCAAGGTTGAGTTTCCAGACACTGTTGTCACTGTTTTCCACAATCTGTTTAACTGACCTACCAATATCTTTGCTTCGACACTCACAGCGTATCTCTTCTGTCCCGGTCTTTTTGTCCTGTTTCACAGTCTGACAGAAAAAGCACATATTCCGGCAGAATGATGGTACTGTCGACCGTGTCTGCCTTTCTGCTGGTGCTGAACAGGAGGCTTCCTCTGGAATAGGAGTTGTTGATGGTCTTCCTCGTTTCTTACCTCCGGTCAGAACACGAGTGTCCATTTGACTTGTGGCTTGTTCATATCGTCCTTTATCACGTTCAATATGCTGTATATGTGTCAGCATACTGTAACAGCTCCGATGCCATAATGCTTTTCTTGACATCAGATCACCAGCGGATAAGCCTTGCAGTCTTTGATTTATGGCCACATATGTCGGATTCCTGTATGTATCTCGTTTGGTGAGATTTCGCAAAAATGTCTCATATGCATCTGCCTGTGGTGTGCTTCTTTTTGGGCTTCTTTTTAGCAGCAGGGCTTCTTTCAAGTCAATGGGCTTCTTTTTAGCAGCAGGTTCCTCTGGCGTGGTCATGATGCCGGCAGTCGTTCTTCCTCCACAGTTATCCAAGAATGCAACTTCTCAAGGTCGTCTGCTGCACATCTGAAAAGAATAAAGATTGTTAAAAAGTCATCCAACACAGTTTCAGGAATAATATTTGACTAAAACTAGATGTACGGTAGCTTGATTCTTTAGATAATATTTGGGTGTGGATCTGGCAGAAGAACTCCCCTGTCCCCCCACCTCCTATCCACCCCCTCCCAATCCAATCCTAACCATTATCTAAAAATGAAAGTACCTGTGAGTAAAAGTAAATAGATTCAATACCAGGACATTTATATTTAAACCTGATATACATGAAAACCTTTTAAAGTATGGCTTTGACCTGGAGTTTGGGCAAAACTAGCTTATAAAATGGTGGCCATCTTGAAATTATAAAGATGTTGGCCATCCAGCTGAAATTTGATTATTACCATTGTCTTCCTTGACCCCGAAAATGTGGGTAAGGACACTATTCTTGTGCTGATACCTTGATTAATAAGTGAGATATAAGGCAAAATAGGTCCGAAATGGTGGCCATCTTGAAATCCAAGATGGCCGCCATGAGATGTCGTGAAAATTTGGCAACAGCAAATTTTTTTTTTTATATGCTTTTTAGAGTGATTTAAGCCTAGTTGCCAAGAATCTAGCAAAACGGTCCACAAATATACATAAGCCCATGTACTAACACGAGGGAGCTTCTGATTGTGCATTGGAAAGGCCTTCCAGACATGTCAACAAATCACTCTTGGTGCCGAGGTGAAGTCTTCCTGCCTCAGAGAGTGCTGGTGGGCATCCTAGGTTCTCGTGTCGAAATAATTCATCAAGATTTCAATCCCGAGTCTGACAGCCGATATACAACCGAGAAAATAATTCCATGTCACTCTTCAGGGAGGCAAACTGTTGCTTTCCCTTAGGTGCTTTGTCTATAGGGGTGCCAAAAGGTGGTAGCTTATTACGGTGAAGTACATCATCGATTGACCTGGTCCTGTCGAGGCGACGTTCCTTTGTGAATTGATCAAACTGTTCTTGGCCTAGGTTCTTGGCAGTGCGGACTGTCTTCAATACTGAAGGGTCTGCAATTTCTTTGGTATCAAGGTAAAGTAAGTCTTGGCTCTCCTCATCAAAAGGTTGCCCAGTTCCTCGATTACACTGACAACCCACTCCTGCCCTCCCCCCTCCCATCCTCCCTTCCCCCCTTCCATCCTCCCCCTCCCCCCCCTCCCATCCTCCCCTTCCCCCCTCCCACCCCTCCCCCTCTCCCACCCCTCTCCCCTCCCACCCCTCTCCCCTCCCATCCCTCCCCCCACCCTCCCCCCCTCTCCTCCCCCTCCCCCCTCTTCTCTCCTCCTCACCCTCTTCTCCCCTCCCCCCCCTCTCCTTCCCTCCCCCCCCTCTCCTCCCCTCCCCCCCTTTCCCCTCCCCTCCCCCCCGTTCCCCTCCCCTCCCCTCCCCCCCGTTCCCCTCCCCTCCCTTTCCCTTTACCGTCGATGGACTCGTTCGCCCGTCTCATTCGTTTTCTTGCTACATCCTGTTCAAGTCTGCGTTCTTCATCGATCGTCTCATTCATTTTGGAAATAGAAGTTTCCATGCAGCGCATGAATTGTCACGATCCTCAAGAGGAATTTGTCTCGTAATCATCAAATGATAAATGGCAAGTAAATTATATTGTGGAAAATTAAAGATTTCAAATAAACCTATTTAAAGTGTATGCGCACATAACTAATTTTAAAAAACGAAGAAATATCTCTCGGTAATTTCCTGAAACATATTGTACACCGCTCCTTTCCTATGTCATCTCCAGGCATTGCAAATCGTCATTGCCGGGCACCAAAGGGGGCTCGGCAGTGACGCACGCTGAAAGAGAGTACTCAGTTTTCACTCTGGTTGTTTTCTTGTTGTACACCGCTCCTTTCCTATGCCACCTCCAGGCATTGCAAATCGTCATTGCCGGGCACCGAAGGGGGCTTGGCAGTGACGCACGCTGAAAGAGAGTACTCAGTTTTCACTCTGGTTTCTTGTTTGTTGTACACCGCTCCTTTCCTATGCCACCTCCAGGCATTGCAAATCGTCATTGCCGGGCACCGAAGGGGGCTTGGCAGTGACGCACGCTGAAAGAGAGTACTCAGTTTTCACTCTGGTTTCTTGTTTGTTTGTTTTCTTGTTTCCTTGGTTGTCCGGACGATATCTCAGCCATCCTTTGAGCTAGGAAGCTGAAATTTCGGCACAATAGTGAGCAAGTCCTTTGTCAAAAACGGTATTTTTTGTTTTTTGATTAATCAATTAATTGAGGAGTTATTTAATTATTAGCGTTTAATTAAGTACTTATTTAATTAATTAAATTTCATTTCTCTTCTGACCATTATTAACTCAGGCACCTTTTGAGTTAGGAAGCTGATATTTGGACATGCCAATGACCAGGTGATTTGGCTGCAAAGGATATTTTTGATTTATTAATTAATCAATTAATCGATTAATTATTTAATTATTCGATTAATGACAAAAAATTTTTTTTTTTTAAAGTTACAGATTCTGATGAAATAGTGGTAGTTTATGTGTTCTCTGACCAAATTGATTAATAATTTAATTTTTTTATGATTATTATTTATTTATTTTCATTATTAATCATTTATTTATTTTCTTTCTCATTTGGCCAATATCTCAGGCACGTTTTGAGCTGGGAAGGTAATATTTGGACATGAGTGACCAAGTGATGTGGCTATCAAGGATATTTTTGATTTATTGATTAATCATTTCATCTATTAAGTATTTATTGATTAATCGATTAATTATTTATTGAGTAATCAATTAATTATTTAATTTTTTATAAATGACTTATTTAATTAAATTTCTAAAAGATACATCTTCGGATGAAGCACTACTGGTTTAGTTATGCGATTAGCCAATTGATTATGAAAATATTTTGTGATAATCTTTTATTGATTTTAATTATACAATTAATCAATCAATTAGTGTACACCTCTCCCTCCCAATGCAGCCTCAATGAGCTGCACTGCGGTATTGCCGGGCGCCGGAGGCGCCCCGGCAATGCCGCGCTGCAGCATATTTAATTATTTGGCATGGGGCGGTGTACTTTGAATGTATGTGTACTTGTTTTCTTGTTTGTTTGTTTTCTTGGTTGTCCGGGCGATATCTCAGCCATCCTTTGAGCTAGGAAGCTGAAATTTCGGCACAGTAGTGAGCAAGTCCTTTGTCAAATACGGTATTTTTTGTTTTTTGAATAATCAATTAATTGAGGAGTTATTTAATTATTAGCGTTTAATTAAGTACTTATTTAATTAATTAAATTTCATTTCTCTTCTGACCATTATTAACTCAGGCACCTTTTGAGTTAGGAAGCTGATATTTGGACATGCCAATGACCAGGTGATTTGGCTGCAAAGGATATTTTTGATTTATTAATTAATCAATTAATCGATTAATTATTTAATTATTCGATTAATGACCAAAAAAATTTTTTTTTTTAAGTTACAGATTCTGATGAAATAGTGGTAGTTTATGTGTTCTCTGACCAAATTGATTACTAATTTAATTTTTTTATGATTATTGTACACCGCTCCTTTCCTATGCCACCTCCAGGCATTGCAAATCGTCATTGCCGGGCACCGAAGGGGGCTTGGCAGTGACGCACGCTGAAAGAGAGTACTCAGTTTTCACTCTGGTTTCTTGTTTGTTTGTTTTCTTGTTTCCTTGGTTGTCCGGACGATATCTCAGCCATCCTTTGAGCTAGGAAGCTGAAATTTCGGCACAGTCGTGAGCAAGTCCTTTGTCAAATACGGTATTTTTTGTTTTTTGAATAATCAATTAATTGAGGAGTTATTTAATTATTAGCGTTTAATTAAGTACTTATTTAATTAATTAAATTTCATTTCTCTTCTGACCATTATTAACTCAGGCACCTTTTGAGTTAGGAAGCTGATATTTGGACATGCCAATGACCAGGTGATTTGGCTGCAAAGGATATTTTTGATTTATTAATTAATCAATTAATCGATTAATTATTTAATTATTCGATTAATGACCCAAAAAATTTTTTTTTTTAAGTTACAGATTCTGATGAAATAGTGGTAGTTTATGTGTTCTCTGACCAAATTGATTACCAATTTAATTTTTTTATGATTATTATTTATTTATTTTCATTATTAATCATTTATTTATTTTCTTTCTCATTTGGCCAATATCTCAGGCACCTTTTGAGCTGGGAAGCTAATATTTGGACATAAGTGACCAAGTGATGTGGCTATCAAGGATATTTTTGATTTATTGATTAATCATTTCATCTATTAATTATTTATTGATTAATCGATTAATTATTTATTGAGTAATCAATTAATTATTTAATTTTTTATAAATGACTTATTTAATTAAATTTCTAAAAGATACATCTTCGGATGAAGCACTAGTGGTTTAGTTATGCGATTAGCCAATTGATTATGAAAATATTTTGTGATAATCTTTTATTGATTTTAATTATACAATTAATCAATCAATTAGTGTACACCTCTCCCTCCCAATGCAGCCTTAATGAGCTGCACTGCGGTATTGCCGGGCGCCGGAGGCGCCCCGGCAATGCCGCGCTGCAGCATATTTAATTATTTGGCATGGGGCGGTGTACTTTGAATGTATGTGTACTTGTTTGTTTTCTTGTTTCCTTGGTTGTCCGGACGATATCTCAGCCATCCTTTGAGCTAGGAAGCTGAAATTTCGGCACAATAGTGAGCAAGTCCTTTGTCAAAAACGGTATTTTTTGTTTTTTGATTAATCAATTAATTGAGGAGTTATTTAATTATTAGCGTTTAATAAAGTACTTATTTAATTAATTAAATTTCATTTCTCTTCTGACCATTATTAACTCAGGCACCTTTTGAGTTAGGAAGCTGATATTTGGACATGCCAATGACCAGGTGATTTGGCTGCAAAGGATATTTTTGATTTATTAATTAATCAATTAATCGATTAATTATTTAATTATTCGATTAATGACAAAAAAATTTTTTTTTTTAAAGTTACAGATTCTGATGAAATAGTGGTAGTTTATGTGTTCTCTGACCAAATTGATTAATAATTTAATTTTTTATGATTATTATTTATTTATTTTCATTATTAATCATTTATTTATTTTCTTTCTCATTTGGCCAATATCTCAGGCACCTTTTGAGCTGGGAAGCTAATATTTGGACATGAGTGACCAAGTGATGTGGCTATCAAGGATATTTTTGATTTATTGATTAATCATTTCATCTATTAAGTATTTATTGATTAATCGATTAATTATTTATTGAGTAATCAATTAATTATTTAATTTTTTATTAATGACTTATTTAATTAAATTTCTAAAAGATACATCTTCGGATGAAGCACTAGTGGTTTAGTTATGCGATTAGCCAATTGATTATGAAAATATTTTGTGATAATCTTTTATTGATTTTAATTATACAATTGATCAATCAATTAGTGTACACCTCTCCCTCCCAATGCAGCCTCAATGAGCTGCACTGCGGTATTGCCGGGCGCCGGAGGGCGCCCCGGCAATGCCGCGCTGCAGCGTATTTAATTATTTGGCATGGGGCGGTGTACTTTGAATGTATGTGTACTTGTTTGTTTTCTTGTTTGTTTGTCCGGGCGATATCTCAGCCATCCTTTGAGCGAGGAAGCTGAAATTTCGGCACAATAGTGAGCAAGTCCTTTGTCAAAAACGGTATATATATTTTTTTGATTAATCAATAAATTGAGGAGTTATTTAATTATTAGCGATTAATTAAGTACTTATTTAATTAATCAAATTTCCTTTCTCTTCTGACCATTAACTCAGGCACCTTTTGAGTTAGGAAGCTGATATTTGGACATGCCAATGACCAGGTGATTTGGCTGCAAAGGATTTTTTTGATTTATTGATTAATCAATTAATCAATTAATTATTTAATTATTCGATTAATGACAAAAAAAAATTTTTTTTAAGTTACACATTCTGATGAAATAGTGGTAGTTTATGTGTTCTCTGACCAAATTGATTAATAATTTAATTTTTTTATGATTATTATTTATTTATTTTCATTATTAATCATTTATTTATTTTCTTTCTCATTTGGCCAATATCTCAGGCACCTTTTGAGCTGGGAAGCTAATATTTGGACATGAGTGACCAAGTGATGTGGCGATCAAGGATATTTTTGATTTATTGATTAATCATTTCATCTATTAATTATTTATTGATTAATCGATTAATTATTTATTGAGTAATCAATTAATTATTTAATTTTTTATAAATGACTTATTTAATTAAATTTCTAACAGATACATCTTCGGATGAAGCACGAGTGGTTTAGTTATGTGATTAGCCAATTGATTATGAAAATATTTTGTGATAATCTTTTATTGATTTTAATTATACAATTAATCAATCAATTAGTGTACACCTCTCCCTCCCAATGCAGCCTCAATGAGCTGCACTGCGGTATTGCCGGGCGCCGGAGGCGCTCCGGCAATGCCGCGCTGTCGGATATTTAATTATTTGGCATGGGGGCGGTGTACTTTGAATGTATTTGTACTTGTTTGTTTGTTTTCTTTCTTGTTTGTTTGTCCGGACGATATCTCAGCCATCCTTTGAGCTAGGAAGCTGAAATTTCGGCACAGTAGTGAGCAAGCCCTTTGTCAAAAACAGTATTTTTTGTTTTTTGATTAATCAATTAATTGAGGAGTTATTTAATTATTAGCGATTAATTAAGTACTTATTTAATTAATTAAATTTCCTTTCTCTTCTGACCATCAACTCAGGCACCTTTTGAGTTAGGAAGCTGATATTTGGACATGCCAATGACCAGGTGATTTGGCTGCAAATGCTATTTTTGATTTATTAATTAATCAATCAATTAATCGATTAATTATTTAATTATTTGATTCATGACTAAATTTTTTTTTTTTAAAGTTACAGATTCTGATGAAATGGTGGTGGTTTATACATTCTCTGACCGAATTGATTAATAATTTAATTTTTTAATGATTATTATTTATTTATTTATTTATTTATTATTTAATTCTTTGATTAATGAGAAAAAATTTTTTTTTTTCAGTTACAGATTCTGATGAAATGGTGGTGGTTTATTTGTTCTCTGACCGAATTAATTAATAATTTAATTTTTTTATGATTATTATTTTTTTATTTTCATTATTAAACATTTATTTATCTTCTTTCTCATTTGGCCAATATCTCAGGCACCTTTTGAGCTGGGAAGCTAATATTTGGACATGAGTGACCAAGTGATGTGGCTATCAAGGATATTTTTGATTTATTGATTAATCAATTATTAATTAATCAATTAATCAATTAATCGATTAATTATTTAATTATTTGATTTATGACCAAATTATTATTATTTTTCCCCCAGTTACAGATTCTGATGAAATGGTGGTGGTTTATGTGTTCTGTGACCGAATTGATTGATAATGCAATTTTTTAATGATTATTATTTATTTATTTTCATTATTAATCATTTATTTATTTTCTTTCTCATTTGGCCAATATCTCAGGCACCTTTTGAGCTGGGAAGCTAATATTTGGACATGACAGTGACCAAGTGATGTGGCTATCAAGGATATTTTTGATTTATTGATTAATCATTTAATCGATTAATTATTTATTGGTGAATCAATTAATTATTTAATTTTTTATTCATGACTTATTTAATTAAATTTCTAAAAGATACATCTTCGGATGAAGCACGAGTGGTTTAGTTATGCTATTAGCCAATTGATTAAGAAAATAATTTGTGATAATCTTTTATTGATTTTAATTCTACAATTAATCAATCAATTAGCGTACACCTCTCCCTCCCAATGCAGCCTCTATGAGGTGCACTGCGGTATTGCCGGGTGCCGTAGGCGCCCCGGTAATGCCGCGCTGTAGGATATTTAATTATTTGGCATGGGGGCGGTGTACTTTGAATGTATGTGTACTTGTTTTCTTTCTTGTTTTCTTTCTTGTTTGTTTGTCCGGGCGATATCTCAGCCATCCTTTGAGCTAGGAAGCTGAAATTTTGGCACAATAGTGAGAAAGTGCTTTATCAAAAACGGTATTTTTTTTTTGATTAATCAATAAATTGAGGAGTTATTTAATTATGAGCGATTAATTAAGTACTTATTTAATTAATCAAATTTCCTTTTTTTTTTTTCTTTTTTTTTTTTTTTGTATACAAGATCGAGGCTCGTGAAAGAGCGAACATTAATCACACAGAAAGACAAACAGACACATAAAACAAATAACATCGGGAGCGGTAGACAAGATGGGGAGAGAGGGTGAAGGACACAAACACAACATTTGAGAGCAGGGACCGAGAGACATGGAGACATCGAGAGATCTGTGGGAGGGAGAGGGCTTTGGGGGGAGGCATGTGAAGGGGGGGAGGCATGTGAAGGTTAGAGGTATAAACATATGGACACTGCCAGGATTTCCAGGAAATAAGTTGGAATTTCAAACAAGGTGGATCTGGGGTGAATTAGTGGGGGTAGAAAAGATCAAGGTTATGGATGGGGGAAGATAAGAGATGGTGGTGAACAGCTGTTTTAAAGACCTGGAGGGAGGAGAGGGATTGAAGGGAGTGTGGGAGTTTGTTCCACAGGCGGGAGAAAAGAGGAATGAAAGAGTGAAGGTGAGCAGAGAGCCGAGATTTCGGCAGTTTAACCATCAGAGGGTTGCTGGCAGATCTTGTGCGACCTGTAGGAATATTTGGGGGACAGAGCACAGAGAGAGCTGGGGGAGCAAGGCCGGAGAGGAGTCGGTAGAAGACAGAAAGACCACCTACCTGCCTGCGGTGAGTGAGTGAAAGGCCCTCAGAGATAGCTTCATCGCGGGAGATTCCAATGATTTTGAAAGCTTTGGATTCAACAGCGTGAAGCCGAGCCAGGTGTGAGGCAGGAGCACCAGCCCATAGGGGAGAACAGTATTCCATTGAGCTGCGGATGAAAGCCTTGTATGTGGTGAGGAGCTCAGGTGTGCCGAGGAAGGACTTCGCACGACGGAGGATGCCCAGTCGGCGACTGGCTTTGGAGGCCAGCTTGGAAATGTGGTTTTCCCAAGAAAGATCATGGCAGATAGTGAGACCCAAAAGCTTGAGTGACAGAACTTCTTGGAGAGGATTGTTGAGAAAGTAGATGGGAGGGTTGTCCAGTCGATCTTTTCGGAGAGACATAGTAAGAGAGTGAGATTTGGCAGGATTGAAAGACATGTTCCACTTGTTTGACCATGTTCCACTTTCTCTTCTGACCATTAACTCAGGCACCTTTTGAGTTAGGAAGCTGATATTTGGACATGCCAATGACCAGGTGATTTGGCTGCAAAGGATATTTTTGATTTATTAATTAATCAATTAATCGATTAATTATTTAATTATTCGATTAATGACAAAAAAAATTTTTTTTTTAAGTTACAGATTCTGATGAAATAGTGGTAGTTTATGTGTTCTCTGACCAAATTGATTAATAATTTAATTTTTTTATGATTATTATTTATTTATTTTCATTATTAATCATTTATTTATTTTATTTCTCATTTGGCCAATATCTCAGGCACCTTTTGAGCTGGGAAGCTAATATTTGGACATGAGTGACCAAGTGATGTGGCTATCAAGGATATTTTTGATTTATTGATTAATCATTTCATCTATTAATTATTTATTGATTAATCGATTAATTATTTTTTGAGTAATCAATTAATTATTTAATTTTTTATAAATGACTTATTTAATTAAATTTCTAAAAGATACATCTTCGGATGAAGCACTAGTGGTTTAGTTATGCGTTTAGCCAATTGATTATGAAAATATTTTGTGATAATGTTTTATTGATTTTAATTATACAATTAATCAATCAATTAGTGTACACCTCTCCCTCCCAATGCAGCCTCAATGAGCTGCACTGCGGTATTGCCGGACGCCAGAGGCGCCCCGGCAATGCCGCGCTGCAGCATATTTAATTATTTGGCATGGGGCGGTGTACTTTGAATGTATGTGTACTTGTTTTACTTCCGGCTAATAATGTTGAATGAAATAAAAACGAAGAAATATATGTCGGCATCATTGTTGACGTTTTTGTGACGACTGTCATCAAACGAAAAAGTAATATATCTTAACGGAAAAGCAAAAGCGAATTTTTAATATATATCGACACGTTGCCGCCGGTGTCATGTTGGGCGGTGTATGATACACCATGACGCGATTTTTAAAAAATACTGTATATCTCTGCATTTTCCCGTGTGTGTGGAATGTTCTCAGTTATTGCTGACACCGAGTCTAAAACCATCGATAAAAAGGAAATCATATGGTGAGTTAGATTGGAGATAAAGGCGTGAGAGAGACTCAATGGCCTTGAAGTTACAGGCGTTTGAGAATTCATTTCGTTCTATAAACGGCAACTTTCATTGGATTTTCTTCCCGTTTTTTTTGAACCGAGTCTAAAACTATGTTAGCGACTGTGAAAAATGAAATGATATATCGAATTTGATTTGAAATAAAACTGGGAGAGAGAGCAAGACACCACGGGCCGACAAAACAGGCCTCAAAGCTATGCGAGTTAATAAAATGGTGGATATTTGTTTATAATTATATGAAGCCACTCCCAGAATGGGTGGAGCTATGGGTGGAGCTACTCTGCAAACTGAGTAAGCCACACCCCGGACAGACGCCCAACAGACAGACAGAAAGACAGACAGAATCATCTACGGCTATTATAATATAGATATCAATATATACACATACACACATATATATTGTTGTGTCCCCGGGGTTAAGACCCCAAGAGGACGAATGACCAAAATGAGCTTTACTCTTAGGTGTATACCCAACTTGGCGATATTATCTTTTCGCGCGCTCGTGAAGGTTCAAGGCCTTATCTGATTGGACCACACACAGGGGTTAATCCAAACCAGCAAACACAAAGACGAACCAGGAAAAGAAAGTCAAATTCAACAACTAATGATTTAATCTATCTATAATTCCAGTAATCTCTGTGTGTATGTGTGTGTGTATGTGTGTGTGTATGTGTGTGTGTATGTGTGTGTGTCTGTGACCGCTGTTTCTCGACAACCACGGGTCCGATATACTTGAAACTTGCCAGGTATATTGCTGGGGACCTGAGGATGTGCCTTTTCAAGGTTTCATATTAATCGGAGAAGTAGTTACCGAGCTATGTCCAAAAAACGATTCAACCAATCAGAGAGCAGCGAGCTATCACGTGTGCCGAACGTGGCGAACAGACTCTGCCTCGGACGGCACATTTGAGAGCGTATTCATTTATTTCACGTTGGCAAACTATGTTGGCGCTATGTTGGCGTTAAACTATGTTTTAAAACTAATTAAAACTAATTTGCGATTCATCGTAACTGCGATATGCGACCTTCCGGACAGTCAAATGAGGACGTCACTTCCGGACTTACGGATAGTCATAGTGACGACGTACTGATGCTGAACGTGGCGAGCAGACGCTGCCTCGGACGGCACATTTGAGAGCGTATTCATTTATTTGACGTTGCAATCTGTGTTGATTGTTGTAAGGTACGATCGATTGTAGTACACGTTTATAATAACTCTGCCGATACAGGCCCGATTAACTGCAGCGCCATCCGAGCTGCGGCGTCGGGACGATACATTCATTGTACGGTCACATCACGCACTTACGGGCACGCCCATGGGCCCATGGGCACGCCCATGCGACATTTTTTTTGTTTGTTTGTTTTTTTTTTGGCAAGGAACGGGCACCCACGTACGGGCACGTCCTAGTGAAAATAAATGCAAACAATTAAAATGAATGTGAGGTAAAATTAAAATTTCTAGGTTGAGGATCCTCCACTCCGATTCATATACAGACAAGGGAATAAAAAAAAATAAAAAAACCACCTTTAAAGGCCATTTTTCCTCGCAAGCGGGGGTTGGCCTTTTTCGGGAACTGTGGTTGTTGTTGTTTTTCAGTCCCCTTTTTGAAGCAATGTTTTACGGCCGGATGCCCTTCCTGACGCCAACCCTTTTTGCCGCCTTTAACGACAAGCAGGGAATTACCAGTGAACTGGTACTCAAGAATACAGACAAGGGAATGATAAAAGAAAATAAAGAATGGCCTTTTGTATAATGCCGGCACTTATTTCTCTCAACGAGGTCGTGGAATGAAATGGTGGTTCAAAGTGGCCTGAAACTGCTCGCGTGGGAACCGCTCCAACAATGGCGCGCAATCGCTCTCCGCAGCGTCACGTTTGTGAGGCAATTCGGGTGGCGCTCCTCCTTCGCTCCCCACTCGGTCCGAAGCACCAGGAGCCCCACGAACTGTTGCCCCCACCTTCTTCTCACGGTCAAACCGGCCACGAAGACTAACACTGCTCTTCCTCAGCACCAGCGCACCGAACCAGAACAGCCACAGCAAAGTGACCCGAAGCACAAATGAAACCGTTCGCTTCGTTGCCAGAACCAGACGACCAAGAGACCAATATGGCGAGACGCATCCCTTTCTCCTTCAGCTCTTAAATCCTCCATGCTGACGTCACACTCTCTCCAATCACTGAGCTCTACTCAATAATCCCATCGCACCTACATTAATCACGAGGGCCGGGGCGTGGCCTCCTCGTTACGAGTCATCGGGGGCGGGGTCCAATCTAGCTGAAGAAGTCGCTACAATTGATTGGGGATGTTCGGATGACGTTGAAGGCCGTGAGGCGGGGCTTGTGTGCCGATCGGCAAATGTGCTGGGTGTTAGTTAGCCCTGGCGGCGTTATGAGCAAATGAGTCCATTTACAGTGCAATCGTTGTAGTTGTAATGGCGGCCCTTTTTGATGCAAAAACAATGAAGGGAAAAATCGCATGGCAATTACATACTGAGGTTTATTCTAAAGCCCTAAATTCCCTGTGTGCAATTGCCCTTGTGATTTCTCCCTTTTTTCTTTTGACATTTATTCAGCCAGCAATGCGATCGGCACATAATTAAAATGACACGATCACCGACCGGATCCAGACACCACTACCCCACCTAGCCGAATCTTCTCGATGGGCGTCAAGAATGGCCATGAGGCCACGCCCTGAGCGACAATTGGTTGAAAAACGATGGGGTGATGCGATGGTGCTGCACGATTGGTTAGAGTGTGACGTCATCATCAAACATTCTAGCACTGGATCAAAAAGGCGAAGCGACCGCCATTTTGCTCCCTCTGTTCCGGGCTACGTGAAAGGCGGACGCAACTCTCTATCTCTCTTGGTGCTGGCTCATGACGGTTGTGCTTCGTGCTGTGTGCGCTTCACAAACATTGAAGCTTTGCAGAGCATGGGGCGATCGGAGGAGGAAGGAGTTCGGCCGTCGCTCCGCGTGTCGGTGGCTGATACAGGTGCGATTGCGCACCATCCTGAGCATTCCCGCGCAAGGCCTCGGGGACACATTCGATGACTGCCAGGGTTCGAGGGTCTTGTGAGGAGACCTGAGCTGAGTACCGGCCAACGCACCACATCACATTTTATTTTGTTTATTTCTACGTGTTGTGTAATTGTGTCGGAGTGGGGGAACCCCAATTAGGAATTGTAGATTTTACCTCAACATTCTTTTAATCGAATTGGATTTATTTTCATTAAACCATTATTTGTTGCATTTCATTTGTTGTATTGTTGATTTGTCTGTCTCATTTATTTGTTCGTGGTTTCGGAAAATCCTCGTTGGATCCATCTGTGCAAATAAGACCAGGGAACTGTTTCCCTCGCGTGCTAAAGAGATAACACTGCCAGCGATTCGGTCAGACACCTCAGAGTTAAAGCTCGGTTGGCCATCCGTCACCCAGGGGTCTTAACCACAACATTAACCAAAACGCTAAGCAGATGAGATATTCCCATCGCCGTGTTATAATGGGGTTATGCATTTCCAGGGCACATTTTCGATCACCCTAACATAATTCTAACCTGACAATGGGACCGGTGTACGAATGGGTTCGATTGGGAGAAAGACCGAATGGGGGAAGAGGTCACCCCCCTCCGGGCGCCAACAAAGGCATATTGGGCTCAGTGGCAAACCCTGGAATTGAAAGACAACATCTTATATCGCAAGTGGGTGGAGGTTCCCTCTGAGAGAACTTCCTGGCTGGTGATAGTCCCTGACAAATTTAAGAACATCATATTACAGCAGGTGCATGGTACCCGCTCCGGCGGCCATTTGGGCAGGACAAAGACAACATCTCGGGTCCGACGGAGGTTCTATTGGGTAAATATGGGGCGCGATATGCAGGACTGGTGTCGGAGATGTGACACCTGTACTGCTAAAAAGGGACCAGCACGGAGGATGAGGGACCCCCTTCCATTACACCAGGTGGGGGCCCCCCTTGAGCGGGTGGCTATGGATATTCTAGGACCACTACCCCGCACCCGCCAAGAAAACAAATACATCCTCGTTGTAATGGACTATTTTACCAAGTGGCCGGAGGCCTATGCCCTCCCCAACCAAGAAGCCGGGGTGGTAGCACAGGCCTTCGTGGAAGGATTTGTATGTCGGCATGGGATTCCACAGGAGCTGCACACCGATCAGGGTCGAAATTTTGAAAGTCAATTGCTAAAAGATGTGTGCAGACTCCTGTCAATTAGAAGGACACGGACAACGCCCTTGCGGGCACAATCTGACGGGATGGTGGAAAGGTTCAACCGAACATTGGTTCAACAACTAGCATTGTTCACCACCACCCGTCAGGATGACTGGGACGAACATCTCCCGTATTTGTTAATGGCCTACCGAACTAGCCAGCACGGGGCCACCGCATGCAGTCCAGCATTGCTTATGTATGGGCGGGAGTTGCGGGCTCCTGCTGACCTGCTATGCGGTCCCGTGCCAGAGACCACTGATATCCTGCCGAGGGAGGGCTATGCACGTCACCTAGAGGAAGGCATGGAGAGGGTCCATGCCTTCGCCCGCCGCCAGCTCCAGCTGGCGGGGGCCAAGATGAAGCGCAGGTACGACCACCGGAGCCAGGGGAGTCAGTACGCTCCGGGGATGAAGATTTGGTTCTTCAATCCCCGGAGGCGGAAGGGTAGGTGCCCAAACCTCACCTCTCCCTGGCAAGGCCCGGAGGTCGTCCTGTCGCAAGTCTGTGACGTGGTCGTTAAGATCAAAATGGGGCCACGAGCCCTCCCTCGGATCGTCCAAGCCGACCGGATAAGACCCTACACCGGCGAGCAGGTGCCCTCGTGGATCGCCTCGGCTATAGATGCCAAGGTGGGACCCAGTACCTCGAATGGTGGGGGCTCGTAGTGCGAGAGGACTGGAGGTGATAGTGGGAGATGTCCGATGTAAAGGGATATGGGGTATGGCAGTACAAACTAGCCCGGGAGGGTTAGGATAATAATGTTAGGGCCCTAGAGATGACCATAGGTGACTTTAGATTTAAGTAGTGACACTGTACAGGTAGTGGGGACGTAGGTAGAGTAGATGAATGATAATGACGTGGGATGTGCAATAGTATAAGGGATGACAGGGAAGCACTAAGTTGGAGGGAAAACCAGGTAGATTAAATTATGCATTGTGTTTGTAGTGAGGGTGATGAAATAAGGCAATGGTTTGGAGAAGTGAAAGTGTATTGAGCAGAGTATCGAGGATGTGTGTGATTGTGCATTGAGTGATTGACTTGCAAGGTGTGCAAGTGAAATACAGGTGTATGGAGAATGGTTGGATGGAATAAATGGTCTGGAATAAATGGAGTATGGAATGAATGGTGTGGAGTGGGAAGTGTGGAATACGTGGAGTGGAGTGTATGGTGCGAAGGAGTGGATGGGGGAAGGATGGACCCCCTCACGAATACCCGGGCAGGGTAGTTTAAAAGTAGGTAGAGGGAGTAGGTAAATTTGGTTGGATATTGACATCTTTGGTGTGAAAGTAGCAGAGTACTGCTTGATGGGTGCATTAGTGGAGTGAAATGGCTGGGCATGTGGCCTGTTAGTGAGAAAGATTAAATCGGCACTCCGCCACTGTTAGTCTGTCGGCCAGGTGAGGCCACAGGTAGGCTCTGGGAGCCAGTTCAGAGTTAGTGTTCAGTGGGGCCCGTGGATCCCGAGAGAGGACCCGGGTAGCCGGACACCAGAGAGGGCGGTAGCGGGGTGAGAGAGCCAGAGGGCCTTCCCCAGGTAGGTTAGGGTGAGGAGCAGGTAAGCTCGGGTGGCGACGTGCAGTGGCGGAGGTGTGCAGGTGAGCGGACCTGCTGGTGAGCCACACGACCCAGCCCTGAAATTGTGCGAGGGCACAGAATTGAAAAATCGGGGGAGTGAGACCCCAAATTGGAGAGTGCCAGAGTATGTGCAATGGGAATTGGTTTTTAGAACCGCATAGTGTAATGATGGTCAATGGATTGGCAAGGAAAGACCCCGGGTAGTTTAAAGTGTTAATGTCAATTAGAGGGTAGATAGAATGAAAGTCTCTTCGCACCATCCTTATCCACTCACCCATCTCTTCCTCCTGAGGAGGGATTGATGATGAATTTGGTTTAGAGGGGATGGGAAAGACAAGATGTAGAGATGGATTTGTAAATTGTGTAAATACGGGTAAGGGCAAGGGTAGGGTAGGTGACATGGGGGGTGACGAACAGATAGGGACGAGCTTTCTCGGTTCGCTCTCCTGCGCCCTCCATGTCTGCATTATTTCATATTGATGTGTACCCTTGCGGCCCTGCCTGCTGATTTGCTGGTCCTCCTTCCCCCACTCATGGACTTGTTTTTTTTTTTTGGGCCCGGGGGGAGTGCGCAGGTGGCCGCAGTTGTGTGCCCACACCATTGCTGCCTCCGGCCTGCACTGATGCACCATATGGACCACACTGGCACCACTCATGGACCACACGTTCTGTGGCCTAGCACAACCTTATGGACCACACGTACTGTGGCCTGGGGTCTCTGCTGTGACCGACCATTATTGCCAGCGGTGTCTGGTTGCGGACCACTGTTCTCAAAGTGGCACCCATGCCCAGCAGTGGACCACCAGAGTTGACCCTGCTGGCCGAATCAATAATAAAAAGCAGACGCGGTGTGTGCCCTTTTATTCTTAAATAACATCAAGCATGAAGATCATCGACAACCAGAACCAGTGGCCCAGCAGAGCAGAGAAGAAAGAAGACCCCAAGTTTTTTTTTTTTTTATGTTTTTTTTTGTGCCTTTCCTTGATGGTGCTTTTTGGTGCTTTTCTGTGCATTTTCATTTATGGTGCTTTTTGGTGCATATGGGTGCATATGGTATGGTGCATCGGTGCAGTGCATCGCAATATTTTCCTCTTCTCAAAAGTTCTGCTTTTCCCAGAAAAGACAGGTCCTGGGTGATAGGTTGTAAATAATTAGTGTTTTTGTAAATAATGCGCCCCGCCGGTTTTTATGTGTAGTTTCAAAATAATGCCGCAATTCGGTTAGTCTGTGGGCATGAGTCTGTTAGGTAGAATGCAACGCAGCAGGCGTGACATATTTCGTGTTAAAACTGTCGCACTCAGGGTGAGGTTAAAAGTAGAGGGTTACCACACCTAAGTGTCACATTAAGTTAAAGATGTTTCGGCCCGGGGAGGGCCTGGAGGAAAGGAGGATGCAGTGTTGCGGTTTTGAGAACCCCTCACTTTTGTAAATAAATAATAACTCTTGTAAATATCCCATCATTTAAAAGGTTAAAGGTTACACCCATAGTTAGTCCATAAGCAACATGTAGGACACCATAGGAACTTTCAGTTATTTCCTTAGTATGTGTCTAGTTAAGGCTGTGTTCCCAATAGTTGGATCTGCGTTGCATTAATTAAATAAGATAGGCCCCATTCCGTCCATTTTGCCAGTCTCTCTCTCCAAATTCTATTACATGCCTCTGCTTGCGCAGCAGTGTTCGCTGCCTCGCTCCAAATGCCATTACGCATGCGGTCAAGCTTGGAGAAGAAGGGAGCTGACCGCCAAGAACGAGGCGTGGCCCTGTCAACGAGCCATCAAGGGCGGAGCCGGTGAGCCCTCGCTATCCAACCAGGGCTGAGGTGAGCTCACTGGCATGCGTGTCTCTATGAAGTGCGCATTTATTTCAAAATGCGTTATATAAGCGCAAGCGCGAGGACTGCTTTCAGAACTGCGCAGGGGACCGTTGCTATTGAAAGTACTGCGCCGGGGATTGCATTGAACGGACTCGTTGGGAAAGGCGCTTGATGAACCTATTGATCGGGAGGCGCGCTTGTTTCAACGAACTGCGCAGGGAACCATCGTTTGATACGAACTGCCGTTTGATACGGACCTTGATTGATCGGGAGAGAGAGAGCGTTTGGCACGCTATACGTACGCAGCATTCCAGCCCCTCGCATATGTAAGGTCCGGTCACGTGCCAACGATACGCGAAGCTGCCTGCCGTTCTTCACCCATGGACCCGGAGCCTGGACGGAGCCTACCTGCCTGGAACCATCTGCCTGGACCTTCCTCCCCTACCAGCTACCATTCCGTGTGAGTCTGTCTGTTTGCCCTGGGGTCGTGATAAGTAAGACTGTATAGGTAAGCCTGCCCTGTGTCCTTTTGCTCTTCTTCCTCTTGTATATTCCTTTCGTTTCCTCTTCTTTTGGTTTTGTACATAATTAATAAACCCAATCTTTGTTCTTCCCTTACTCTGGTTTCCTCTTATTCGATCGTTTGCGTCTTTTCTCAATTGAGTACCTGTGGCACGATTTCGGAACCGCTTTAATCGGGTTTAGTCTGATGGTTAACGGCCCGGCTTGCTTCGCTCGGCATATCCATTACCGCGGGAGGGAGTCATCTCCTCGCTTACGGCCGGTGGTAGTACTTAGGTACTAAGACTAATTAGGCTTACAACCCTACTTACCACCGACCAGAAGTGATGTCATAGCTTCCAGGATTGGGGGACGGCCAGCTTAAAAGACAAGGGGATTAACCCCCTCTTGATAAGGGGAGCGCCGACTCCCGAATCCGCAACAATTGGTTGCTATTTCAGCAAACATTACCGCTTTACACAAAAAAGGTGCAAAAACAGATCCTTGCGACTACAAACCAATCAGCCTGCTTCCAATTACCAGCAAAGTCATGGAATCCATCATTGCTTCGGATATCCAATCCTTCCTCTTCTCCAATGGCTTGATCTCTGATCATCAATTTGGATTCAGACCAGGTCATTCTACTCTGGACATGTTGCTTCTGCTGTCTCAACACTGGATGGAGGTCCTCAATGCCAAACAGGAAATCAGAGCTGTCTCACTTGACATATCACGTGCCTTTGATACGGTCTGGCACCCAGCTCTGCTCACCAAACTCTCCTCCTATGGTATCCATGGAAACCTCCACTCATGGCTTGCGGACTTCCTCTCTGGTCAAAGGCAACGTGTGGCCCTGAATGGATTTCTCTCATCTCCCCTTCCTGTTCTGGCTGGAGTTCCCCAAGGTAGTGTTCTGGGCCCTGTGCTATTTCTGGTCTTCATCAATGATCTCTCCGACTCTCTGGAAAATCCTCTCTATCTCTTTGCTGATGACTCCACTATCTGCCGCTCCATTCCTCATCCCTCAGATCGGCAGTCTGCAGCCTCCTCACTCTCTGCAGACCTGGAAAAAATCACAGACTGGTCAAACAAGTGGAACATGTCTTTCAATCCTGACAAATCGCACACTCTTACAATGTCTCTCCGAAAGGACCGACTGGAAAACCCTCCCATTTACTTTCTCAACAATCCTCTCCAAGAAGTTCTGTCACTCAAGCTTTTGGGTCTCATTATCTGCCATAATCTTTCTTGGGAAAACGACATTTCCAAGCTGGCCTCCAAAGCCTGTCGCCGACTGGGCATCTTCCGCCGTGTGAAGTCCTTCCTTGGCACACCTGAGCTCCTCACCACATACAAGGCTTTCATCCACAGCTCAATGGAATACTGTCCCCCCCCTCTGGGCCGGTGCTCCTGCCTCACACCTAGCTCGGCTTCGCGCTGTTGAAACCAAAGCTTTCAGAATCATTGGAATCTCCTGCGATGAAGTTAACTCCGAGGGCCTTTCACTCACTCACCGCAGGCAGGTTGGTGGTCTTTCCATCTCTACCGACTCCTCTCCGGCCTTGCTCCCCCAGCTCTCTCTGTGCTCTGTCCCCCAAATATTCCTCCAGGTCGCACAAGATCTGCCAGCAACCCTCTTATGGTTAAACTGCCAAAATCTAGGCTCTCTGCTCACCTTCACTCTTTCATTCCCCTTTTCTCCTGCCTCTGAAACAAACTCCCTCACTCTCTTCAATCCCACTCCTCCCTCCAGGTCTTTAAAACAGCTGTTTACCACCATCTCTTATCTTCCCCCATCCAAAACATTGATCTTTTCTACCCCCGCTAATTTCACCCCAGATCCACTTTTTGGAAATTCCAACTTCTTTCCTGGAAGTCCTTGCAGTGTTCATTTGTTTTATACCTCTCCCACCTCCCCCAAAGCTCTCGCCCTCCCACATTTCTCCCATTGTCCCTGCTCTCAAATGTTGCGTTTGTGTCCTTCCCCCTCTCTCCCCATCTTGTCTGCCGCTCCCCTTATTTTTTGTGTTTTATGTGTCGGTTTGACTTTTTGTGTGATTAATGTTAGCTCTTTCACGCGCCTCGATCTTGTATACAAAAAGAAAAAAAGAAAAAAAAAACCTCACTTAACTGCATATTAAAGACAAATATTAAACAAATCAATAAAGAACACAAATGAAATACACTGTGGTGATGATTCCCTTCAGTGAGCTGGTTTTGATCATGGTGTTTAAACTAGGTGATGAGGAAGCTTCAACAAGAACAAAACAAATCTCACCCACATTTAAAACGCAATCACGTGTTATAAATTAAGTCCGGTTGATGATTACTCCTTCCGTCGTCTCACGAGCTGCCGTGGCTTTAAGATGACGTCGAGTGGTAACAGCCCTGATCCGGCCCTGGTCGGCGTTTCGGGTGAGTTGCCTGGCGAATCTAGAAGCGAGAAATGTCCGATGGAGCTATCAAACTGCTGCATGACGAATCTGGAAGTGAGAAATGCCCGATGGAGCTGTCGAACTGCTGCATGGTGAATCTAGCTGTGAGAAATGTCCGATGGAGCTATCAAACTGCTGCATGATGAATCTGGAAGTGAGAAATGCCCGATGGAGCTGTCGAACTGCTGCATGGTGAATCTAGCTGTGAGAAATGTCCGATGGAGCTATCGAACTGCTGCATGGTGAATCTAGAAGTGAGAAATGTCCGATGGAGCTATCGAACTGCTGCACGGCGAATCTAGAAGTGAGAAATGTCCGATGGAGCTGTCGAACTGCTGCACAGCGAATCTAGAAGCGAGAAATGTCCGATGGAGCTGTCGAACTGCTGCACGGCGAATCTAGAAGTGAGAAATGTCCGATGGAGCTGTCGAACTGCTTCACGGCGAATCTAGAAGCGAGAAATGTCCGATGGAGCTGTCGAACTGCTGCACAGCGAATCTAGAAGCGAGAAATGTCCAATGGATCTGTCGAAAGGGTGCACGGCGAATCTGGAGTGGAGAAGTCATCACCCAGGTGCTGATGGATGGTGTGATCACAGTACCAGGGAAATAAGAATACAGTACAGTACTGTATTTGTACGAAGACGAATCTTGTGTCGAGAAAACCAAGAAGGTTAATCGTGGCTGCAAAGCTGTGTGGACAAACATTGAGTGCTTGCATTACAATAAGTGTCACGTGTTGACGTCTTATAAGGAGTAGGCCTACGTGGTGAACTGTGAGAAAACGCAATGTGTTATGACTATGAGCCAGTGCTGATTATGATTCTGTATCTTGTTATAAATAGCCTGGTGTTGGCTTAGCGGTTAGGGTGCCGGCTTGGGATCCTAGGATCCTGGGTTCGAATCCCGGTCGATTGCTGAATTGAACACCAGGGGGTTGACTCAGCCTGTCATCCCCCCGAGGTCGGCAAATTGAGTACCAGCTTGCTGGGATGAATGATCACAGTGTGGCGGACACAAAAGCCCACTGGCGTGGTGACATCATTCCGCGCACCAAGTGGGCGGTGGCCACGCCCGAGGGGTAGGCGTGGCCTCATGATATACACCGGGCGCGCAGCCCGGAGCGCGCCAGTGTTACAGTGAGCTCCTGAAATAAAGACGCTTATAAGTTACCGCTTGTCCGCTTCCTCCTTGCTCGCAAGCAGCGCGCGTAATGCCGCGCTTTACTGGTGACCCCCTCGACGTTGGATCTGCCGGAGTGATCCTTCCACACGCGACGCCATTGCCATGGCCAACTTCATCAAACTTCCCGAATTTTGGGAGGCTCAGGCCGAAGTCTGGTTCGTCCAGGCCGAAGCCCAATTTCAGCTTTGGCGCCTCACCGGCGATGACACGCGCTATTGCCACGTCGTCGCCTCCCTCGGGCCCAGCACGGCCGCTCGAGTTGTGTCCGTCCTTCGCCACCCACCGGACGGCCACAAGTACGAGGCACTCAAGCGGCTACTCCTAGCCACGTTCGGCCTCACGGACGACGCACGGGCCGACCGCCTCCTGGATCTCCCCGAGCTAGGTGACACGCGCCCGTCGGTCCGAATGCACCATATGCTGTCACTGTTGGGCGACGAAGCCCCCGGTTCTCTATTCCGGGCGCTTTTCCGTCGCCAACTTCCAGAGCAGGTTCGCCTCGCGTTGGCCGGGACTGGGCTAATGGAACCCCGAGCATTGGCAGCCGAAGCGGACAAGTACTTCGCCGCTTCGGACACGCGGGCGAGAGTCAGCGTGGCCGTCACGGCCCTCGTGGCTGATGCTGCTGATGCTGCTGCTGATGCTGCTGATCCACAGCAGCAGCTTATACAGCATACGCAGCATGCTGATACGCACCTCGTGACCGCCGCCACGCCCCGCCCACCGCCGCGGCGAAAACCGCCACCGTGGGGAAACCCGCCAACTCCACCGGCCTGGCGGAGCCAGCCGCGCTCCTCCAGCTCCACCACCTGGTGCTGGTTCCACGCCAAGTTCGGCCACGAAGCTCGGCAGTGTCATCCGCCATGCTCCTTCAACAGGTCGGGAAACGCCCGGGCCGGCGCTCAATAGTGGCGATGAGCGCCGGCCGTTCGAGCAGCCTGCTGTTCATAACGGACACCTTCTCCGGGCGCCGTTACCTGTGCGACACGGGAGCGCAGGTGAGTGTCATTCCCGCCGGCACGTCAGACAAGCACGCCGCGGGTGGGGGCCACACGCGGCTTGCCGCGAACGGGACGCCCATCCGTACGTACGGAAAACGCTGCCTCTCTCTGCGGTTCGGAGGGCAGGTTTTCCGATGGATGTTCGTCACCGCCGACGTGCCCATGGCACTGCTTGGTGCGGACTTCCTGTGCGCTAATGGGCTCCTGGTCGACATCAAGCGCAGACGTCTTGTCCAGGCCGAGACGTTCAGCTCGCTCGCTTGTGCGTTGCCCAGCTCAACGAGCGGCTTGCCAAGCGGCTTGCCGAACGGTTTGGTTCCGGCCACGTTGGTCTGTACGCTTCTGGCAGCGGACGCATTCACCCGCCTCCTCGGGGGCTTCCCGGCCCTCACGCGGCCCACCTTCTCGGCGGGGGCCGTCAAGCACGGGGTGGCCCATCACATCCCCACTGTCGGGCCACCGGTATACGCCCAGGCATGCCGCCTCGAGCCGACGAAGCTGGCGGTGGCAAAAGCGGCGTTCGCTACCCTGGAGCGACTCGGCATCGTTTGGCGCTCAGAGTGCGCTTGGGCGTCGTCGCTGCACATCGTGCCGAAGCCCGGCGGGGGATGGCGACCGTGCGGGGACTATCGCCGTCTCAATGACGCCACGACTCCCGACCGCTACCCCGTCCCCCACATTCAGGACTTTTCCACCCATTTGGCAGGCATGTCCTTCTTCTCGAAGGTGGACCTCATACGCGGCTACCATCAGGTCCCCGTCAGGCCGGAGGACGTCCTGAAGACGGCGGTCATCACGCCATTCGGACTCTTCGAGTTCCTGCGCATGCCCTTCGGTCTGAAGAATGCGGCTCAGGCGTTCCAGCGACTGATGGACAGCGTCCTGCGTGACTTGGATTTTGTCTACGTCTACCTGGACGATATCCTCGTCGCCAGCGCGTCCCGCGAAGAGCACCTACGCCACCTCCGCACGCTCTTCGAACGCCTGGGCCAGCATGGCCTGATTGTGAATCCCGCAAAGTGCCGGTTCGGCGCCACCATAATCGATTTTCTGGGGCACCGTGTCACCAGGCACGGAGCCGTCCCCCTGCCGGCCAAGGTGGAGGCGGTGAAGGGGTTTCTGCGCCCCCGCACGATCAGAGGGCTGCAGGAGTTCCTGGGCATGGTGAACTTTTACCATCGGTTCCTGCCCCGTATCGCCCAGCTCCTGCGCCCCCTGCACGAAGCTCTCCGAGGTAAGCCGGGCAAAGGCGACGTTACCTGGACCGAGCAGATGGACACGGCGTTCACGGGTGCGAAGCTCGCCTTGGCTAACGCCACCATGCTCGCGCACCCGGCGCCCGATGCACCGATCGCCCTCACCACCGATGCCTTGGACTACGCGGTGGGCGCGGTGCACGAGCAATGGGTGCGTGGAGCTTGGCAACTGCTGGCATTCTTTAGCCAACAGCTTCGCCCGCCCGAACGCCGTTACAGTACCTTCGACCGCGAGTTGCTCGGGCTTCACTTGGCGGTCAGGCACTTCCGCCATCTGCTCGAGGGCCATGCGTTCACTGCCTTCGTCGACCACAAGCCGCTGATCTTCGCGATGGGCAAGGTCACCGAGCCGTGGTCGGCCCGGCAGCAGCGTCACCTCTCGGCCGTGTCCGAGTAAACGATGGACATCCAGCACGTCGCGGGGAAGGACAACCCGGTGGCGGATTGCCTTTCCCGGGCCGTCGCCCATGCAGTCCACCTCGGCATCGACTATGCCCGGATGGCAGCGGACCAGGCCGCTGACCCCGACGTCCAGGCCTTGCGGACCGCCGTCACGGGCCTCCGCGTCACCGAGGTGGCGTTCGACGGCGCGGGCGTGGCCCTCTTGTGCGACATCTCCCTCGGGCGTCCTCGCCCCATCGTGCCCGCGGGCTGGCAGCGCCAGGTGTTTGACGCCATCCACGGCCTGTCCCACCCGGGCGCGAGGGCCTCCCAAAGGCTGATCGCCGACAAGTTCGTCTGGCATGGCCTCCGGAAGGCCGTCCGCGGCTGGGCCAGGACGTGCCTCGCGTGCCAGCGCACCAAGGTGCACCGGCACACCCAGGCCCCGTTGGCCCCGTTCACGGTGCCGGAACGCCGGTTTGACCACGTCCACGTGGACCTGGTGGGACCTCTGCCCCCTCGCGGGGTTTCACCTACGTCCTCACCATGGCGGACCGCACCACCCGGTGGCCGGAGGCCGTGCCCTTGGCGTCGACAATGGCGGCCGATGTCGCGCAGGCTTTCATCGCCACCTGGGTCGCCCGGTTCGGCGCCCCCTCAGACATCTCATCCGACCGCGGCCCCCAGTTCACCTCGGAGCTCTGGGGGGCGGTCGCGCAGGGGCTCGGGGTCCGGCTGCACCGAACCACGGCCTACCACCCCCAGGCTAACGGCCTGTGTGAGCGATTTCACCGCTCATTGAAGGCCGCGCTCCGGGCCACCCTCCATGACGGCGGCTGGGTCGACAGGCTCCCCTGGGTCCTGCTGGGCCTCCGGACGGCGCCCAAGGAGGACCTGCGCGCATCCGCGGCGGAGTTGGTCTTCGGGCAACCGCTGCGGGTGCCGGGTGAGTTCCTCCCCGACTCCACGGCACCATGGTCCGCGGCACAGCAGCGCTCCGCTCTGCAAGAGACCACCCAGAGGTTCGCCCCGGTGCCAACGGCATGCCACGGGCACCCATCAACGCACGTCGCCCCAGAGCTTCGCACGGCGGAGTACGTCTTCGTCCGCCACGATGCCCACCGGACACCACTGCAGCCCCCGTATGACGGGCCTTTCCGCGTGCTGGAGACCGGGGCGAAGCACTTCACCCTGGACATTGGCGGTACTCCTGACCGCGTTTCGGTAGACCACCTCAAGCCGGCCCACCTCGACGTGGACCATCCACCGCCAGTGGGCCGACCCCCACGTCGGGGCCGCCCCCTGCGGGCGGACCCCCGGCAACGCCCAGCCCCGCCGCCACGCCGCCCCCCGGTCCTGCACCCATCCCAGGGGCAGCCAGGGGCATCCCACCTGGCATCCCTGCACCCCGGACGCCGCCGATCGCCAGGGGGCGCTTCGGCCGGGTCATTCGTCTGCCCCGCAAACTGGCCCTCCAGGTGCGCGGGAATTCTGGGGGGGCGCGTGTGGCGGACACAAAAGCCCACTGGCGTGGTGACATCATTCCGCGCACCAAGTGGGCGGTGGCCACGCCTGAGGGGTAGGCGTGGCCTCATGATATACACCGGGCGCGCAGCCCGGAGCGCGCCAGTGTTACAGTGAGCTCCTGAAATAAAGACGCTTATAAGTTACCGCTTGGCCGCTTCCTCCTTGCTTGCAAGCAGCGCGCGTAACGCCGCGCTTTAACAGTGTGTACCCAGGTTTAGAATAGGTACACTGTATCACTGCGCATTGTAAGAGCACGACCAAGTGTTAGCGTCAGGAAGGGCATCTGGCCATAAAAACATTGCCTCAAACAGGGAACCATGATTGTCATGGGGCCTGCAAGGCTAACCCCCGCTCTAGCGGGGAAAATTGCCTTTAAAACGATCATTCATGTTCATTATTCATCTTGTTTTAAATAGAGTACCTCTATATGATAACAAACATGTTGACATTCCTAATTTATCCCGAAATGTTATCCTTGACGTCCGCCAGCTACTTGTACAAAGCACTGCTGTTCAAATTATTGAGAAAGTTCCAAGAAGGCAACATATCTCACAAACCCTAAAAAAACCTCCACTGGGTTTCCATTGAAAATAGAGTAGTTTTTAAGATCCCAAATAGAAAACTGAATCGTTTTTATGCCTCCCCTCTGAAGATGGCCGGAGGCCTTATGTTCTCGGGTTGTCCGTCCATTCGGGCTAAACCTCATAAAAACACCAACTTTCAGGGTGAGGGTGACGATGATGTATGATAATTGTGATGTCATAGGTCACGTGGTATAGCAGCCATCTTGGATTAAACGCAAAAAATAAAAAATTATTTCCCGAAAACCGCTGAATGGAAAAATTTGAAACTTGGCACATTGTCAACTACTCCCAATGGGGGACCAAAGCATGATAATAATGACATCATCAGTGAAGTGGTATACCAGCCAAAAATGTTTTAATCAAATGCCTTTTCTTTAAAATCGGAAATTGCACGCACATGATTTGTGACCAATTGTATTGAAATATTAAATATATGACATCATAGGTCACATGGTTTGGCAGCCATGTTGGATTTAACCTTAAACCTTTAAAAAAACCACCTACCAATCCACTGAATCAATCGACTCAACTTTACGTGTGTCATTGACTAGACACGGCAGTTAAAAGTTGATCACGAAAACTTAATTGGTCACATGGTATGGCAGCCATATTGGATTGAAGGAAAATATTAAATAATTATATCTGAAACCGCTTACCCTCTCGATGCAAAATTTTACAAATGTCGTCGAACACCATTGTTACATATAATTTGAAAATGATCACGTCGTAGGTTATGTGATTTGGCAGCCATCTTGGATAGAAAAATGAACCATATCCGATCAATAAGCAACTTTACAAACGTGATTTCCTTCCCATACATATGCAGAGTGTACATTTTTGATGTCATATGTCACGTGGTATGGCAGCCATATTAGCTTGAAAGCCGATATTTTTAAAAATCCCTTCTCCGAAATTGCTTCGCCGATCGATTTGAAACCTGCCATGTCAGGTAAAAAATGTTGATACTTGAGAACAGCTGAAGGGATTTAAATCAAACTTGTTTATTTTTCGGACAGTCAACGAGAGCATCTACCCAATGTCACAGGCAGGGACTATGCGGAGGCATATTGACGACACAGTCGCAATGCTCTATTTTTTAAAAAGTTTTAAAGATTCTACTCAACTATAAAGCACAAAATCATGAGCCTGGCCTACATAATGGACATGATCACCCCTTATGTACGTGCATGCGCCTTGAGATCTACTGCCCAATCCCTCCTCAGTGTCCCAAAAGTAACAACTCATTACTACTAGCCGAAACCCGTGGAACATCCACGGAAGGGAGGATGTGGTGTATGGATAGAGTGTACCATTATGGATGGCAAAGGGGATTTGCTTGTCCGAGTAAGAGTTAGGAAGAAAGATGAGAATGAAGAGTGCGTATATGAACAACGATCGCCGACACCGGCACAAATGCATGCTCTGGATTGTCCACTCAGTGGACGGCTTGCTTTCGCCTTCGCCTGTCCAATCAGCGGACGGCTTGCTTCGCCTTCGCCCAGCAGATGCCAATACGATGGCGTCGTAAGATGGCGTCGTATCGGCAGTTAATCGGATGCTTTTGGGTCCCAACGTCGGCTAATTCAGATTTTTCGAGTATGGCTGTACGTGATAAACAAAGAGCGCGGTTCGTAGATCGTAAATCCATTCGTGCCGTGGGCATCGGGTCACTGGGTGCGGCATAAAAGGGATAACAAAGTCGAGTCCTTACGCTATTATTATATAGATGGTGACCGGGCATTTGTAGTAGTGCCTCCAACCCTTTGGAATTCACTCCCTCTACACATTCGTCAAGCAACCAGTTTGCAAATTTTGAAAACATTGCTCAAAACATCTTTTTAACAAACACTAGATTGTAATCCCCATCTTGGTGTTACTGTCCTAGTGTCCTATAATTATATCGCAATAATTATGTTGCAAATATTATATTGTACGCAATAATTATATTGTAGAATGTATATTTATGATGCCATCGGGTACGTGGTCTTGCAGCCATAATAGATCCAAAAAAAAACAACCTTAAAAAACAGAAGAGTTGGCTCGCACCAAGAAGAAATTGCGCGGGGTAAGTATTCTATGAATACCATCTAGTTGATTTTGTTTCGTCTTGTACTCCAAATCGACTTGTCTAACAATGAAGGAAGGAAAGATGGAGAAATTATAGCCATTCTACTTGTACTCAACATCGACGTCTAGGCGGAAAAATGCGGTATATTCATCGTGTTATTTCCATTGCCTACAGGCTTTCCTGATACATTCCATCAAATGGTATGCTCATGTTTTTATTCTGCATGTGATACATGTACAAGCTCCAATATGTCTTTTTCAGCCGCGTCGCAGACGCTGGTCATAGAGTGCCCTCTGCTGTTGTTCTTGTTCTTCTTCTTCTTGTTCTTGTTGTTCTTGCAGAGAAGACAAAACCTCAAAGCTCCACCCATTCTGGGAACCATAGCTCCACCCATTGTGGGAGAGGCTTCATATAAACAAATATCCACCATTTTATTAACTCGCATAGCTTTGAGGCCTGTTTTGTAGGCCCATGGTGTCTTGCTCTCTCACACAGTTTTCTTTCAAATCAAATTCGATATATCATTTCATTTTTCACAGGCGCTAACATAGTTTTAGACTCGGTTGAAAAAAAACGGGAAGAAAATCCGATGAAAGTTGCCCTTTATAGAACGAAATGAATTCTCAAAGGCCTGTAACTTCAAGTCCATTGAGATATTTTTTTTTTAAATTGAGGCATGGTCAGTTATACACCACCCGAAATAACAGACGGGAAAATGCCGAGTTATATATATTTTGTTTAAATCGCGGCATGGTCAGTTATACACCACCCGAAATAACAGACGGGAAAATGCCGAGATATATTGTTGTTTTTTTTAAATCGCGGCATGGTCAGTCATACACTGCCTGAAATAACAGACGGGAAAATGCCGAGATATATATATTTTGTTTAAATCGCGGCATGGTCAGTCATACACCGCCTGAAATAACAGACGGGAAAATGCCGAGATATATAAAAAATTCGTCCATTTGATGACAATCGTCACGATGAAATATTTAATTTATACGTCGTCACAATAATGTGGAGAGAGGAGCATAGCTTCGTTCACGTGTCGCCACACACGGGAAATTGCCGAGATTTTTTTTTTTTTAATCGCGGCATGGTCAGTCATACACCGCCTGAAATAACAGACGGGAAAATGCCGAGATATATTTTCACTTTGCACAAAAATAACATGAAGTAATCGAATCAATAGGAATGTCCTGTGCCTATAACATCGACGTTATAGGCACAGCTGCATCTAGGCATTGTGTAACATCCACGCGGCTTTTGTTTTAATTAAAACTTTTTGTCCTTTTTTATTGGTGTAAAACAATAAAGGATGTTGAGCATGTTGTACCATGATTGCTAGGAAATGACCCCAGTTCAAAATGGTAACATCTTTTGATTGATACAAATAAACATAATTTTACAAAATCTGCTTTTCCAGTTCAGATGAAACACCATCGATGTGAAGTATTTTCTCTTTATTCGCTCGTCCCCAGCGCAGCGGGAGATGAGTTATTGCATTCGTGTGTTTGTCCAGGGAATTACTTTTTTACCATTCGATCTTTTGACATCAAATTTTCAACAAACCTTCATTAGGAGAATTGGAGAACACATTCATTAATGTACAAAAAAGTTTTTGGCTGTTCTTTTCGTCGAGTTTAGTTTGAGTACAACATTTTGCATCTTGAGTTCTTTTCTAGTTATTGAAGTTGGTTTTATGACTAATGGTAGTTATCTTTATTGCAACTCAATTCTTTTAAAATTGCTTTAAAAACTAACTTTCCATTTCCAATTTCTTTTTTCAATAACCACAGGAGCAGCATGTCTAGCACGTGCCTGGTCGTCCACAGTTGATGGCCTGCTTGGGAGCAGCAACACCAGTTACTTTCTCAAGCAAAACATGCCCATTGGCATACCTTATTTGGCAGAGTTCCCTGATTTTATGGCCGCTGCACTCATTATGGTCCTCGCAGGTAAGCGTGCTTGCATGAAAGAGAAAGGGGGGAGTGGTTGTTAGTTGAGGTCACGATCTTGTTTGAATCGTGTAATTCATGACTTCACATTTGTAATGTAATGTTTCAGCCTTCTCCCTTCCTCCCATTCATTCCTTTAATCTTTTTCTCCTGCTTTCTTTCCCACAGGCATACTGGCACTGGGAGTGAAGGAATCTACTTTTATTCACAAGGTGTTCACCTTTGTAAATATCGCAGTTATAGTTTTTATCATAATTGCGGGGCTATGTAAAAGTGATCTTGATAACTGGAAGCTCAACCCAGAAAACTTCACCAGCAACTTCACAATATGTGAAATGTGAGTGTTACTCACGATTGTTCCTCATTGACTCTATCCCTGTCATATTTCAATCGGTCTGTGCTTCAGTGCAAGTTCACTTTAATCGGTTTTATTTGTTCTTTGTTTCTCTCCACCCTGTAGATCTGAAGTTGGTCAGGGTGGTTTCTTTCCATTCGGTGTGAGTGGGACTCTGGCAGGTGCTGCGACGTGTTTCTATGCATTTGTTGGTTTTGACAGCATCGCCACGACTGGTAAGGAAATGAGCACCTCAGTGTTGTCCTCAGAAGGTATATTTTACAACTTCCACATTTGTTTTTGTTACAAGGGAATACACTAACAGGAAAGGAAGAGAAAAGGAGAAGAAACACTAAAAGCTGGATGTAAGAAGGTTGGGTGAGCAAGGGTTAATGGTGGAAATAAATATCATGAGTCAAGATGGAGGATAACAGGAGGTGGGTGGTTGGTGATGTTTAATTTACCGCCATGGTGAGGGCGTTTAATGTTCCAAAAAACAAATATTTTAATTGGCTGTACAAGTTTAATCCACTGGTAAGATGACTTGGGGGACGGGAGGGAGAGGGGTGGGAGGAAACCATATTCATTGTTTTAGAAATGACCCAATATAATTGAACATCCACTGCGTTTCCATCTGAGCTGCATTTAAACCATAAAAGCTGCACATTATCCTTCAAGATCGATCCTTATTGAAACCACAGCCACCCAAAGGATTGTCTTTGTATTGTGCAGAAAATCATGATTTGCATCATGCGTTGCGCACAGTGATATTGTTCTTTTTATTCCTGCAAAGGGCAAAGAATGAGCTTGTGGACATGCTAGGCTTTGCCTCATGGATACTCACACAGAAAAAAAACCCAACATTTTTTAGCATGTGTATTTTAGTAATGTGATCTGTTTATACTGAAGTTTGCCTAGTGAAGAAGTGCATAACCTTTCAACCTTTCATTTTTATTAACCATTCTGGCAGGAGAGGAAGTGAAGAATCCTCAGAAATCTATACCGATCAGCATTGTGGTTTCTCTCCTCGTCTGCTTCGTTGCCTACTTTGGTGTCTCTTCCGTGCTTACACTGATGATGCCATACCCACTGCTCGATACTAATTCCCCTCTTCCCAAAGCGTTTGAGTATGTGGGCATGGCTTGGGCACGTTACTTGGTGGCTGTCGGGTCCCTCTGTGCTCTCTCCACAAGGTGTGCATGCTTAAGTGCAATGCTCGTGATGGATGATGGAGGCATCAGTTGTAACCTATGGAAATAAATGATAAACTTGATGTTTGATGATGATGCATCCTTGTGACATTCCCAGCCTCCTGGGCAGCATGTTCCCAATGCCGAGGATCGCCTATGCCATGGCAATGGACGGTCTACTTTTCCGATGGCTCGGCACCATCAACAGCTACACAAAAACACCGTTACTTGCCACTTTTTCTTTGGGCTTTTTGGCAGGTAATGCTCGTTTTGCCTTTGCCTCATATTTTCTTTTTTCCACAGAGTAAAGTTTGTTTTTGATTCACTGCCTCCTCCAATTTTGAAAACCTCTCACCCCATCCACCCTCAAGCCCTCATGGCCTTGCTATTTGACCTCGATTCCTTGGTGGCCATGATCTCTATTGGCAACCTTATGGCCTTCTCCATCGTCGCTGCTTGCTTACTGGTCCTGAGGTAATATACCTGCATGGGTGAAACTCCTTCTGTATATGATGGAAATCCATATTTTTATTATGACACATACGTAGGTTTCCATATTTTTGTCGTCAAAAAAGCATGCCACAATTGTAGGGAATTAAGGTGCTATTCCGATATGCTGATTCGTTTCTTAACCCATTTCATCCGGATGGGGTGCCAATGCTAGTTTAGGAGTCGTGGTCAGCGAGAGAACGAGGCCATTTGGTTGAGTTCAAAGCATGTTTATTCGTACAGAACCCAGCACACTCTGTCAACCCCGTTTATCGGGCAGCAATATATATACACACACTCAAACACGTCATGCCGGAGCGTTTGCCCGGGAAAGGCGAGACCGAGCGTGCCCGGGCATCCTGGGCGAGCCCTGGAAAGGCAAGTCTGGACGTGCCCGGGAAAGACGAGACCTGGCATGCCCGGGCGGCTCGGGAAAGGCGAGTCCGGGCATGCCCAGGAGAGGCGCGTCTGGGCCTGTCCGGGCGGCCTGGGCGAGCCCGGCATGGTGATCGCTCCCTGGCCGCGTCCTCGGCAGGTGCAAGGCGATTGTGTATACCCAGCGGTAACCGCTACACGCGCCCCTCCAGAATCGACTTGCACCGGCAGGGTCAATTTAAGGGGGGTCCTGATGACCCAGCCGAAGCGACCCCTGGAGAGTCGTGGGGGGTGGGGTCCGGTGTGGTGGTGGGTGGTCGAGTGGGGGGAACCGTGGACGGGGGGCAGCCTCGCCGCGACGTACTCCGCTGTGCGAAGCGCTGGGGGGATGTAGGACCGGGGTTGAGCTGACGGTGGGACTGGTCAAGTCCTCGGGGGCGGCTGCCGAGGTTCCTCGTGGGCCTCCCGAGGTTGCAGTTCGCGGGTGCAGTGCCGAGAAGGCTCGAGCAGTGCTCGGCGTCAGTGCACGCGAAACGCGGTTGAGCCAACCGAGGGGCTGGTCAAGGCCTCGGGGGAGGCTGCCGAGGTTCCTCGCGGGCCTCCCGAGGATGCAGGGTCGGAGAAGTAGTTGTGGCTGTAGTTGTAGAGTGAAGTTGTGCGTGCTTGCATGAAAGGTAACGAAGCAGCCGTGCCGCGAACATCAGAGCGCGCGCAAGAGATGAGCAGCAGTGCCACCCACATCGCGTAACTGCATTCCTTCAGAGGGTCCTGGAGCGGGCTCGTCCCTCCGGTCGTAGAGGAGGAGCCGAGCGCAGTGCGCAAACCACATGGCCGCTCGTCGGTGCCAAAACTCCAGCAGCACGATCGAAACCGCCGTGTTCGTTTGCAGCCCCCGAATCCGTTCAGGGGTAGACGAGGTCACCAGTTTAGGAGTTGTGGTCGGCGAGAGAACGAGGCCATTTGGTTGAGTTCAAAGCATGTTTATTCGTACAGAACCCAGCACACTCTGTCAAGCCCGTTTATCGGGCAGCAATATATATACACACTCAAACACGTCATGCCGGAGCGTTTGCCCGGGAAAGGCGAGACCGGGCGTGCCCGGGCGTCCTGGGCGAGCCCTGGAAAGGCGAGTCTGGACGTGCCCGGGCGTCCTGGAAAGGCGAGGCTGGGCATGCCCGGGAAAGACGAGACCGGGCGTGCCCGGGCGGCTCGGGCGAGCCCGGGAAAGGCGAGTCCGGGCATGCCCAGGAGAGGCGCGTCTGGGCCTGTCCGGGCGGCCTGGGCGAGCCCGGTATGATCGCTCCCTGGCCGCGTCCTCGGCAGGTGCAAGGCGATTGTGTATACCCAGCGGTAACCGCTACACTAGCACATCATGATCACGATCATGTGAATTACTCCCATGGTAGTTTTTATGAGGTATATTTGTAGAGGTTAGCCAGGTACAAAATCTTGCAAGCATGTTACAGTGAATAGACGTCCGCCAGGCAGGAGAACGTCTGTCTTGGTTGGTAAATACGGAAACGGTATCCATTGTTGGATTTTTCCATCGCCGTTCCTTCCTATAAATTTCACGGAAAATACAGACTTGCTGTCTTTACATTGCATGAAGTAAAGACGCGAATGATGGTGCTGCACACAAATGCAAAACCTGATAAAATCTGTTGGTCGTGGTGAAGTTTGTTTCATTATATAATCGAATTCAGCCAATTCAGCAATGATATAATCGAATTCCCGGTTGATTGATGACGCGTCATTTCCTGTGTGTAGTGATAGATAAGATTGTTTAAGGTGCTCCTTAAGCACTAAGATCATTACTTTTCTCATGTATCTTTTGAATGTGCTTTCTTTGCTTTGATTTGGATAAATACCTGTCATTGTGCTTGATTCAATTTGAAATGAATGTGTAAATTAAATAGATGTGCTTGTTAATGAGTGAGGCATTTCAGACGATATTCACTTATGTCCTTTCCTCGATTGGTCCAATACAGGTATAAGCATAATTAGACAGGAAGTTGTCCCCCAGTGATTGGCTCCAGATATAGCCAATAGCCATCCACAGTTTTCTTGGCTGTCCTTAAATAAATAGATGGGTGGTTATTGAGGGCGTGGTCCTTAGTTATGTTGCCGTGTCAACGGAAAGGTAACGTGTAACAGCAGAACGCCACCCTGCCAGGCCAGTAATTCTAAGACGGGCGGTTACGGTTGTGACATTACATTCACAACCCGACGGACCGCAGAGTTATATGCGAAATCGTGGCGTACAAGTGTCGAAGGCTGGGACAAATCCAAGAGCTCCCCTCGTGGTGAACCCCAAACCCCAGTGCCGTAACAATATGCATATCTCTCTCTTTCATCAGATTTAGTCATATCTCAGTCGTCATCTTCTTCATATTCGTTGGGTAACATACAAACTGGTTCTGGTGCATTACCACAAAGTCCTCGACATTCTGTACATCCAGAGCTACATTGTAATCCATGTTTTCAAAACCGTTGTGCAGTCCACTTTGCATTTGCATCTGATCACCTCTAGTAATCGTTGAGGTGCTGGTGGTCTGTTTCCAGAGGTACCATCTTTCCATCGTGAACTGTCCGTCCCGACTGAAGAGGAGCCAATTCCATGTTGCCCTGCCAAAATATGACTTGATGGTAGACTCTTCGTGACTTTTACAAAGTAATAAAAAATGAAAAGCTGAAATGTCTTGAGTCAATACGTATCCAACCCCTTTGCTATGACACTCCAAATTGAGCTCAAGTGCATCCGATTTCCTTTGATCATCCTCTGGATGTCTCCACAACGTGATTGGAGTCCATCTGTGGCCAATTAAATTGATTGGACACGATTTAGAAAGAAACACACCACACCGAAGGTCCCACAGTTGACAGTGCATGTCAGAGCAGAAACTCTACCATGAAGTCCAACGAACTGTCCGTAGAAATCCGAGATAGAATTGTGAGGAGGCATAGATCTGGGGAAGGGTATAAAACAATTTCTAGAGTGTTAAAAGTTCCCAAGAGCACAGTGAGCTCCGTCATTAGGAAATGGAAAGAACATGGAACTACCCAGACTCTTCCTTGAGCTGGCTGTCCAACCTAACTGAGCAACTGGGCCAGAATGACTTTTGTCAGGGAGGTGATCAAGAACCCAATGAATACTCTGAGATCACAACTTCATTGGCTGAGATAGGAGAACCTGCCAGAAGGACAACAGTCTCTGCAGCATTTCACAGATTGAGGCTTTATGGGAGAGTGGCCAGACAGAGGCCACTCCTGAGAAAAAGGCACATGACAGCACATCTGGACTTTGCAAAAAGACATGTGAAAGATTTTGAGAGCAGGAGGCAAAATATTCTGTGGTCTAATGAGATAAAATTGAACTCTTTGGCCTGAATGCAAAGCGCTATGCCTGGTGTAAAACGAGCACAGCACATCACCCATACCAAGCACAGCTCATCACCCATCTAACACCATCCCTAACGTGAAGGATGGTGGTGGCAGCATAATGTTGTGGGGATGCTTTTCAGTGGCAGGTACTGGGAGACTTGTAAATATAGAGGGAACAATTTATGGAGCCAAATAAAGGCAAATCCTGAGGATTTTGTACCTGCTCCAAAGTACAAAAGACCTCAGACTGTGGCGAAGATTTACGTTCCAGCAGAACAATGACCCCAATCATGCAGCCAAAGCAACATTGTAATGGGTTCAGAACAAGAATGTGAAAGTCCTTGAGTGGCCCAGCCAAAGCCCAGACTTGAATTCCATTGAGAATCTGTGGAAAGACTTGAAGATTGCTGTTCACTGACACTCCCCAACCAACTTGACAGAGTTTGAGCAAATCTGCAAGGAAGAATGGGAGAAACTCCCCAAATCCAGATGTGCAAAGCTGATACAGACATACCCAAGAAGACTTGAAGCTGTAATGACTGTCAAAGGCACCTCTGCAAAGTATTGACTCAGGCGGTTGAATGCTTATGTAAATTAGATATTTCTGTATTTAATTTTAAATTACTGTGTAAAATTTTCTTAATATTTTTTTCAACTTTGACATTATTGGATATTATGTGTAGATCAGTGACCAAAAAATCCCAATTTAATCCATTTTAAATTTAGGCTATAACACAACAAAATGTGAAAAAACTAAAGTGTGTGAATACTTTCTGAAGAAACTGTAGATGCAAATAGCGTTTTTTTATGAATTGAAAAATAAACATGTTCCACTAATTATTTTTTGGTTGACTTTTGATGTTATTTAAGGATGTTATTTAAGCCATAAAAAGTCGTGTTATGAAATAAATAAAAAATTCTGTTGCATTTAGTGATGGGTTCACCCTATTTGTCCCACTCAGCAGCTCCTGGACTACTCATTAATTTCTTTTTTTCAAAACTTCTGCAGTTTCACACATGTGCTTGTTTCGTTCATGCTCTTGTCATGTGTTTACTCCTTTTGAGACATCCGGTGTCAAAATCGTTACCAGCTGCATTGTCATTGCTTTTTTACTTTTTTGTTTTGCTTGGCATGACACAAGTCACTTCATCCTCCAGATATCGACCAGACGAATGGAGTCGACAATTGGCTCCTGGTGGAAGTCATGGTGTAGAAAACAATGATAAGAAGGCAAACTCTTGCCAAGATCGTAACCATCAATGCCAGAGGGGGAGCTGCTCATCGAAGGACATTCCGTCTGCCAACGCGAGAATCATTGTCAGTGTTTGTGTTGTAGTTGTTGGTGAGTTATAATCCCTTAATTTGTATTTCTAGTTCTGCATGAAGATTTTATTTTGATGTCATTTCATCTCCATTCCTTCATATATTTAGTCTTTCATCTTTGCAACTGAATTCCCGTGTCTTGTCTCATTCTCCACCATCCAGTCTTTCAAGAGTGCTGCCCATCGTCACCTCATGCTATCTTATACCCATCTCTGCTTTCACAGCTTTCCTTTCTGCCACTTATCCACTCATGTGTGACGTTTTGCGTCTCCGTGTTACCCTTTGATCCTCTGGCAATATGTCAACTTGCTTCTAAACCTCGTGTTGGCTTAACGGCTAAGGTGGCTGGCTTGAAATGTTAGCGTCCTCAGTTTGAGTCCCTGTCATGTTGAATTAACACCAGGTGGGTTGACTCAGCCTGTCATCCTTCTGAGGTTGGCAAACAAGTACCAACTGACTGGTAATGGGGGCATTGCAAAAGCGGCACAGCTGCACCACCATAAAATGATGCAGCCAGCAGCCACGGGCCGCATACGAACCACCACATGCTGCTTGTTGCTCTCTGACATTTCGCTCATCCATGGACTGCTTTGTGCACAGAGAGTTCTGTGCACAAAACTGCTTTGACTTGATTCTTGATTTTTTTTATCAACTTTTACGGTGATGTCTGATGTGAAATGCCAGCATTTCCTTGGTTATTTTTGGGTAAACCTTTTCTGGTTATCCCCAAAAGTCATGCTAAGAAGAAGAGCCACTTAAAGTGCCTTCAGAAAGTATTGTCATGTTCAGAGGGATTTCCAACGCCTCTGAACGGATGGGCCGAACAGGCTTCACCCCTCTCAGACTCTGTCAATTACTGCGGACTTTACGCTCACGCGCGGGACTGAGGAGAATCATGAGAACCTTAAAGCTTTTACAAAACCAAATGGGTTTATTCCCAAACAAATAATAACCAGGGAAGATTGACCCGACAGGGGAATTCGATGACGGGATTGGGGGAGGGGAAAATGAGGAATTCCAGGAACAAATAACTATGTACAATGAGGTAAAATAAATCGTATAAAAACTAAGGTGCCTCACTCCATTCACAAGCACAGACGGGGAGAGGGACAAAACCGGGTGACTGATCTCTCTTTGGTGGTGGTGGTAACAGAGGAGAATGGTGGCAGCCACGAGAGGACGAGCAGGCGATGGATGATGAGACGATCAGGAAGACAAAGAGGTGATGAGATGAGCAGGACTATGAACATGCAAGGGGGGAAGATGAGAACAGCACCAGGGCCAAGGCAGGCAGGCAGGACGACATCATTAAAGCTCTCCTCTTTCCCAGAATTCTCCTAGTTTTCCTCACAAACAGCAAGCTCTTCAACGCACTCAACCCGCTCGATCCAGGCTCCTTGCCCTTCTCCTCAGGACTACTGCAATCCTCTTGCACCTTTTATCAGCTCCTCCCTCGTCTCCCTTGACAACACTCCGCTCCTCGAGGCGTTGGGCTCCACCCCTTCAATGAGACAATCATAGCTCTACCCCCCTCTCTCCTTACCTGGCAGAGTTCCATGATCTGCCTCGTTCTTCTCTGCACTACAGAGCTGTCACCCAGTGCACCCGGTAGATGTTTACAGGGAGGCTTGTACGCACATTTATTTCACTTATTCCCTTGCTATCTATTACAAAGTACCACCTTACATGCGGTACACATTCAAACAGACAATCCTTAAACTGACATGTCCTTACTTCTTACATCGAGATTGGCTTTCTACTCACACATGGACCATACTACTCTATAAAGTTATATGTCTTATCTCTCTCCCCCACCCCCCATAAATGTAACAGTATTCACAGGAGACCTTTTCACATCTTGTTGTTACAGCTTGAATTTAAAATGGGTGAAGTTAAAAAATTTTGTCACCGATATACACAAAATACCCCATAAGGACAAAGTGAAAACATGTTTTTTTTTACAGATTTATTGAAAATGAAAAGCTGAACCGTCTTGTCAATAAATATTCAACCCCTTTGCTATGACAGTCCAATTTGAGCTCAGGTGCATCCCATTTCCTTTTATCATCTTTGAGATGTGTCTACAACTTGATTGGAGTCCACCCATGGCCAATTCAATTGTGTCAGCAATGATTGATTGCCAAAAATAATCGCGGAATTTCTCTTTGCAGCTACGCTCATTTGAAGCAGCTGCGTTTGAAATCAACTTTCCAACATTGGCTTGATACTGCGCTGCGCTCCGCACCACTCGGATCACTGGCTTAGATGGTATCCCTTGTGCAGAGAATTGTGAATGGCGTTTTTCTTTTATTTTCCTTTTCGTAATTATGCTGTGGGATTTAAATCTGTAGACAAACCCACACAAAATCTGACAGTTTAATGAATACAGTCAACCCTTGTTTTATGGGGTGGTTAGGTTCCTGGAAACGCCTGCGTCAACAAAATCTGCATCATGCCTATTAGGGAAAGAAGGTTAGGCTAGGGGCTCAGTCAGTCCTCTCACCTATAAACATATGCGTTATGATGCACTGGAGCCGTTTGTGGGAGTCATCATCACTCGGCATAAAATAAGACATTGCTAGCCAAGCTCGTTTTATTTTAGCGTGCTGTTTTTTTGTATTTTTTACTTGAATGCTTTCTCAATTTTTTAGATTTTACGATCAGTAACAAACGACACTTTTGCACGAATGGACAGAAATACGAAGGCAATTTAACATGTTAATAAAATACATAATGCTTAATAAAAACTTAAACAAAGGCATCGATCATGATTCCAGTGTTCACCTGGAGAGAAAAATTCCTCGTAAAAGCGAGACGGGACCCACGTAAAAATACTCATACAATGGTATTCAGTTTTTCATTCATTCATTTCGGTTTATTGAAATCATTAAACACTGGACAAGGCAGTCTGTATGAAACGTAAGTCCGTAAGACTGAAATTTGTCAGGTTTACAATAAATAACTAAAAATGTGTGAAGTTATTAAAAATTGTAGACTGAATCTTGACGTTTTCTGTCATTTACAACATTGTTTTTTCTATGTTTCAAGTCACGGATTCCATGTTTCCTTCAGTTTTCTGTGATCACAGAAAATCATTGGCTCTATATTTACCTCTGCCACCCAAAGAGAATGGAGGTTATGTTTTCACCCCTGTCTGTCTGTCTGTGAGCAGAGTATCTCAAAAAGTTGTGCACGGATTTGGACAAAAATTGGTGGACAGGTTAGGTGTGTGACAAGGACGAATCTGGATCCTAGAATTTTAAAGTGATTCTTCACCATTGAGATATATGGTCAAAAACTATATATAGCACAATATCTCAAAAAGTTGTGGACGGATGAGCTATGTAGGTTGTTGGACAAACTTGTTGGGTGAGATGTGTCGGTGACAAGAACAAGCTGTGTAGATTTTGGTTCAGGTCCAGATTCAGATCCGGCCTATCGGTGAGATACAAAACGTAAACTGTTCAGCCTGGTGGATGTACAGTCACGTGAAAAAGTAAGTACACCCCATGTAAAGTTTTGACTTTTTCAACATATTTCAACATACAGCAATTTTATCTTCATTTCAACAATATTGATAGATAAAGGTGATATAATATAACAAATATCATGAAACATTTACATTTTGTAGTCCATTGTATAATTTAAATAAACATAAATGCAAATTTTGCATGTGGAAAAAGTAAGTACACCCCTCCATTTATCACTACTTCAAATACCTAAAATTAGAATCAGGTGCACCAGCTCAGGTGCAAATGATTAGAACATCGTTAGAGAGGAGCTTGGAGGAAGCTGTCTTATTTAAACCTCAGACATTTAGTTTGGTTTGCTCTTTGTTGTTGAAGTGTGCGGCGTCACCATGCCTAGATCAAAAGAGCTCTCTGATGCCTTCAGAAAGAAGGTTATAGATGCCTACAAGTCTGGGAATGGATTTAAAAAGATCTCCAAACAATTTGAAATCAATCATTCGACTGTCCGGAAGATCATCTACAAGTGGAGAAGATTCCAAACAACTGCCAACTTGTTCAGGCCAGGCCGCCCCAGCAAGTTCAGCCCGAGAGCAGACCGCAAGATGCTGAAAGAAGTCTCTAAGAACCCCAGACTGTCATCATGGGACCTACAGGTAGCTCTTGCCACTGTTGATGTCAAAGTACACGAGTCTACCATTAGAAAGAGGCTGCACAAATTTGATCTACATGGCAGGTGTGCCAGGAGGAAACCTTTGCTGTCCAGAAAGAACATCAGGGCAAGACTAAAGTTTGCCAATGAACACCGAGGCAAAGACCAGCACTTCTGGAACAATGTGCTCTGGACACATGAGTCAAAGGTAGAGCTATTTGGCCACAGTACCAGAAGACATGTTTGGCGAAAACCAAAGACAGCATTTGACCACAATAACCTGATACCAACTGTAAAGCATGGTGGTGGAAATATTATGGTTTGGTGCAGCTTTGCTGCATCAGGGCCTGGGCAGCTCACCATCATATAATCCGCTATGAATTCTTCATTGAACGAGAGGGTGCTTGAGGATAATGTGAGGCCATCTGTCAGAAAGTTGAAGCTCAACAGAAGGTGGACCTTGCAACATGGCAATGACCCTAAACATACCAGTAAATCCACCAAGGAATGGCTGCAAAGAAAGAAATGGAGGGTTCTGGAATGGCCAAGTCAAAGCCCGCATCTAAATCCCATCGAGATATTGTGGGGGGATTTGAAACGACTTGTACATGCAAGAAACCCCTCGAACATCGCACAGCTGAAAGAATTCTGCATGGAGGAGTGGGCAAACATTTCTCTCAGTCGATGTCAGTTATAAGAAACGCCTACTTGAGGTTGTTTCTGCCAAAGGGGGCAATACCACCTATTAGAGCCAATAATACTTACTTTTTCCACCTGCGAAATTTGCATTTATGTTTATTTAAATTATACAATGGACTACAAAATGTAAATGTTTCATGATATTTGTTATATTATGTCACCTTTATCTATCAATATTGTTGAAATGAAGATCAAATAGCTGTATGTTGAAATATGTTGAAAAAGTCAAAACCTTACATGGGATGTACTTACTTTTTCACGTGACTGTATGTGCTCTACCAAGTACTGTTCTAGTTTGCACAGTTAATACTGAAGTACAAATTTGTGTTAATGAAACATGAAAACCTCACTTCAATATCAAAATCAACATTTCATTGAAAACTTTATTTACTTGTTTTTTTTTTTTACAGTCAACCCCTCGAGTGGACTGCGAGTTCAAACTGTAAAACATCTTTGCTTGTATAACACCTTGCAAGCAGTGGTCGTTCGTCACACTATGTTTGCACTTGTTGATTCCAAGAGCAAGTGGCTCTCTTGTTTCAGGTCCAAGATTACAAAATTGTCAGCATGAGCTGAAGATGTTCTGTATCTTTCTGTATATTTACCTGCAGGTTAAGGCACATTGACTCAATATGAGCATTGATAATTTCTGGTACATTTTTACAGTGCTATGTGTAACACTTAAGCAAAGTTGAGACATGTGGTTAGAGCATTGCATCACAAAATGTTTGTCTTCACAAGAATCACTAATTAACAAGCAGTTTTAACATGTGTCTATTCCTGGTGCTCTAAAGTTAGTTTGGTGAAAAGGTTTCTGGAATTGTTTCTAACGTACTCAGTTTTTATTTAGAGGAAAATTCTGAATCTGCAGCAGACTAACTTATCAATTACTTGGTGGACTGTACCTACCTACAGGTGTGCTGGCGATTTTATGGAGTGTTGTCCTCGTGCATTGGCTTGACAATTTCATGCAGCCTTCACCTTTTGCCATAGTGATTTTCATCGTCTTATCTGGAGGCTTGCTTATTGCAAGTATCATCCTCTGGACACAGCCACAGAACACTGATTGTATCACCTTCAAGGTAATATTACCACTTTGATGCTCGTCATTGAACCATATTTTTTTTTGAAATTATTGCCATACAGCTACACAATGTAAGAGGTATAGCAAAATGAATTGATGCAACTCTAGATTTTTGACTTACAGTATGCAAAATTAAATGTCTGCCTTGTCTCCACTTGCAATTTCAAATCCTGTTATCTTTATCTCCACTTAACATATTGAGCCACAGTTGGGGACAAACTATGAAAATTCCACCCAACAGCCCATTCTGGTTGAGCTTTCTCTCAATCGTCTTCAGAGTTCAGAATCGTGTTCAGAATCGTTCCAGAGCATCATGGTGTGCATTTGCTCCTTTTTATTATTATTATTGTTTTATTTTTTTCAAGGTCTAGGCTCGTGGAAGAGCTTGGACACAGCACAGATCAGCACACAACCTAGCAAAGGGAACAGCAGGAGAAAGGGGAAACACCAACAGCAGGGCAGAAGGAGAAAGTCAACAAAGACAGACAACCCAGGGATGCAGATAACGATGAGTGGTAGGGGACAAAACAAGGGATGAACAAGATGGATATGTAAACAAAGTTTTGGGTGGGGTGGTTTAACGGTTGTAGAAAAGATATTTGTTTTGGATGGGGGATGACTTGAGATGGTGTTGAACAGCTGTTTTGAAGACCTTTTGAAGACACGATAGTGACCAAGTGATTTGGCTATGAAGGATATTTTTGATGTATTCATCAATCAATTAATTATTTATTGCTTAATCAATTAATTATTTAGTTAATTTTCAAAAAGCTACAGCTTCGGATGAAACACTGGTTGTTTAAGTATGCCGTTAGCCAATTGATTAAGAAATTTATTATTTTACCATCGTTATTTGTTTTAATTACGCAATTATTCAATCGGTTTTTGTACACCTCTCCCCCGCAATACCATCTAAGTGCCGCATGGCGGCATCGCCGGGCACCAAAGGTGCCCCGGCAATGCCACACGCTGAAGGATATGTTATTTATTTATTTGGCATGGGGGCGGTGTACTTTGAATATATCTGTGCAGTCAGACCCAGCTATTCGCAGTTCTGCTATTCGCAGTTTCCACGTATTCACGGTTGATAAAATGCGACCTGTTTCTCTATTCGCGGAAAAGTGTCCCGCAAATTCGCAGTTTCTTTCCTATTAGTGGCAGTGTCCTGCGAATTTGCAGTTTTTTGGGGGCGCAAGTTTTTTTCTTCACGAGCCACTAGCTTGACACATTTATAAAACCCATCTTTCACCAGCCATGCATAAAGCAGCTGGACATACTCAAAAAAACATCTTCTATGAGCCACGAACTTGACCTGCTTCTGCATTGGCTGCTGTGTGCTTCACGTTTTCATGGCTTTCCTGTCCGCAAATTTTAGCAGCACTATAATCGAGAGGCTTTGTGGGATTTCCCACCAGCTGCGTAAATAAGTCAACCCCGCGAATTATAGAATGAAAACGCTTCATTAAATTTATTACAGTTTGCAATTTATGGTAAAGCATCATCAGAGATGTTACACAATGAAAACACTTTGGGGGATGTTCCACTAGCTGCGTAAACAAGTCAACCCTGCGAGTCATAGAATGACAACTCTTCATTAAATCTATTATTGAAATTAGCAGATAGGCTCAATACGGCATCATCCGATAACATCCGCCACAAACGATGTGCAGAGTATTCACCCCTCCCGCAGCTACCCACAATGCTCGCATTCCTACATATACAGTCCGTGTCTTGGGCCTCAATCATTCTTCTCATCCCATTACTTTGACCGGCGTTTTTGACTCTCACTCTACTCATCATTCAATAATGGCCCCCAAGCGCAAGAGCAGTGCTGGAGATGCGTCGACTACCTGGACCGGCATTCGAGAGGAGAGAGTGCGGCCTCTGGGAGCAGGCATAATGATGATGTTGAGTCTCCTCGGGCAATGATGGCATTGCCTTTCTATGGCTGGTACACATGGGTAAGTGTGTGGTATAGATGGGGGGTCGCCACTCCTCTTAGTCTCTCTGCTGGTCGTTGGGGAATTCACCCTCTTCCGCCTGTGCTGTTGGAGTCAACTGGACTCTCATCCACTAGATGTGCAGAGCCATCTACCATTTAAACCACATGGCTGCGGATCCTTACCCTGGCAAGGGGGGGCTGACAGGTACTACACCTTGCCCACAGGTGACCTGGGGTTATGCAAGGCAGGGGCATCCATCTCCCTGAGGTAGAAGAAGACACCTGCATACCCTTCACTACGTACGGAACGTAAGACATTACGGCGTCAACGAATCCACCGTTCACTACATATGGAAGGAGAAGACGATTTGTGAGTGTTTCAGCGAGCGTTGCATTGAGTACGAAGGTGGTCACCCATGTCCAGAATTTCCACATGGAAAGGATGGAGAAGACTGTCAACATATGGATCGAGGACAACACGCAGACAAGTATGGCTTTGAGTGGACCTCTTATTCACACAAACGTACTTCATTCTGAAACACATGATGCTGAACCGTTCCCTAAACCCACTCACTGAGGACGAGTTGGAGGCCATTATAATGGTTTCAGAGGAGGTGGAGGCCATTACAAAGGTTTCAGAGGAGGCGGAGGCCATTACAAAGGTTTCAGAGGAGGAGGAGGAGGCAGGCAGTGATGAAGAAGAGGTGCCGGGGTCTAACCTCACAGTCCAGTTCTTGGGCGAGGTGCTGCAGGACATGCGGGCGCTTGTCGACAGGTTGCAAGACGCTGACCCAGTCGTGGCACGGTACCACAAGTTCAAGAGTGGCTTGGATGATGTGCTGCTCCCGTACAAAGAGCTGCATCAAAACCTGCAGCAATCTGCCAGGCAGCTCTCCATTACACATTTCTTCCACCCTGCTCCCTCCACCTCAAGACCATCAGCACCTTCTTCAACCTCTCCTGTCTCTCCCTTAATGCACGATTTTGCAGCACCATCATTTGGGTCACCCTCAAAGTTCGAGGAATTCATGGGATTTTAATTCATCATCATAATCATTTGAAAAGTTGCGTGTGGTTGTAAAATAAACAATTTAAACGGTACATGATGGTGTTGTGTTTTTTTTTCTTTTTCTTTCACAGTGCGGTATGGGTAAGCTGGCTAAGCACTTTTAATAAACTGTAAGCACATTCCTTCAATAAATTGCAAATGGTACCTGGTGTTCTTTTTTTAAAATATGTAAGCATTTTTACCTCTGCCACCAAAGGTGGATGGAGGTTATGTTTTCACCCCTGTCTGTCTGTCCGTTTGTCTGTCTGTCCGTTTGTCTGTCTGTCCGTTTGTGAACAAAATATCTCAAAAAGTTGTGGACGGATTCGGACGAAATTTGGCAGAACATGTGGTACCACGCCACGACTGGGTCATATATACATAGCATGATATTGTGTATATATATACATAGCATAATATTGTGTGTGTATATATATATATATACATAGCATGATATTTCAGAAAGTTGTGGATGACTTATGACAAAACTTAGGTGGATGAGTTGGGTAGGTGACCAGAACAAGCCGATTAGATTTTGGTTCAGGTCAGGATCTAGATCCGACCTATCAGTGGGATACAAAACGTAAACTGTTCAGCCTGGCGGAGGTATGCGCTCTACCGAGTGTCGTTCTACAGGGTAAGTAATAAGTCCCAGCACAGGGTTTTAGCTGTTTTATACAAGATTTGTTTATACCATGTATTTATACTGTTTTTTGGGGGGTTTTTTTTCAGATAATACAAATAATACATTAAACCAAGATGGTAGACAACAGTCAATATACAGTGGAAGAGAGGCTAGTAGCAGTGGCGTGGCACCACTACAGGAGAAGCACAAACAAGACAATGAAACAGGTGCAAGAAAACATCCAAGGAGTGCTTTGGAAAACTATAACCGTTAAAATAAAATCTTCATCTTTGGGGAAAAAGGCATTTGACTGGAAGTGTATTCAACAGCAAGAGAAGCAGATGACCAAAAAAATCGTGATTTGGGAATTCAAAACATTAAAACATCCATTCTCAGATCTCCAAAAAAAATCATTACGGAGTTCTGCAGAGTTGGGTGTTTCGTATTCATTGGTTTGTTGCACAATGAAAGAAGATCTTCACATTAAACCATACTAGTGAGGTACCCATGCTATGCATGGGTGGGTGGGTGGCCAGAAGCAAACAGACAATGCAGAAACGGCGAATGCTAAAGCATGAAACCAATAAATTCCACATTCCTGTAGCACCTTCAGTCGCACGTCAGACATGGACAGCAAGTTCGTGAAGGACTTCCATGAAAAACATACCCGTTGGCAAACAAACGGGTACATTTGTTCCATACCCAGTCAATGGCGAATCTGCATACGGTGATCCGCGAATTCACGTTCAGAAAGTAGAAACCATCACGGCATTCCATCATTCACCTGAACTCGATATCTCTTTTTTCACTCCAAACAGCATAACTCCAATCACAAATATACATTAATATAATAAACTTTTAACAACGTTCGTGACATAAACAAATATTTAAATCCTGATGTGAAGTTCCATACGGTTGGGTAAACACAATTACGAATTCAAAATCGTAATTGTATTCACTCAATTCCAATCATCAATTGATACTTAACAAAACGATTAACACGATTAACATTTAACGATTTAACATTACGATTGAATGATGGTTGTATTTGGATATTATCAAACCCGCGCATTGCCGTCATCTGTCCACTTCCGCGTTCACGGCAGGTTCATAATTGTCATCAAAATCTAAACAGTATTTGTAGAATTTCAATAAAAGCCACATCACTGTTTATATCGGTAAATATATAATCCATCGTTTGGAAAAACTGGAAAATTGGAAAACTTAGAAAACTTGGAAAAAACAATATAGCCTGTTTTACTCCAGGGGGTCCCAGGATTACCCACCCAAAATATCGTTGCGATCAGTTGAGCCGTTTTTGCAGTACCTTCGAACGGACAGACGGACGGACATTTGGTGAATTATAGTAAGATAAACCAAATGCCATTTGTGAATTGTCAGATGCAGATCATGAAAACAGGTCCATAGCTTGTGACTGTGGCCACCGTGCAGTCTTGACCTGACCACTTGTGACAATGCTCTGTGGGGGTACGTCAAAGCAAAGGTTGCAGAACATCGCATGGCATCTGTTGATGAACTGAAACAACGCATTCAAGAAGCATTTGGCACCATAACACATGGTATTTTGCATCGTTTTTCAAACTGGACGTGGAGAAAAGTTATCTTGTGCCATGACAATGGCGGATGTCCTCCAGATGCACTCAATGTCTAAGGAGGTATTATAAATGTTGTATTACTGTAATATGTTATTATTACTTCTTTTATGTATTACTGTTATTACAGTGATATGTTATTACTCCTGGGACTTATGACTCACCCTGTAGTTGTTTTTGTTTTAATGCAGCAGAAAGCGATCATGAGAGCTGCTTATTTTTAAGGACCTTACCTGTGTCGTGCTCTCTTCCAAGACTCGTGTGTTTTACTGTGTTGGGTGCAGGTTCCGTTGCTTCCTTTACTGCCAATTGTCAGTGTGATGGTCAATGTTTACCTAATGATGACTTTCAGTGGAAGTATCTGGGTGCGTTATGCAGTTTGGATGGTCTTGGGTAAGATGATCATACATACATACACACATACACACACACCTCAAAACTTAAAATATTAATCATTTTATAACCATATTACCCCATGATGTCACGTCCCTACAGGTTTAACAATGTACTTTATCTACGGAATACGGCACAGCAAGGTGCGAACACGGTACAACAAGGAAAATAAACTTCCTCTTCAAACCATCAACTCTTCCCATTTATAATACTTGAGAATGAGGAAAGTGGTGATCGACGAGTTCAAATACATGCGTCAGCTTCAATGGGGAAAGAAGAAGAGCCTTCTAGGAAGAAGAAGAGGAAAGAAGAAGAAGAGCCTTGTTTACAAGAAGCCTTGTAAACGTGTACACGAAGATGCAAAAACAGCCTCCACACACTTTCCCTTCGATTTAACGACAACAGAATATTTTACTTTGTTGGAAAACAATAGGCCTGATAACTAGCTCTACCCCCTCCCGCCCCCCCCCCCCCCCCCACACACACACTCCCACCCTCCCTCTTCCCCATCCCCGCGCGGGGGCCGAGCATTTCAATCAATTCTGAGTCTGTCCGGGCCATAACATTTTTTTTTTACCATTTGAGCTGTTGTAGTCAAATTTCAACAAAGCCTTTTTATGAGAATATGGGGAAGAAAAATTAATAATTTGGTCAAAAGGTCAAAATCACATAAAATCGTTAATTTTCATCCAATTGATTTGAAATTTTAATAATTTGCATATTGGGTCACTGAATTGGTTCACCATTCAAAAGCTAGAAGCCATTGGATTCTTTTTTTTTTTTTAGATGAAAAGGTCAAAGGTCAAGGTTGCATAAAATCGGCAATTTTCATCCGATTGACTTGAAATTTGAGCAGGGTTTGCATATTGGGTCACTGAAGACTTGCTTTTGAAGTGAAAAGGTCAATGTCACCTAAAATCGTCAAATTCCTTTTGCTGTTTTCATCACGTTTATTTAGCACACGGAAGAAGTCTGAATACAAAGAGGACGTGGACGAGCCTTGCATTTCCAGATGCTTTCTAGTGTTTTTTTAAACCGTAGGAGTGCTTCATTTCAATTTTAAAAACATGCTAGCCTGGCAATAACAACTATACAATATGTATCGTCTCTGGTCGTGCTGATGTGAACTATACAGTCTGTGACTCATCTAAATGCCCTTTTTGGAACAAAACCATGAACCTTTCACTTTAAATGTCAGTTTTATCTATTTTTTAAACCCAATTTATAGCTTTCAGGACCTGAAAAAGTTTGCACTTGAAGTTTTTTTCTATGCAAGAGTGTAGAATAACTTATTTTATTCAATGATATGGATTTTTTTTCCAGTTGTAACCCTCAGGTATTACTCTCCATAAAGTGTAACAAAAAAACACTTCTGAACATACATGTCAAAAGGCTGTAATCCAAATATGTCTGCAATCAAAGGCATATTTTAGACATCACTGTATAATAGCTGGCGTAGCCGGTGTTGTGAATGAACGCATACGTATTATGTTGAAAGGCCAGATTTTGCTGAATCCTTTGAGAATTTCGAAGCTTTGACGTACCAAATCGCTCCATGGAGGCCGCCATCTTGCGGATGCGGAAGTATGCATAAAAAATTGCGAAAAAGTTCAATAGGAGTTTGTTTCACCAGTCTTTTTTTGATTCACAATCTTATACACCTCTAATTTGTAATTAAAATACTGTTGCGGTTTTGAGAATAAAGGATAACACCCCTCGTCGGTAGACGCACCACAACATGTAGCCTCGCTGTAGTTCAGTTATCTCTTAGTAAATGTAAGCGTAGTCTCCTTTCCTGTGTTAGTTTTGCATTGAGCAGGCCAGTGAGCTTAGGTGTTCTTTTGCGCTGGAATGCCACGTGCTCGGCCTGAACAAGTCTGGCAAGGCCGAAGGGAGGAGCTGCAGGGGGAGTGGCCGGTAAGCAACGAGCCGCCAATCAGAACTCGAGGGGAGTGGCTCGCGACGGGAGGAGGAGCATGGAACATTCGGGTAAGGCCGGGGCAGAGCCATAAAACCCTGCCCCGGGCCCCCCGCCTCAGTTGAGAGGGAAGAGAGAACGCACGAGGTCAGAGGTGAGAACGAGTCAGAGATCGTCAGAACCGCAGCAGAACGAGTGGATTGAACTGTTTGTAATAGCCTTGTTGTACACGAACTCTTCCTGTGCCCTGCGCTCTGCTGCCTGTATTAAATTGCGCTTGTGAAGACGACCCATTCCGGGTCACAGACGCGCGACCTCCTTGCCTGCGCTCCCTGCATATATGCCGTGGCCACCAGAGGGCCACGCCGAGCGAGCTGTCCGGAGTGGACGACGCCAGGACGCGTTTGGGAATGCGAACTTTTCCTTCCTCCTTTTTCCCCGCGTGAGTGAGTGGGCCCTTTGTCTGGAGATAAGTTAAGACTGCTTAAGTGCCTGCTCTGTGTCTCTTCGGATCATTGTACATTAATAATAAACCCGTGTACTTCCTCTTATTTGATCGTTCCCGTCCTTTCACTATTGGCCGAGCATCGCACGAGTAGAACCGCTCGAATTGGGTTCAATAAAAGGTAACGGCACGAGTCACGTGATACGCACACCGGTCGGGCGTATTCGATTGGCGTGGCTTGTGTGAGGTCCGGTCCCCGTTTTCGTGGTGGGGAAGGGGAGGGGGAGGGGGGAGGCAGGGGAGGAGAGGAGGGAGGGGGGAGGCAGGAGAGGAAGGGGGTTCATATATATGCTGGTGGGTGAATGGGATGAATGTAGCATTCATCACGTTTCTGAGGTAAGTGTGATGCTGATCAGGAAGAAGAAGCCATACCACCAACTTTGTATACTTCCGGAATTGTTTGATTTATTTGACATGGCAAAAGGCAAAAGGCCCTTCCATTTCAAGGCATGGCAAAACTGACAGGTGAACGCCATGGAGCCGATATCAACCTTTGAGGAGTAGTCAGTGTTCGGATTGTAACTGAATGCAGCCTTCTCCCATGCAATGGCCGGCTGCCGTCTGCCTGATGGTTGCCAGTTGTTGAGTCGTTTTTGGCGCTGTTCTTCTGTCTTCTGCTGTCTGGCCCTCGACAAACGTTGTTGATTGGCGTTTAGACGTGCCTCTGTTTCATCTTCTGTCTCTCGCTGTCTGGCCCTCGCCACACGTTGTTGATTGGCGTTTAAACGTGCCTCTGTCTCATCTTCTATCTCTCGCTGTCTGGCCCTCGCCAGATGTTGTTAATTGGCGATTAAACGTGCCTCTGTCTAATCTTCTGTCTCTCGCTGTCTGGCCCTCGCCAGACGTTGTTGATTGGCGTTTAGACGTGCATGTCTCATCTTCTATCTCTCGCTGTCTGGCCCTCGCCACACGTTGATTGGCGTTCAGACGTGCCACTCTCTCATTTTCTGTCTCTCGCTGTCTGGCCCTCGCCACATGTTGTTGATTGGCGTTTAGACGTGCCTCTGTCTCATCTTCTGTCTCTCGCTGTCTGGCCCTCGCCAGACGTTGTTGATTGGCGTTTAGACGTGCCTCTGTCTCATCTTCTGTCTCTTGCTGTCTGGCCCTCGCCAGACATTGTTGATTGGCGTTTAGACGTGCCTCTGTCTCATCTTCTGTCTCTCGCTGTCTCGCCCTCGCCAGACGTTGTTGATTGGCGTTTAGATGTGCCTCTGTCTCATCTTCTGTCTCTCGCTGTCTGGCCCTCGCCAGATGTCGTTAATTGGCTATTAGACATGCCTCTGTCTCATCTTCTGTCTCTCACTGTCTGGCCCTCGCCAGACATTGTTGATTGGCGTTTAGACGTGCATCTGTCTCATCTTCTGTCTCTCGCTGTCTGGCCCTCGCCAGACGTTGTTGATTGGTGTTTAGATGTGCCTCTGTCTCATCTTCTGTCTCTCGCTGTCTGGCCCTCGCCACACGTTGTTGATTGGCATTCAGACGTGCCGCTCTCTCATCTTCTGTCTCTCGCTGTCTGGCCCTCGCCAGATGTCGTTAATTGGCTATTAGACATGCCTCTGTCTCATCTTCTGTCTCTCACTGTCTGGCCCTCGCCAGACGTTGTTGATTGGCGTTTAGACGTGCCTCTGTCTCATCTTCTGTCTCTCGCTGACTGGCCCTTGCCAGACGTTGTTGATTGGCGTTCAGACGTGCCGCTCTCTCATTTTCTGTCTCTCGCTGTCTGAATCTAGAGACACGTTCTTGATTGGCTTGTCGACGGTGAAAAGTATCTTCATCAGTTTCATGGAGTTTCCGATTAGCGATTTTCTTTGCTCTGGAGGTTGAACGCGACAAATTTCTTTTTTTAGGTGGCATTGCCTTTATCACAGTCAGTCTTCCATGTGTGAACTCGTAGATAAATTCCATTTTTTCCACGTTTACGTTTACACGTGGTCACCTAACTCGCTCGCTCGCCAGATGAAGATCCTCAACAACTCTGCAGTCAAACAAACGACGTCTTGCTAATGCCACGTCGTGGGCGTGGCCAACGTGGCCTCATGCTCCCAGGTGATTGGCTAACTCGCTCGCGAGCCTGACGAAGATCCTGAGCGAGCCATAAAAGGTAACCGATAACATGCAAATTGATGGTGCAGGCAGTGATGTATATATGGGGCTGGGGTCTAGTGCTTTCTTCCTTGCAAACTTGAAAATTGTCACGTGATCGCTCTGAGCTGTGGCAGAGGCTGTCAGTGTAATGTTCAGAACCCAATCGGAAATGCGCTAAGTTATGGCTAAAAACATGGATATGAAGATGAAAAAAAAAAAAACTTGGCCTCGGACAAACCCCCCCCCCCCCCCCTCCACACACACACACACAGGAGCCTCGACCCCCCTACATTCGCAGAGAGTGCAAACGGGCAGGGTATCAGGCAACTTGAACTTGGCAGCCTGGCCTGGCTCGTACGTCCAAACTTCATTCTTCAGACACTGGTGACCAGGCTGCCGCTGATAATCCCCACACCAAATCCCAATGCAGCCTGCGTGGGAGTATAGCCACTGATCTCTTGTGTCGCAGGCAGCGTGGTGTCTGGCGGCGAGCATGGAATATCACGTGATCGCTCTGGGCGAATCAGCGAGCTGCTCTGGCACAGGCTGAGATCAGTGTATAATGTTCCTCGCTGAAATGCGCCAAGTAAAATATGAATAAAAAATATGGATCTCATCAGGTCATTTTTAGGTAGGCCATGTCTATGCCAAAAATCAAGTACGTGAGCCTCTCCGTTTAGGAGTCTATAGGTAACATATATATACACACACGACACACACACACACACACACACACACACACACACACACACACACACACACACACACACACAAACTGTGTTTTATTTATATAGATAACATTCGTCATCTGGCTGTATTGTATGTCTGTGTGTTCTTCTTTTTTTGCAAAGACCGCTGGGCCGACAACCACCACATTTGGCACACAGACCAAGTCTGACTCCGGTATTGTCTTGAGGTTATTTTCATATGCCACCTCAGCCTTTAATTAGGCGACTTTCTCCTCTTTTTCATTTATATACAATCTAATTGGCTAACACCTATCACGTGTCACATAACACGGGCGAAGACCAGCATATCTATTTAGCTGAGCTGTGTCTTCCACTCATTTGCTGGACAGCTGCCCTGACTTTACCCACAAATGTAGCCGAAGAACAATTGTATCAATTAACCCTTCATTGTAAAGTAAGAAAGGGACCCATATTTGTCGATATCGATTTTGAAATCCACTTTTTGAGCCCAGATCCACTTTTTTGAAATTCCGATTTCTTTCCTGGAAGTCCTAGCTGTGTCCATGTGTTTTATACTTCTCCCACCCCCTTCCTACGCCTCCTCCCCCCAAGCCCTCTCCCTGCCACAGATCTCCCGATGTCCCTGCTCTCAAATGTTGTACTTGTTTGCTTCCCCCTTCTCTCCCCATCTCGTTTCCCGCTCCCTTTATTTCGTCTTATGTGTCCGTTTGTTTTTTTGTCATTAATGTTAGCTCTTACACAAGCCTCGATCTTGTATGCAAAATATATATATATATGGTGCGTTTCATGGCTCTTGAGAAGGGCAATTTTACCGCCGTCTCGAAACCTCCATGTCTACTGCGCGGAAGTTCCGCAGCCTCAAGTTTGGCGACCTCGTGCGATCACTGGTGGTGCCAACAATCGGAGATTTTTTGTCAAGAAGATATTTGGTGACGGGACTGTTTATTTTGAAGTCTCGCTTTTTGGTGGAGCGTAATGAGAACACTCATATCAAACTTGGACGGAAAGATATTAATTAGGTGTGCAAATGTTATTATGCCACTCTCTGTGTTCATGCTCCCTGACTTCTGACCCATCCTGTCTTGAGCGGCTGTTCCTACTGAGGTAAGAATCTCTTTCCTTGGATGTTCATACCATACTTTTAACCATGGTAAAAAGAAAAAGAAACCTATCCAGATCAACATCAGCTGCACAACACGTGCGGCTGCTTCTTGGCAAGAAGAGACATTTGAGCAGTGGGAAAGGTAACTTCGAGCCACCGGTGTCGCAGTGCTGCTGCCTGATCTCAGGAAACGTGACAGCCCCTATTCCCTACCATCCCACCTGGCACCTGTTACCTTTGGGCTGAAGCAGAAACTAGCATTATTGCGACCTACGATGCTTTGAACAGAGCTCCCGATTGAGACATCTAACTCTTTGGAGCGGGCCTCAAGCACAATCTTACTTGAATTAATGAATTCTCAATTAAACTCTCCATGGTAAAGCCACTGGTTTTCACAAGTTGTGAATATTGTGGTGTGGTGCAGTTTTGGAACAAAAGGTGGTATCAATATACTAATTCTTTCCTTTCATAAAACAGGTATCCCAGCTTGTAAGTAATACCATGAACGGGTATCGTGTGGATAACACGTACCCTTCTCTTTCTCCTATCTCCCTTCCCAATATTGTTTGACGCTTCCTGAACCATATTTTTTGTCCCATTATTCTTCCAATTCCCAATTTAGTCCTTTAACTTCACTATCAATGTAAATGTAGTAAATAGAAAGCCTTAAAAGACTTGTAGATTAGTTACCTCTGCCACCAAAGGTGGATGGAGGTAATGTCTTCACCCCTATCTGTCTTTGTTACTTGCAAAATCAAAATAATTTCAAGTACATAGGTCGATTGACTTTATTATTCTGTCTGTCTGTCTGTCTTCATTACTTGGCAAAAAATAATTTTTTTTATAAAATAATTTTTTTGGGCCAACAATGTTGATCACTCCGGTTTGTGTGTGTGTTTGGTTGTCTGTCCTGCTCACTTATACTTATTGCCTACAGGTCACAATATTTGTGTGTGTGTGTTTGTTTGTCTGTCCCGCTCACTCATACTTATTGCCTACAGGTCACAATATTTGTGTGTGTGTGTTTGTTTGTCTGTCCCGCTCACTTATACTTGCCAACAGGTCACAATTTGAAACCAATCTTCACAAAACGTCACCAAACGGCAGAGTTCATGGTCCGACAAAATCCTATAAATATAGGTCAAAAGGTCAACCACTTTTATCAAATATCTAAATTCCAATTTTCATCCGATTGACTTGAAATTTCTGTGTTCAACTCAGCTATTAATCAAACAGATTGTGTTAAACTGTTGGGCATCCATGTGCAAGAAAACTTGAAATGGGACCCTCAAGTTCAGGCCATATGTAAAACCTTCAACAGAAAACGACTTTTTGCGGCAACTGAAACGTTGTAATATCCCTGTTTCTGACTTAATAACAGTATATTTACAGTATGTTAAACCCACTAAGGAATATGCGTCACCCGCATGGTTTTGTGGCTGAACGAAAGCCCAGAAGGAATGTTTGGAGAAATTGCAACGGAAAGCGTTTCGTATAATTCTCTTTAGTGACTTTTGTAGAACCAAATCGTATGCAGACATTTGTCATGTACTTAATATTCCTGCTCTTTATTCGAGGCTCGAACAGCTCTCTCAATTTTGGTAATGTACTTTTTAAAATCAAACATACACGGAGATTGGCTCCCCCCACCTAAGAACAATAACTTTAGCAACTCTGACATGTTATCTACTATGAGATGTCGAACCAACCGCTACAAGTGCAGCCTCATCCCCCTTTTAACCTCCCTTTTGAATAAGAATTGGATGAGGTCCTTGTGTTAATCAGTTTGACACCTCTTGTGTTTTGTTAGATATCTCTGTTTTTTTTCTTCGTTTGGACGGAAATTTTGATCTTATTTATTTGCTATTTTATGTTTGAGCCATTTTTTTTTCTTATCCCTGCAATATTTGTAACTTGACTAATTCAGCCAATGGCTGCGAAAGTCTTTTTGTAATAAACCGATTATTGATTGATTGATATTGGATTAACATATCCGCGAACGGAATTCAACCACCAACTATTTTTGAGATCAGCATAGGTCAAAAGGTGAACCTAGGCCAAAGGTCAACAACCATTTCAAATTTCTAAAATCCTCAATTTTCATCCGATTGACTTGAAATTTGAAGAGGACTTGCATACCTGGTCACTGAATTCAACCACCAACTATTTCTGAGGTCAACATAGGCCAAAAGGTCAACCTCGGCCAAATTTCTAAAAGTGTCAATTTTCATCCGATTAACTTAAAATTTGAAGACAATTTGCAAATCAAGTCACAGAATTCAACCACTAATTATTTGTGAGACCAAAAGGATGCTTTTCTGGGTGCCATTCTACTTTGTTCTGTTTTGCCAAGTGTCGCTCTATGAGTGATTTTTCATCTGTTTATTCCTTGCAAGATCGAAGATTTTTCAAGTACCTGTAATGTATATTGGTCGGTCAACTTTGGTATTGTATCTGTTTGTCACTCGCCTACAGGTCACAATTCTAAACTGATCAACATGAAACTTTACTAAGTGGTAGAGGTAGTCACAATTGAGAAGTCTATTGATTTTGAGGACAAAGTTTATCTTGGTCAAATTTCGAAAATCGCCATTTTTCATCTGATTAACTTGAAAGGTGAACAGCATTTGCATATTGACTCACTGAATTGGGAGACCAACTAATTGAGGTCAAATTGTCAAAGGTCCTCTCAAGGTCACACTTCTAAAATCATCAATTTTCATCTGAAAAAGTCAATTTTCATTTGATTGGCCTGTGAAATCCATAAACTTGTGGATAACTTGTAACAAAACTAGGTGGATGAGTTGGTTCGGTGATAAGAACAAGCTGATTAGAATTTGGTTCACGCCCGAATCCAGATCTGGCCCATCAGTGGGATACAAAACGTAAACTGTTCAGAACACCTGTCAAAGGGCGGATGAGCTGCCGTAGGGAGCCAACAGCCATCCAGTAAGGAGATGGTGTCTCCTAAAAAAACACCCATCTGGTTTGGACCGGTTCAAGTAATACCAAAGACTTAAAAATGGTATGTGCTGCTTCCTTGCTTGAAAAGGATAGAGCACAGACAATCGCCATCAGTTGGCATCCATGGGGAGGAGGAAATTAATTTATGCCCTGCTGAGTACGGTGAGAAAAGCGGCGCCATTGTTGTGATGTCGCTGGTATGCAGAGTATCCTGGGAAGTGACGGTAGTGAGGGCACTTCCCCCAAGCTCAGTAGCTGTGTAACTAAGTGTTCGTCTCGTCAGTGTGTGTGTGAGTGTGTGTTACGAGCATTAGCCCATGTTTAAAAAAAAAAAAAAGTTCATCTTTGCATTATATATATACAGGGTGATTGAAAAGTAACTCCCTATTTTAAAATACTTATAATTTATTTCTTAACTATAATTTTTACACGAAATGGATATTAGAAGAAAGCGTATAGCATGAAGTTTTATTTAAAATTCGATATGGGCACCAGAATTCGCCACCATCTTCTCAAGCCGCCCAGGAACCGCGTCAACTGATTTCACCAGGAACTCTTGTGGGATGGAAGACATAACTTCTCGTATTCGCCCTTCAAGTTCTTCCAAAGTCGTTGGTTTGGTACAGTAGACTTGCTCTTTTACCCAACCCCAAAGAAAAATGTCACATGGTGTTAAGTCAGGGCTCCTGGCTGGCCACTCATATGGACCACGACGACCCATCCATCTCCCAGGGAAGTGGGCATTCAGCCATTCACGAACAACAATAGCAAAATGTGGAGGAGCGCCATCTTGCATGAAAATCAAATCTTCAACATTCTCCGAAGCACTGATAATTGGCCAGATTTCGTCTTGCAGCATGGTGAGGTACCTTTTGGCATTCATGGTATCGCGAAGAATGAAGGGACCTACAATCCTTTCCGAAGTCATTCCACACCACACCGTTACCTTGGGCCGATATTGCGTTTTTTCAGAAATAACATGAGGATCTTCTCCTGCCCAGTAATAGCAGTTGTGACGGTTCACAAACCCACCGATGTGAAATACCGCTTCATCAGACCAGAGGATATTTTCAAAGAGATCAGACCAATCTTCATACCACTAGCTGGGCACGCTCCTGCAGGGTAAGACGTCCAGCCATGTTTGTAGGGCTTCCGAATTTCAAACAAAACATAATCTGAAAAAAAACCAACACAGATTAAATTCTCATACATTAAGGAACAAACTCTAAAATTTGAGAAAAATATTACAATAAATAAATAATTTCTAAATATTTTAAAATAGGGAGTTACTTTTCAATCACCCTGGAGTTACACCAAGTTTGTTCAAAATCTCATCACTGGTTCACAAGTTGGTATGGCAACATATTTTTACAGCGGAGCCGATAGGGCAAAGCCGTCAGTGTTTGTCTGTCCGTATGCATGTATGTATACGTTCATACGGGGTTTTTTTGTATACAAGATCGACGCTTGTGTATGAGCTAACATTAATCACAAAAAAACAAACGGACACATAAAACATATAATAAAGGGAGCGGGAGACAAGAGGGGGAAGCACACAAGTACAACATTTGAGAGCAGGGACATTGGGAGATCTGTGGGAGGGAGAAGGGTTGGGGGGTGGGAGGAGGCACGGGAGGTGGGGTGGGAGAGGTATAAAACACATGGACACTGCGAGGACTTCCAGGAAATAAGTTAGTATTTCAAAAAAGTGGATCTGGGATGAATTAACGGGGATAGAAAAGATCAAGGTTTTGGAAGGGGGAAGATAAGAGATGGTGGTGAACAGCTGTTTTAAAGACGTGGAGGGAGGAGTGGGATTGAAGGGAGTGAGGGAGTTTGTTCTAGAGGTGGGAGAAAAGAGGAATGAAGGAGTGAAGGTGAGCAGAGAGCCTAGATTTTGGCAGTTTCACCAGAAGAGGGTTGCAGGCAGATCTTGTGCAACCTGTAGGAGTATTTGGGGAACAGAGCACAGACAGAGCTGGGGGGGGGGGGGGGGGGCTAGGCTGAAGAGGAGTCGGTAGAGGACAGAAAAACCACCTACCTGCCTGCAATGAGTGAGTGAGAGGACCTCAGTGTTAGCTTCATTGCGGGAGATTCCAATGATTCTGAATGCTTTGGTTTCAACAGCGTAAAGCCGAGCTAGTTGTGAGGCAGGAGCACCAGCCCACAGGGGAGAGCAGTATTCCATTGAGCTGCGGATGAAAGCCTTGTATGTGGTGAGGAGCTCAGGTGTGCCAAGGAAGGACTTCGCTCGACGGAGGATGCCCAGTCGGCGACTGGCTTTGGAGGCCAGCTTGGAAATGTGGTTTTCCCAGGAAAGATCATGGCAGATAGTGAGACCCAAAAGCTTGAGTGACAAAACTTATTGGAGAGGATTGTTGAGAAAGTAGATGGGAGGGTTGTCCAGACGGTCTTTTCGGAGAGACAGAGTGAGGGTGTGAGATTCGTCAGGATTGAAAGACATGTTCTTCTTGTTTGACCAGTCTGTGATTTTGTCCAGGTCTGCAGAGAGTGAGGGAGGCTGCAGACTGTCGATCTGAGGGATGAGGTATGGAGAGGCAGAGAGCGATTTTGTCAAGGTCTGAGATAGAAGAGGCTTCTACCTGTCTATCAGCAGGGTGAGGGATGGCATGGCAGAGAGTGGAGCCATCTGCCAAAAGATAAAGAAGATTTTACGGAGAGTCAGAGAGATCATTGATGAAGATTATCAATAAGAATTGTGTTATGATCAGAGATCATAACAAAATTTAAACAGCACTTCTCAATAAAATCACCCCACTAGATGCCAATAAGCACCATTAACTATCACACTCACAAGGTAGACAGCTGAGACCTCATGAGGCCAGAAGCAGGCCAAGTGGCGCAGGCCAACAAGTGGCGCAGGCCAGATGACAGGACCAGTGGCACTGAGCAGATACATTGGGTCGTGCCCCCCACTCGCTGCAGTTGGTACTATCTGCGCATCTAGTCCCCACATTTCCCTGTCTTATGGACACATTGCTGCTATGCCGACGCCATCCACACTACGTCAATGAAGCTCCAAGTCATCAGCAAACAAATATGTTGTTTTTTTCTTTATTCTAATAGCACACACGACCTTTGCCTCCAACGCAGAGCACAGATCAGCCACGTTCTACTGACGAGACAGAGCACGTGACTTCTCAACCCTCAGACACAAAATGTCCTGTACCAGCCCATACTGTTCTTTGTGATCCAATGTCATCTGTACTTACCTAACCTCACCTGGTTCTTGATGCAAGGGAGCATAAAAACAAAATGCTTTACCTTTTAGTTGATTAAATCTGTGTTGGGAACATGCTCCTTATCTGTGCCTTCACTCTTCGGATGGAGTTACAATGGACATTGTTCATGCCAAAGCTGACTGCCTTAACTCTGTGCAGAAAAGGACATCTCTCTTCCTGAACCCATCTTACTCCTCATCACTAATAATAAAAGTATGATTGGGTGGTTCTTTGCAGGGAAAATGTTACAAACTCAAGACTATGGATTTGTTGGTAGCTGTAATTATACTGCATCTGAAAGTCTTGCCTACCAATGACCTACACGTTTACTAATTCGTGAATTTCCAGTTTGATTCAAAATTGAGGGGTGAGGATCAGGATGCCAAAAACTAGGTCACAAACATTTCCAGAATGAGAATTCACCTTCAGTTCACCAAGTTGCAAGGTCATGGTGAAATGGCTAACTTGGTGAGAAATTTAGACCAGGGTACCAACACCAGGTAGATTTCACCAGAGTACCAACACACATTGGCCTACTTTTCAAAAGTTACCTTTGGATATTTGTTACCATGGCTTCAAAAACTTTGTGCCAGCCTTCTGGATGCATAACCAAATGAAGACCATTTTTAGACCTAGGTCTACTGTACTTCGTCAGTAGTTCAATTAAAGCGACCGAGAAAGTTTGTTCTTGAGATTGATAACATGGGCGCCATCGCTAGAGCTTGCTAGCTCACTTAACTGTACACGTTTACGTACCTACATGTCTCGAAAATCTAATTCGCTGAGCGCATGGTGTGGCATGAGCAAGTGTACACATGAGCAAGTGTACACAAGAGTAAGTGCACACAAGAGTAAGTGCACACAAGAGTAAGTGCACACAAGAGTAAGTGCACACAAGAGTAAGTGCACACAAGAGTAAGTGCACACAAGAGTAAGTGCACACAAGAGTAAGTGCTCGGCCTATAGGGACCGCAAAATAATTATTGGCCCCACTGGTAGGCAGGTGTAATCCAAAGGCGTTTATTTAAAAGATAAAGCACTAGACATACACAAACCGCGCATCGTCAAGGCACGTCACGGTACACAGCAAAGCACCTGATGCTGGCCCTTCTGCACTTTACTTTACCACCAATATATACTTGGACGAGGAGCATTCGTGAAGGCCCTTCACTCGACAAACTACTCGCAAACACGAGATGGTTCCAGATCTGGAAGTAAGTGGAAATTTCCCGAACTTTTGCGATCTTTCCACAAAATCTATCGAACCACAAATATTATATTGTCATTAGTTTACTCCACTTAACTTCAGAACAAACATCACAACAAATATTACAGTCATATATAATAAATTCATTCCATTCGGCATCATATATAACGATACAAGCATCATCATCACACTGAACACAATAAACCCATCTGGCGGTGACACACGATAACCCGAAGACCATGTAATTCATCCTGCGTTTTCACACCAAAACTGTTACAGTTCTAGTTCTGGGCTCCTTCATGGCCAGACGTTGTCTTCTCTGTTCTGACAAACTGTCGGAAAGCTGAGCATACATGTTTCTGCATAGTCTTGTTTGATAGTTTTTGTGAAGCGTTGGTGTTGAGTTGTTTCATATATGTGTGCATCCAGTTGCGTGCCTGCCTGTTTTGTACTGGGTTTCTCCTTGTACAGGGTTGTGTTTTCTTCGGAGCCTCGTTCGGATCTGATGCAGTTTCCTCCATATTCCCCTGCTTCTTGACCACCTTCCCCTACCCCCCCAGTCAGTGTGTTGCCTTTTTCTCCTCAGTCTCCACTCTATTCCATAAGCCCCAATTTTGTAGAAAGAAAAAGGGGAGAACATGTCATGTTCAGAAATCACTTTTTTATGTAAACAAGTTTAATGTTCACCATATTGATAAGACTTGTAAAGTGAATCACCTTTTCCTCACCATTACAAGGTGTGTAGAAAAAGTTTGAGGAACCAGACACAATGGCCATCTTTCTATTTTTCAACTTCTCAACCTTCAACAACTCAATTTTTCAACAACCAAACTGCACTTCAGTACGGACTCTTGCATTCCCCAACTCTCTCTGAGACCACGACACTTCATATCACCTCCATTCCTCAAACGTTGTTGAAACACGGTTGAAGTTTCCTCCATGGATTTTAGCACTCCATATATGTCCATTCACAAGGTACTACACATGTGCCAGTATGTACAGTCGTGGCTAAAAATATTGGAACCCTTGTACTTTTTTCAAATAATGCACCATTTATTCCAGAAAATTGTTGAAAAATAATAATAATAATTTAGCATCAACATATGTATTTCTTTGGTCTGCAGTGGAACAAAACAAAAAAAGCTGAAAAAATACTAAATCTTACCTTATTCCACACAGAAATCCTAAAATGGCCCAGACAATATTGTTGGCACCTTTTAGAAGTTGTACAGTTGTAACTAAAAATATTGGCACCCTTGTACTTTTTTCAAATAATGCACCATTTCTTCCAGAAAATTGTTGAAATAAAAAATCTTTTGCTTTCCACTTATGTATTTCTTTGGTTTGCAGTGGAACAAAACAAAAATAGCTGAAAAAATTACTAAAACAGCTTATTCCATAAAGAAATCCTAAAATGGCCCAGATAATATTGTTGGCACCTTTTTGAAGTTGTCAGAAATAATTAGATTTTAAGCAGGTGATTCTCCTTTACTTTGGAATTGAACTCACCTGTGGTGAGTTGCAGGTGCTTGCAATATAAAAATCACTCATTCAACCAGTTTGAATAGAGATAAGGAAATTCTGCTATTTTGTGTCACTGTGTGTACCGCAATGAGCATGGGAAAAAAAAAAAAACCAGAGAATTGTCTGAGGTCAGACACAAGATTGTAGCCAAGCATGGACAATCTCAAGGCTACAAGTCCATATCCAGAAACCTTGTCGTTCATGTGTTCACCATACGCAATGTTATCAGGAAGTTTAAGGCCCATGGCACTGTAGCCAACCTCGCTGGACGTTGCCGCAAAAGCAAACTTGATTGAAGATTGCATTAAAGGATTGTTCAAATGGTGTAGAAAGCACCTCAATCAACTGCCAATCAGATGCAAGCTGACCTTCAGAGACAAGGTACAACAATTTCAACTCACACCATCCGTCGCCAACTCAATGAAAGCGGGTTGGAATGAGGACCCCACTGCTGAGAGAGAGAGAGAGACATAAGAAAGCCCAACTGCAGTTGACCAAAACACACCTGAACAATCTAAAATCCTTCTGGGAGAATGTCCTGTAGTGTAGACAGATGAGACCAAATTAGAGCTTTTTGTTCAAGCACATAATCTCTGTTTACAGAAAACAAAATGAAGTCTTCAACGAAAAGAACACCTTCCCTACAGTCAACATGGAGGAGGTTGAGTGACTTTTTGGAGTTGCTGTGCTGCCTCTGGCACTGGGTGCCTTGAATGTGTGCATGGCATCATGAAATCAGGAGATTACCGAGGCATTTTGGAGCGCAATGTTCAACCCAATGTGTCAGAAAGCTGGGTCTCCGTCGAAGGTCATAGGTCTTGCAGCAGGACAATGACCCCAAACACACTTCAAAAAGCACCCAGGAATGGTTCAAGACAAAACGCTGTACTGTTCTGAAATAGCCAGCAAAGAGTCCAGATCTAAATCTCATTGAACACCTGTGGGGAGATCTGAAAACAGCAGTTGAGAGAAGGCATCCTTCAAACCTGGGAGAGCTTGAGCAGTTTGCACAAGAATAGTGGGCCCAACTGCCAGTAGAGAGGTGAAGGAAGTTCATTCATGGATATAGGACACGCTTGACTGAAGTTATTTTGTCCAAAGGCTGTGCTTCCAAATATTAAGTCTTGGGTGTCAATAATTTTGTCAATGCCATTTCTTTTTACTTTCTGATTTAAAAGGATATATTAAGTTCCGAATCAAAAACATATGTTCTGTAATATTAACAGTGAAATAAAGAATTATGGAGACCAAATACTTTTGTCAACTCCAACTTATTTTTGAGCAAATTGTGAGTTATTGGAAAAAGGTCCATAGTTGGCCAGCCAAGGGACGTCAAAAAAACTTTTGATGGCATGGCGTGTTAAAAGCAGTCATCCATGCTTAATCAACTCTACATGTGATGGGGATAAAGATGTGACTGGATGACATTCTCAGTTTTGACCTTAAAGGTCATTTTTTTTAGGTCATAAAGGTCACGTGAGGTCAAATAAGTAATATTTATCTGGTTTTTGCAATATATTTGGGACGAAAACAATTGAGGCCCCAAGCGAGGAGAGATTCGATAGGCCATTGTACTGGGCTTTTTTCAATCAATTTGCATAATCATAGATACAAAGCATCATGGGAAAATTCAACATGTATGCCAATTGAGGTATTAAAAAAGTCGCTCTACAGTAGAGTTAAAAGCGGAGGAAAAGAGTTAATAAAAGTAGAGTTAAATAGGAGGGAAAAGGAGAGGCTCGGCCACTGTGGAGGACTCGTTCGTGAGTGTAATGGCGGGAATGACGTTTGTATTGCAAAAGACGACCATAGTGCTCCCTGTGCTGGAGGTGACCACCATCATGGAACAGACAAGCCTGGTGAAGAAATGTCTGCAGCATGTTTGCACCCTCGCGGACAACAACGTCGCTGATGAGACAAAGCTGGAGGCGATGCAAGAATTGAGTGAGAACTTTGAAATGTGACATCATGTGAGGAGTACCCAATTTTTCTGGAGCATGCAATTCCTCGCTTCCTCACATTCCTGCAGGATGGAGAGGTTCAACACCTCCAGGAGAGACCTCAACAGCAATTACGCAAGTTGGTCTTGGAAATGATATACCAAAGCCCACCAAATGAGCATTTATGTTCTCAAAGCAAGAAGATCCTCTCGTTGCTGTTCAGGTTTATTCAGGTGGAGAACGAGGAGAACGTTCTCATCTGTCTGCGTATCATCATTGAACTGCACAAACAGTTTCATCAACAGATCACTCGGGAGGCTTCCTCATAGCGGCTCGTGTGGAGATGCATGCTGCGCATGAACTCGCCCAGAGTCGCTCTGAGGTGGAAGCTCTTCGGGCTGAGCTGGAGCACACGACGGTGAACGCAGAACAACGGTGAACGCAGAACAACGGTGAACGCAGAACAACGTGCTGTTTTGCTGGAGCAGCGTTTGTTAGAGAGCCAGAAGAAATTGGATGCAGGACGAAATGAGTGCACTGAACTGGAAAATAAGTTGCAGGATTCAGAATAGGTGCACCGTCACGGACAACAACGTCGCTGATGAGACAAAGCTGGAGGGCGATGCAAGAATTGAGTGAGAACTTTGAAAATGTGACATCATCTGAGGAGTACCCAATTTTTCTGAAGCATGCAATTCCTCGCTTCCTCACATTCCTGCAGGATGGAGAGGTTCAACACCTCCAGGAGAAACCTCAACAGCAATTACGCAAGTTGGTCTTGGAAATGATACACCGAAGCCCACCAAATAAGCATTTATGTTCTCAAAGCAAGAAGATCCTCTCGTTGCTGTTCAGGTTTATTCAGGTGGAGCACGAGGAGAACGTTCTCATCTGTCTGCGTATCATCATTGAACTGCACAAACAGTTTCATCCACAGATCACTCGGGGGCTTCCTCATGGCGGCTCGTGTGGAGATGGATGCTGCGCATGAACTCGCCCAGAGTCGCTCTTCGGTGGAAGCTCTTCGGGCTGAGCTGGAGCACACGACGGTGAACACAGAACAACGTGCTGTTTTTCTGGAGCAGCGTTTGTTAGAGAGCCAGAAGAAATTGGATGCGGGACAAAATGAGTGCACTAAACTGGAACAGAAGTTGCAGGATTCAGAATAGGTACACCGTATCCCTGCGTGTCATAGGAGGCGACTAAGAGGGTTGGCGTCAGGAAGGGCATCCGGCCATAAAAACACTGCCTCAAAAAGAGAACCATGATAATTACAACCACATATGGGCAGGGTACAGCCCGAAGTGGAGATCGGTTTCTGAGGTTTGGGACATGGAATGTAGGGACAATGACAGGGAGATCAGGAGAAGTGGTGGAAGTATTGGTCAGAAGAAGAGTGGACATATGTTGTGTGCAAGAGACGAGATGGAAGGGAAGTGGTGCGAGAATGGTGAAGGGTAGGCAGGGACAGAAATACAAGTTTGTGTGGCAAGGGTGCCCGGAGGGCGTGAATGGTGTTGGTGTCCTGTTTTCTGAGGAGTTTGTAGACAGTGTGGTGAGTGTGACTAGAGTGAGTGATAGGTTGATGATGGTGAAAATGATGATTGGAAAGCTCTTGGTGAACGTCATCTCGGGATATGCTCTGCAGGTTGGTCGGAGCGATGAAGAGAAGGACAAGTTCTGGTGTGCGATAGAGAAGCTGATGGAAAACGTGAAAGATGAGGAAGTTGTTGTGATAGGAGGAGACCTAAATGGACATGTGGTCAGGAGTATGGATGGTTTTGAGGGAGTTCATGGGGGTTACGGATATGGTGTGAGAAATGGAGAAGGTGAAGGGATTTTGGAGTTTGCTGATGGAGCTGATTTGTTGATTTGTAATACTCAGTTCCAGAAAGAGGTTAATAAGCTTGTTCCATACACGTCAGGTGGGACAACGACAACCGTTGACTACCTGATGGTGCGTAGGCGAGATAGGGTGCACCTCCGGGACACAAAGGTGATCCCGGGGGAGGAGGCTGTTTCACAGCACCACTTGGTTGTCTGCGACAGAAGGGTGAAAGGTGCGAGGAGAGCTTGGCGGGTGAAGTACCAACCGAGAATGAAGGTGTGGAGGTTGAAAGAGGTGACAGTGAGGGAGGCATTAAAAGAGAGGCTGAGTAGGGTGGAGGATGATGTGGTTTTCTTTTTTTTTCTGTATACAAGATCGAGGCTCGTGAAAGAGCGAACATTAATCACACAGAAAGACAAACAGACACATAAAACAAATAACATCGGGAGCGGTAGACAAGATGGGGAGAGAGGGGGAAGGACACAAACAAAACATTTGAGAGCAGGGACCGAGAGACATGGAGACATCGAGAGAACTGTGGGAGGGAGAGGGCTTTGGGGGCGAGGCATGGGAAGGGGGGGGGGGGGTGGGAGAGGTATAAAACATATGGACACTGCCAGGACTTCCAGGAAAGAAGTTGGAATTTCAAACAAGGTGGATCTGGGGTGAATTAGTGGGGGTAGAAAAGATCAAGGTTTTGGATGGGGGAACATAAGAGATGGTGGTGAACAGCTGTTTTAAAGACCTGGAGGGAGGAGTGTGATTGAAGTGAGTGTGGGAGTTTGTTCCAGAGGCGGGAGAAAAGAGGAATGAAAGAGTGAAGGTGAGCAGAGAGCCGAGATTTCGGCAGTTTAACCATCAGAGGGTGGCTGGCAGATCTTGAGCGACCTGTAGGAATATTTGGGGGACAGAGCACAGAGAGAGCTGGGGGAGCAAGGCCGGAGAGGAGTCGGTAGAAGACAGAAAGACCACCTACCTGCCTGCCTGCGGTGAGTGAGTGAAAGGCCCTCAGAGATAGCTTCATCGCGGGAGATTCCAATGATTCTGAAAGCTTTGGATTCAACAGCATGAAGCCGAGCCAGGTGTGAGGCAGGAGCACCAACCCATAGGGGAGAACAGTATTCCATTGAGCTGCGGATGAAAGCCTTGTATGTGGTGAGGAGCTCAGATGTGCCTAGGAAGGACTTCGCACGACGGAGGATGCCCAGTCGGCGACTGGCTTTGGAGGCCAGCTTGGAAATGTGGTTTTCCCAAGAAAGATCATGGCAGATAGTGAGACCCAAAAGCTTGAGCGACAGAACTTCTTGGAGAGGATTGTTGAGAAAGTAGATGGGAGGGTTGTCCAGTCGATCTTTTCGGAGAGACATAGTAAGAGTGTGAGATTTGTCAGGATTGAAAGACATGTTCCACTTGTTTGACCAGTCTGTGATTTTGTCCAGGTCTTCAGAGAGTGAGGAGGCTGCAGACTGCCGATCTGAGGGAAGAGGATTGGAGCGGCAGAGAGTGGAGTCATCAGCAAAGAGATAGAGAGGATTTTCCAGAGTCGGAGAGATCATTGATAAAGACCAGAACAAGCACAGGGCCCAGCACACTGCCTTGGGGAACTCCAGCCTGAACAGGAAGGGGAGATGAGAGAAATCCATTCAGGGCCACACGTTGACTACGACCAGAGAGGAAGTCCGCAAGCCATGCATGGAGATTTCCATGGATACCGTAGGAGGAGAGTTTGGTGAGCAGAGCTGGGTGCCAGACCGTATCGAAGGCACGTGATATGTCAAGGGAGACAGCTCTGATTTCCTGTTTGGCATTGAGGACCTCCATCCACGGTTGAGACAGCAGAAGCAGCATGTCCAGAGTAGAGTGACCTGGTCTGAAACCAAATTGATGATCAGAGATCAAGCCATTGGAGAAGAGGAAAGATTTCATATCCGAAGCAATGATGGATTCCATGACTTTGCTGATAATTGGGAGCAGGCTGATTGGTCTGTAGTTGCAAGGATCTGTTTTTGCACCTTTTTTGTGTAAAGCGGTAATGTTTGCTGATTTCCAGGATGCTGGCAGATGACCTTGAGCAAAAGATAGGGTGAAAAGAACAGAGAGAGGGTGAGCTAGAGCGGCAGAGCAGGATTTTAGGACCCGTGGGCTGATGCCGTCTGGTCCAGTTGCAGAATCAGAGTCGAGGTTTGACAAAAACTCCTCCACCTTGTCAGGAGAGAAGGACACAGAGTCCAGGAGCAGTTGGGTTTGACTGGGAAAGGTGGGAACAGAGAGAGATGGGTTTGGGACTAAGGATTTTGAGGCAAACACAGAGTTGAGACATTCGGCTTTGTCACGTGCGATGTCAACTGTGTGGCCGTTTGAGGTAAGGGAGGGGATGGAGGGGGAACAAACACCAGAAACGGATTTGACCAGACGCCACCAGGATTTGGAGGAAGGAGACAGGTTTGAGAGTTCATTCTTGAGTGAGGAGAGATAGTGCTTCTTGGCACTCCTGAGGGTAGACACACACTTGTTCCGAGCTTGAGCTTGAAAGTTGAGCTTGAAAGTGGTTGGATGTCAATGAAAGATAGTCTGTTGGGAGCCGTTGGTGAGGTATGGTGATGGCAAGGTATGTGGATGGACAAAAGGAACACCAAGGCACTCGGAAACATGGTGGTGGGATGATGAAGTTGGAAAGAGGATTGACAACAAGAAGAAGAAGTTCAAGGAGTGGCAGAAGGCGAAGGGTACGGGAGCAGAAAAAGCAGAGCATGAAAGTTATAAGGCAGCCAAGAAGGGTGCAAAGAAAGAGGTAGCAAAGGCGAAGGAGGCATGTAGGAAAATGTTCAGAGAACGCTTGGATTCGGAAGAGGGTCAGAGAGCGATAATCAGGATTGCAAAGCAGATAGCGAAAGAGAGGTGTGATGTGATGGGGGTGAGTTGCTTGAAGGATGAAGTTGGACAAATCGTTGTGGACCCAGATGGAATTAAAGGAAGATGGAAAAGATATATGGAAATGCTGTTGAATACAGATAATGAATGGGATGGCAACATAGAGAGTAACCCAGTTTTAGGACCGGGAGAGAAGATAACTGAGAAGGAAGTTGAGGAAGCGATAAAAGCAATAAATAAATAAAAATAACCACCTCTAGAGGCCATTTTTCCCCGCAAAGCGGGGGTTGGCCTTTTTCGGGAACCGTGGTAGTTGTTGTTTTTCGGTCCCCTTTTTGAAGCAATGTTTTACGGCCGGATGCCCTTCCTGACGCCAACCCTTTTTGCCGCCTTTAACGACAAACAGGGAATTACCAGTGAACTGGTACTCAATTAGCCGACCTCGGAAGGATGACAGGCTGAGTCAACCCCCCTGGCGTTAATTCAGCGATCGACCGGGATTCGAACCCAGGATCCTAAGCCGGCACCCGAGCCGCTAGCCCAACACCAGGGATGCCAGGGATACCCAAGCGATAAAAGCAATAAAAACCACCTTTAGAGGCCATTTTTCCCCGCAAGCGGGGGTTGGCCTTTTCGGGAACTGTGGTTGTTGTTTTTCGGTCCCCTTTTTGAAGCAATGTTTTACGGCCGGATGCCCTTCCTGACGCCAACCCTTTTTGCCGCCTTTAACGACAAGCAGGGAATTACCAGTGAACTGGTACTCAATTACTCAATTACAGTGAAGCGATAAAAGCAATAAACCACCTTTAGAGGCCATTTTTCCCCGCAAGCGGGGGTTGGCCTTTTTCGGGAACCGTGGTAGTTGTTGTTTTTCGGTCCCCTTTTTGAAGCAATGTTTTACGGCCGGATGCCCTTCCTGACGCCAACCCTTTTTGCCGCCTTTAACGACAAAAGCAATAAAATAAAATAAAAACAAAAAAAACACCTTTAGAGGCCATTTTTCCCCGCAAGCGGGGGTTGGCCTTTTTCGGGAACCGTGGTTGTTGTTGGTTTTTTGGTCCCCTTTTTGAAGCAATGTTTTACGGCCGGATGCCCTTCCTGACGCCAACCCTTTTTGCCGCCTTTAACGACAACCAGGGAATTACCAGTGAACTGGTCCTCAATTAGCCGACCTCGGAAGGATGACAGGATGAGTCAACCCCCCTGGCGTTAATTCAGCGATCTACTGGGATTCGAACCCAGGATCCTAGGATCCTAAGCCGGCGCCCTAGCCGCTACACCAACACCAGGATTTTAACGACAAAAGCAATGAAGAGTAGAAAAGCGGGAGGGCCGACGGGAGTTGTGGGAGATATGTTGAAGGCAGCAGGAAGTTGGGGTGTGAAGAGAATGACAGAGATCTGTAATCTGGTGGTGAAAGAAGGCCGCATTCCAGTGGATTGGGAACCGAGTACCCTCGTCCCTCTATACAAGGGGAAAGGTGACCCTCTGGAGTGTGGCTCGTACCGAGCAATAAAGTTATTGGAGCATGGAATGAAGATATTGGAAAGGGTGTTGGAGAGGAGGATAAGGAAGAAGGTGAAGATCAACGAAATGCAGTTTGGATTTATGCCAGGAAGAGGAACGACAGACGCGCTCTTTATTGTAAGGCAGTTGCAGGAGAAGTACATGGAGAAGAGGAAGAAGTCGTTTCTTGGGTTTGTTGATCTGGAGAAAGCATTCGATCAGGTTCCACGCGAAGTATTGACATGGGCATTGAGGAAGTTAGGAGTGGAGGAATGGTTGATCAGAGTAGTGATGGCTGTCATGAAAATGTATCTAAGTTGAACCCAGGTGTGATGCTCTCTCTAACCACTGAGAGGCGTCTATAAGAACTCGGACGACTGCTGCTCCGGCACACTCCTGTGACATTTAATCTAAGACATGTAGACTCGGATGGTGCGTATACATAGATAATCTAGGCCTGCTTGCATTGATTGATATTACTGAATTTTCTTTATGATTCCATGATCCTGATATATTGCACGATTGTATTTCTACAGGATATTGCCAGAGATCAAATTGTCATTAAACCTACCTACAGGACAATGTTGTGGATCTGATTTCCATTACAATTAATGACAATTTGTCTCGCTGTCCAATCGAGAACAAGAGGCGAACGTGGGTGACATGGCGGGACACAGGATGATTCAGGTGCCGCAATTCGCAGCCGACCCGCAAGCAGCGGACGCGGGCGCGGAACTGACACATTGGCTGAAGACCTTAGACAATCAATTCAAGGCCCAGGAAACCGCTGTCACTGATGAAACGAAATTAGAGGTGCTACAGACAAAAGTGCATCATAACGTTTACCGGGCTATCGAACAGTGTGTGACATTCGATGCCGCTGTGACAGAGCTAAAGCGAATTTACATCCAGAAACGAAGCGCGGTTTATTCCCGGCACCTGCTCGCCATACGGAAACAACAGCCCACGGAGACCCTGGATCATTTCGCTCGAGAGCTACGGCGTCTGCTGACTGACAGTGCGCCGGCGGTACGTACACATGAACAAGTTTGCGATGATCTTGTACGCGATTCTTTCGTCTCAGGACTCAGCTTCTCAATAGTCAGACAAAGACTTTTTGAAGAAGCCGACTTGACGCTCGCTGAAGCTCTATGGCTAGCTCACATCTACACCCAAGCACGGGAACAATCCGACGCGTATGAACACCCATACGTCACTGCGGGGACATCTCGACAAGCTCGACCGGAGAGAGCTACCGCCGAGGATGCGGATGCAGCCACGGCATCTCTGCCAGAATCCCCGGCCGCTCCCGAGGAGGACCCTGAACCGGGCTTGACGGCCACAGCAGCTGCCGGACCAAAGCCCGGACGTAACGCTACGTGCTATTTTTGCGGGAATCGACAACATCCCAGGTCTGTGTGCCCGGCTCGTGATGCGATATGTCATTTGTGCACAAAACCAGGCCATTTTGCAAAGGTTTGCCGAAAGGCAACGCGGGGCAAACGAACTCGCTCGACAATGAATGTGCTTATCGCCGAGCCAGTGGGCCGAGCAAAGAGCGGGGCACCCCGCTCGACTTTGATGAGAATCGCACCTCCTCGTGGGCCCCTGGCTGCTCGCTTGACCTTGGTGGGATTCATTGCACCGTCAAAACAAGTGGCGCAAGCACGACAGAACGCGGGGCGACCGTCCTTGACCGGCATCCGAACGTCTCATGTTGGCTTTGAAACTCCGCGCGTGACACGAGCGCCATCCGAAGACTGCTCGTACGAACTACAAGCTCCTGCTTCGGCGCGGAAAACTCGAGCTGGCTCTGAAACTCCGCGCGTGACACGAGCGCCCTCCGGAGGCTGCACGTATGAACTACAAGCTACTGCGGCATGGAAAACTTTAGCTGGCGTTGGATCCACACGCGAGGCGCGATCGTCTCGCCTGGATGGCTCGATACCTGCAGGACCACCTGGCCTGGCTCGGGCTATTATCCCTCTTATGATCGGGGGAATTTTTGCTAGAGCTTTGATCGATACAGGGTCTACTGATAGTTATGTTGATTTATCGACTGGTGCAAAAACATGGATGGCCGATTATTGGGACAAGACGTCGGATCTTTAAGGCCTCTCAAGGGCTTAGGCTCAGCACAAAAGGGGAATGTCGATTGAAGCTTGTGATAAAGGGACGAATATTTCCAGATGTGCATCTCATGGTCTTACCAGCATTATGTGCAGATGTTTTGCTAGGACATGATTTTCTTAAGCGACATGGACGGTTGGAAATGGAATTTGGTGGTCCTGACACGCTTGCTGTGTGCGCTCTTGCAGGGATGGAAATTGAGCTGCTGTCGCTGTTCCCCAATATGACCACGGACTGCACACCTGTAGCGGTTAAATCGCGACGCTACTCACGAGCTGACGCGCAATTCATTGCGGAAGAAACGGCCCAGCTCTTAAAGGAAGGTATCATAGAACCTAGTCGGTCGCCATGGCGGGCCCAGGTCCTGGTGGTATGAAGTGAAGCGCATCGCAAACGCATGGTAATCGACTATTCGCAGACGATTAATCGATTTACACAGCTGGATGCCTACCCCCTTCCGGGGATGGACTCCCTGGTTCGGCAGGTGGCCCAGTACTCGGTCTACAGCACTCTCGATCTGCGTAGTGCGTATCATCAAATCCCCATCTCCGAGGCCGACCGTATCTATACCGCGTTTGAATCAGGTCAAAGGTTATACCAGTTCACCCGGCTACCTTTTGGGGTCACGAACGGGGTCGCGTGTTTTCAGAGGGCTATGGACGACCTCATCGCGAAGGAGAACTTGACCGACGTCTTTGTATATCTGGACAATCTTACGGTTTGCGGGCATGAACAGGAGCATCATGATGCAAATCTGAAGCGCTTCCTCGAGGTCGCGCAGCGGTATCGCTTAACCATGAATGAGGCTAAGTGTCGTTACTCCGTGCGCACGATATATCTTCTGGGGTACACCGTGAACCACGGCTCTGTTGCTCCGGATAAGGAGCGACTGCGACCCTTGCTCGACATGGCCCCGCCCTGCGATCGAGCTTCGCTGAAGCGTGCTCTCAGGCTGTTCGCCCATTATTCTAAATGGGTGCAAAATTTATCCGTGAAACTCCGCCCACTTGTGGACTGCGAAGCGTTCCCCATGAGCCTTGCTGCCAAGGCTGCTTTTCATGGCCTTAAGTCCGAAATCGCTGGGGCATCTGTGGCGACGATTGACGATAACAAATCTTTCGTTTTGGAAAGTGATGCCTCAGATCATGCGATAGCTGCGACTCTCTCCCAGGGGGGGGCGCCCTGTGGCTTTCTTTTCGCGGACTCTCACCTCCGCTGAGCGGAGACATTCGTCTGTCGAAAAGGAAGCGTACGCGATCGTCGAGTCGATTCGCCGTTGGCGTCCCTACTTGCTCGGACGTTGCTTCCAAATCATCACGGACCAACAGAGCGTTGCGTTTATGTACGACAACCTGCATGCTCAACGCATAGAGAACGAGAAAATCACTCGCTGGCGCATCGAACGCGCCGATTTCTGCTATACCATCAAATATCACCCGGGGAGGGATAACCTGGTTGCCGACGCTTTATTGCGGCCGGCAACGTGTACGGGCCTCATATCTTTGGAGGGTCTGCGCTCTTTGCACGACACTCTGTGTCATCCTGGGGTGACGCGTTTCGCTCATTTTGTGCGTTGTCGTAATCTGCCGTACTCGGTTGAGGACATTCGCCAGGTCTGTCGCGACTGTGCTATATGTGCGGAACTCAAACCGCGTTTTTGCAACCCTCCCATGGGGACGCTGGTCAGGGCTACTAGGCCGTGGGAGCGATTGGCAATGGATTTCAAAGGGCCGCTGCCGGCGTCGGGTAACTCTCGTTATCTGCTCACTATCGTTGATGAGTACTCGCGATTCCCTTTTGCTTTCACGTGTGCAGATATGACGGCCGCCACAGTTATACGGTGTCTGCAGAACTTGTTTTCTATGTTTGGGAATCCGGCCTACGTGCATACCGATTGAGGTGCGGTGTTCCTGTCCCAGGAAGTGAGGAGCTTCTTACTTCCCCATAATGTCGCTTCTAGCTATACCACCCCGTATAGACCACAGGCGAATGGGTAGGTCGAACGCTTCAATGGGATTATATGGAGGGCTGTCACGCTAAGCCTTAGGTCCCTCGGCCGGGGCCTAGATAAATGGGCTTGGTCGTTACCTGCAGCGCTGAACTCAATCAGGGCTTTACTATGTACGGCCACCAACCAGACTCCTCACGGACGGATGTTTCATCACCCGAGGAGCTCGGGGAGTATCCAATCTTTACCTCGCTGGCTCGCTGAGCCCGGGCCGGCCTACCTCAAACGTGCGGTTCGCACGAGCAAGTATGATCCACTAGTGGATAAGGTGCAGGTACTCCAGGCTAATTCCGAGCATGCTCGCATGTTGATGGCTGATGGATGTGAGTCCACTGTCTCCGTACGCCACCTGGCCCCTTGCGGGGCCATCGACCCTTGCGAGGACATCGACGAACCAATTTACGAGTCTATGGACTCTTCCGTGGCTCTGCCTATGGAACATCTGCCGTCCCGCCCGTCGCAAAATACACCCCTGCCTGGAGGCACTGTGGTGCCCCCTCCGTCGCCTGCCTCAGGGGGCTACTCTGATGCGGGAGCCTCCGGGCTCGGGGATGTAGTACCCGGTAGTTTCCGGACCCGTGCGGGCAGGGAAATTCGCTGCCCTGATCGCTACGGATGGACCGACTGACATGGACTGACATCGCTATTCTACTAATGCTGCTGCGTGCTCGATTCCTGCCTAGCGGAAGTGTAGTTCTAACGGCGGGGAGAATGTAATGAAAATGTATCTAAGTTGAACCCAGGTGTGAGGCTCTCTCTAACCACTGAGAGGCGTCTATAAGAACTCGGACGCTGCTGCTCCGGCACAACACTCCTGTGACATTTCATGTAAGACATATAGACTCAGATGGTGCGTATACGAAGATAATCTAGGCTTGCTGGCATTGATTGATATTACTGAACTTTCTTTATGATTCCATGATCCTGATATATTGCATGATTGTATTTCTACAGGATATTGCCAGAGATCAAATTGTCATTAAACCTACCTACAGGACAATGTTGTGGATCTGATTTCCATTACAATGGCAATGTACAAAAGAGCGCGCACAGCTGTAAGGACGAAGGACGGGAACAGTGGTGAGTTTGAGGTGAATGTGGGAGTGCATCAGGGGTCGGTACTAAGTCCACTACTATTTGTAGCTGTGATGGAGGTGCTGGCTCAGAACGTAAAGGAGGGTTTACCGTGGGAGTTGTTGTATGCAGATGATCTGGTGTTGATTGCGGAAAGTATGGATGGACTGAAGGAAAAGATGAACAAGTGGAAGGAATGTATGGAGACAAAAGGTCTGAAGGTGAATATAGGAAAGACGAAGGTGATGGCAAGTGGTAACGCATGTGGTGAGGTGGAAAGAATTGGGAAGTGGCCATTGTGCTGTGTGCAGGAAGGGTGTCGGAGTGAACTCCATTCAATGTACAATGTGCGCTGAGTGGGTTCATCAAAAATGTAGTGGTCTGAGAGGGTCATTAACCAGTGTGGCAGCTACATTCAAATGTAAGGTGTGCACAGAGGGAGCTGCAGATGGAGGAAATGTTGAGTTGGATCTTGGAGACGGCGTGAAGCTGGAAGGTGTGAAAACATTTTGCTATCTCGAAGACATGCTGAATGGAGAAGGTGGATCAGACTCGGCAACGGTTGCTAGAGTGAGATGTGCATGGAAGAAGTTTCGGGAACTGAGTGGCGTGCTGATGAGGAGGGGAGTGTCGTTGAAGCTGAAGGGAAAGGTGCATGCTGCATGTGTGAGAAGTGTTATGATTTATGGGAGCGAGACATGGGTAATAAACGTAGAGCAGCAACGAAGGCTGGAAAGGGTGGAAATGCGAATGGTTCAGTGGATGTGCGGAGTATCGTTGAGAGAGAGGAAGACAAATGATGAATTGCGAAAGATGATGGGAATAGAGCCTGTGATTGATGCTGTGAAGAGAAACAGGTTGAGATGGTTTGGTCATGTGTTGAGGAAGGGTGAAAGTGACTGGTTGAGAAGAGTGATGGAAATGAATGCAGAAGGAAGTAGAGGACGGGGAAGACCGAGAAAGACTTGGCTAAAGATGGTGGAAGAAGAAATGCGGGCAAGGGGGTTAACAAGGAGAGATGCAGAAAATAGGGCAAAATGGAGAAGATTGTCATGGGGACCGCAAGACTAACCCCCGCTCTAGCAGGGAAAATGGCCTTAAAATGCATGTTGTTGTTGCTCTGAAGTAGAGTAATGCAGTGTTTTTTTCTCTAACTTCCATACCATTCAATATTTTAATGTGAAACTTCACAACTCTATAGCTCAACACCTGCTTCCATTTCAAATCTGATCTGCATAAGAATCTATGCAAAGGATCATGGGAAATTTAAAGGGCAACCATATAGCATCCTCAGAGATCGTGTTTGTGTTGTTCGTGGTCATTGTCGGCAATACAGAATAGTCATACAGAATATGGCATTCTAATGTTGATCCTGTGGTCAATCGTAATAATATGTCATTCTAAGAGTCTTTTTGGGATCTTTAAGTGGCTGTGTGGCAACTGACAGAACAAAAAGACGAAACATCGTTATCACATAGCTGGTCATATCAGATACAAGTTACATTGTCATATTTGCAAATCATCGGGCATATATTTCAATTATTGTAATATTTCTCTGGTAGATCCACATGTTGATGGTTTCCCACAAATATTAAAGCATCGTAGCATATCTGATTGCCAGAAATAGTGCTTTAACTACAGAATTAAAGAATGTAGCTGGAGGAACAAGAATCATCACTCCGTCCCATCCTCCATCCCTGACATCTCTTCTGAGATCAACTATCGAACTAGAGAATTTACACGAGTCAATCTATTGTCCTGCAGGGTTGCTGCAGTCCTCTGCATCACAACCACAAGCAGGAGTGCATCTCAAGTTTTTCATGAAGCAACTACACCTTGCAGAGCCACATTTCGCCTTGCAACCACACGTGATCAATTCCAGACATGCATCTGGTACAGAAGGAAGTCTCTTCCATACAACTTGAAGGGCACCATCGTCAGCTGCTGTCCATGCCTCTGTGCTAACAGGGTCCTGGATCTCCATTAATTCCTTGTCGGCCTGTACCCAGATTTTCGCCTGGTGATTAACTCTAATGATATGAAGATATAGATTATAGAGCATCCTTGGTCGGTGGAAGTTTCTCCAGGTCCTTCTTGCCCTTTGTGAAGAGATTGTATCTAACTTTATCAATGTCCTCCTCGCCAGCTGAACCATACAGCTGGCAGACAAACTTCTCGGTTTCAGTATCTGCCCCACCACGACCGACACCGCTCAGAAGACCAGGCTCTCTTTGAAATAGTTTCCAGCAGGTCTTCTTTCCATATCCAATGAAGGAGGAGGTCATATCGCAACCTATCAACGCATGAAATCCAATGATGTTATCTTTCACATTTTGTGGCAAGTTATTGGCGATGAGATGTACTGGGTAGCACTGTCTGCTCTTGGCTGTACCTGAAACTATCCATACCTCTGCAGCCTGATCAGCAAGGAAATGTAGCAGCATCACAAGAACATTGGTATCTGAACAGATGACAATGACTCTCTTGTAGTCACAGTTTACAGCCTCGTGTGCATGCAGAATCAATCTCGTGTCAGCCTCTTCATGATTGGCATGGAGCCGAATGTCATCTCTCAGGAATCACCCGTTCAACATGAACCTGATCAATACCCTGCCATGTGGTTGAATGACCCGGGGTATCTTGTAGGTCTTGTCTGACACGTAGAGCAGCATGCACCATTTCCTGGAATATACTGCTAGGATGAAGGGATAATGTCAATTCCTCATCGGTGGACTCCTCTTCCGATGAGGCCACATGTTGTTCTGCTGCCTTCGTGAGAGTTTTAGAGATGAGAAACTCTGACTTCTCTCCAGGGTACAAAAGAAGGTATGCTTTCGGGTCTAAAGGCAGAACATAATTTCCCTTATGCCTAACTTTCTGCTGAATATCTTCATGGAAAGTCTTCCTCCTTGATTGGTATTTCAGAGGAATATCTGAACCAGCTTCCTTACATATGCACTCATATCTGCGCCATACATCCATCATGTCATACACATGGCCACGAGACAACCCTGTAATCAACTCGCAACACAGAGTGCCCATACTCTCATCGTGCTCGAGACCTTATGCAGAAGCAACGTGTTTCTGCTTGTTTTGCCTGTCAAACGCTACCCAACATCGGAGGTGATAACAACCCTCAGCTGCTATCAAATCATTGATACCTGCCAGTCTTACGCTCATAACTGGGTCATTCTGGGCCATTTCAATGATACATTCGGATTTCCTCATTGTTGTGACTCTATGGGCCTTGTCGTCATCAGCCTTCTGACAAAACAAACATGCTTTCCAGTTAATTGGCACTTGAGAACTACGTCTCTGGATGGGCTCAGTATGTGATGAAGTTGCAGCAACAGGAAGGTTAACAGGACTGACACGCGATTCAAGTCGTTTTTTAAGCCTGTTGATCTGGCTCTCGGATGTAAATGTACTGTAACATGCCTTGTGCCATTTCAGTTCTTCTGCAAGAAAATTTGCTTCTGACACAATATCCAATCTATCTAGCACATCCAGATTTTTGTATCATTAAGTTTTCTTCTCTGTGAAGCAACAATGAGAGTTCGGCGTTTTCCTTCGATAGACTCTGTCCGCAGATCGACAGATATTGCTGTACATTATCACAGCTACTGGATCCATAATATATCATTGTAAAGACGCTTCCACAAGAACATGTATGCAACATTCAATGTTATATAGTAAAACAGAGCAACACAAATCTGTGACAACACTGTGTGGCCACAACTTTGAATTTCCCATGATCCTTTTCTCGCACTGTCAGGCAAATAGTCTTCTGAATAGCCCAATAGTGTAAGCTACATACTTGATAAGTTTAATGTTCTTGGTTTGGGGAGTTTATGGGTTACAGAAAGACATGTTGTACATTACTCTACACCAGAGACAGGTTTGGCGGCCATTTTGTGGACGCCATATAGAATTTTCCCATGATGCTTTTTACCTATGCGTATGCAAATGACCTTAAAATAAGCCCAATACAATGTGCTATCTAGTGCCAAAGTTTGAACACGCAGGTATATTCCATTCATGAGTTATTGCAAAATTTAGATACATTGTCCTTATTTGACCCCACGTGACCTTTGTGACCTCAGAAATGACCTTAAAAGTCAAATTTGAGAATGTCATCCGGGCACTTTCTAATCCCCACGCCATGTAGAGCAGATTGAACATGGATGACTGCTTTTAACACGCCATGCCATCAAAACCTCTTCGAGCGCTCTTTTAGCTAGGTGGCTGGTCCAGTGGTCCACTACCAAGGGTGCCAATATGTTTGGCCACGAGGGTGGCCCAAAAAAATGAAAGTTGAAAATATCTTTCTCCACAAGGCTATCCGTGTTCCATATCAAGATGTAAGAACTCATGCCAAAAATTGGACAAATCGTACAATATTTAGAGGTGAAATTTTAAGGAATTGAAACAAAAATACAATATCAATGTTTATTTCAAAAACACAAAGTCAACCACAATGCCTGTGGAATGTAATATAAAATTTATAGAACTTATACAGTTGAAGAGTTAAAGAACTTATACATATATTTTATGTAAAATATAAAACCAATGATTTTAATATACCTTATATATATATATAAAAATTGCTTCAAATTGCTTATAAAGGTATGTGTAGTAAATAGATGACAGAAAATTCTGCCACTGGTGGAAAGTTTAACGTGCCTCATCACTGCACGGAGGACGCAGCCCAGATAGCTGGAGCGCAACAGAGACACGTCTGCACCTGCCGAGACCTGGCGGCCAACTGAGCTAGTGGAAAAGCACGTTACTATCATAATAGCGATTCTTTGGATATAGGTTTGATGTCTACAGTGGTGTTTCGCAGCAAATATTTATTGTAGAACACAATAATGACTCAAAATTAGTGAAATTACAGAATTTAGAGATCTTTACTTTGAGGTCGCGACCTTTAAATATTGGCCGATCTTCCGGATTTTTTGCATGTAGGCTTCTTTTGTGATATCGAACAGAAAGAGCCTTGTGGAGAATGGGAATTCAAACATTTTTTTTTCAGTTCATTTTTGGGCCACCCTATTGGCCACGACTGTACATTACCACAAATGCATAAGGAGGGTATGGGCGGGCCACAGGGCTGTTACCATTCCTTTCCATGCATACCTCAGTTTTTACTAGGTCGTACCTTTGGTTCCTGTTTATGGTCAATCCTATTTACGTAGCACCACCAGGCCATCATCCACAGCTTCCCAAAGGCCTGGGGGTGAGCCAGCTAGCTCATTAGCCCGGAAGATAAATGCTGTCGGGGCGTTCTCCTCATCCACTATCTGGGCCTCATCGTTGCGCAAGAGGACCTCACGAAGTGATGTCAGACAGGGTCGAGTTTCATAAATAGCAGTGCGATGTGGCTCGTGAAGGGAGAGGCGTAGTGAACGACGAACAGGTGTCAAGAACCGCATGTGCTTTGCCGAGTGTGAGGGCATGTACCTGTGGAAAGTGTGGGGAAAGTAGTTTGGTGATTCCTTACTGCAGGTGAGCTAGCTTTCTCAATAAGTCTGTGGCATGACAAAAAGTCAAGATTTTCTCCAGTTTTATCAACTTTTACAACTGTTAACATTCTAAAGGGCCATTCCACATATAGCTAAATGGAGATTAATTTCCTGTAATCCATGGACCCGAGTTTACTTGCAGAGGCCAATTTATTTAAAGCGTCCAAGGTTCATGGAAGAGTTGCAAGCAAAACACAAAACACACACACTATTTTTTTTCTTGAAGCCACAATCTTATTGATCAACCCTTCAAAAGCAAGTCAAAAATGTATCAGAAACTAGAACTGATGAATACTATTGTGTACATGCTGTGAATGGCAGACAATAAAACCTTCAAAACTGCAAATAAGCTCCAAATAAATCGGAGAGCTTAAACGTCAAAACACAATAATTGTGAATGAAGCAGAATTAGTCTAAACTTGTGAAGAATATTGAATCTCTACTTAAAACAAAATCCAAAACATTTTTATTTCGTCAAATGGGATTTCATGCAAGATAAGCTTATATGTTTTGTTGAAGGTGCTCTTCTTACCCCGGTAGTGGTTTTTTGTCACTCAGTAGAAGCTTCAGTGTTGAGCCCAGTGCTGGGGTCTGGTTGTCCGAGTTTGCTGCTGCTGCTGCTGACTGTAGCTGAGGTTGATTCTTTGGAGAAGATCCCTCAATATCTTGTGTTTGAGAGTACATCTTACTTTGACAGTTTGCGTTTGTAGCTTCAGCTTCCATATGTTCACACAGACCACCTTTTCCATGATTAGGGCTGACATAATCATCAATTGACCCTACATTGGATGCACACAGATCGAATGCATGGTCTTGGCACAAATCTGAGGCCGGCTGTGGGCATATGGGGAAAAGGCAGGATGGAGGGGGAAAAGGGCATGAAAGCAAACACAAGAACTGTGAAAAGAGGGCAAGAGGAGCACAACCTTCCAGGGACTTGGCCAAAGTTTAACAAATACCATATATTTTGGCACTGCCACACCATGTACCATCTTGGCGCCTAAAAACAGATCAAACCTTAAGCTTCGGTGGAGGCTAGGAGTCAGTTCTTTGATTGGTGTGTGAAAAATGCAACTAGAACCGCTCTCTGTATATTCACAAACATACGCAGTATGAAGGGGAACCATTTCCAATTGCCATACAAGTTTGACGACTCGTGAATATTCATGACCAATCCATCCTTGGAGTTCCTGAACGAATTTAGATGCGTACTACAATTTAATTGCTACAATAAACAGGTTTTGTTTCGGAGTAAATTACAAAAGGATTGTGAGTAAGTGGTGTCACTTTAATCAAAAGTGGTGTCAGCCAAACCCCACGCCTTCATACTCACAGCATCTAGGTGAGTATGCACATTGTTCCCTTCATTTCTAAACCTCCCCCCACCCCCTTTTCAAAAAATCCTACATTGGTCCCTGGAGTACATGATACATATATACACTTGCTGCATTATATATATAGATTTTTCGGGCGTCGCTCGCATGTGAGTGGCAGTAAAAATTAATATATATATATATATATATATATATATATATATATATATATATATATATATATATATATATATATATATATATATATATATATGTATATATATATATATATATATATATATATATATATATATATATATATATATATATATATATATACAGTGAAACCTTGACTTACGAGTTTAATTCGTTCTGTGACCGAGCTCGTAACTCAATTTGCTCGTTTCTCAAATTAAATTTCCCCATTAAAATGCATTGAAATGCTATTAATCCGTTCCAGCCCACCAAAAACCACACCAATTTTTTTTTAAATATACAGTATATATAAAAATATCTCGCGCTTTATATTTCACCTGTATGCAGCATACAAGTTGGCAGGATGGCCTGGACTGGAGGGACGCACACTTGACTCTAAACTGTCCAGCCTGGGTTTGAATCCCGACCCAGCTATAACCTGTCATGGGTGAATCGAATCACAGGCAGGGTGATTCATCAATGTGTGTACCGCTAAACTGGGCGCCCCGTTTGCGTCCCATTAGTTGTTGGATGTTAAGGATCTCACCGTGTCTTCCACAAAGAGAAGGCGAGCTATCGCCGGCACTCTGAACAAGTTGTGGCCTGGCATGCTCTTCTCCTCTGCCGTTATATACGTCCTCCTCGGCATCTTTTTCCAGAAGAGCCCTGTCTCGTCACAGTTGAAGATTTGCTAGGGGATGTATCGTTCGGCTTCTATCAGTTCGGCAAAAGTTATAATAAAATCTTCAGCTGCCTTCACATCCGCCTCACCAAGTCGACAACACGCACACCTCGCTCATGTTTTTCGACGATTGCGTGTTTTATATCCAAGCACATCATCCTCTTCTTCTTCTCAGTACTGCCCTTGGCACTCAATTTCTTAGGACCCATGGTTAAAACTAAGAAATTTTCCAAAATAACCAAAATGCGAAAACAAAGCAGCAGCTATATACGGCAGAGATGCTTGCACGGCAAGATAACCACGTGACCGGAACCCACCTGGTGGCGGGTGGCGGAAGCTCGTAACTCAGATCTCGGCTCGCATCTCAAAGCAATAAATCGCCCGAGCGACGGCTCGTATCTCGGAAAACTCGTAAGTTGGTGCACTCGTAAGTCAAGGTTTCACTGTATGTATATATATATATATATATATATATATATATATATATATATATATATATATATATATATATATATATATATATATATATTAGGGTGGTCCTCAAATGTACACCAAAAAATAAAATTGGACTTTTTTCAGGTGCTTGTTGCTAAAATTGTTCCTTATTGTGAAAAAATGAAATGTGCCAAAGATGGTTTCTATACGACTTTATTTACTACTGTCACACATGGGTTGAAAATTACAATGTTTCAGTATCCACACACAAAATTTTTTTTCATAAACTAACACTCAGATGTAATCCCAAATCAGTAATAATGTATGACAATCATCATAAACACACAGAATAAGAGTCCTCCAGACCATTGATTCCTCATTAATAAGTTCTGTGGTAAATAATTTTTTCCTTATCTTCTTTGCATCGGGGAACTGATGGCGATGCCACTCAACAACTTGCAACAGGTACTGGCGCTGCTGTTCATCCTTTGTCAAGACTTGATTGTAGTCCTGTATTAATGCTACACCACGTTCCGCAAAGTCGTTGACAGTGGCAATACCACGCAAGACTTGCTGTGATGACTGAAATGATGGGTCAGCGGCCCACTCACCAGGGTCCTTTTCTAGGAAGTCAGTATTGACTTTGATTGCAGTAAAAATTCGCAGTGAGGCAGAAGTTAAAAAATCTGCAACAGTCTTGGCAGCGATGGCTTATTTTGCTGTAAGATGCACATGTACCCGTGGTTGAGGATTCTCTTGGCATTCTTCTTTAAGAGCAGCTACTATCATTCGCTTGACATCAAGCTCAACACTATAGTCAAACAGAGCAAGTCCTGCCAGTTCTTCACTGAGGTACCACAAGTGATTGGAAAGCTTTTTGCTGGTGGCTTCGGCAATCACTGAATCAGGATAGAAAATGAGTGCTTTTAAGAGAGCTAGGTCTCCAGCGGGAGCACCAATGGCAGATGGAGTGCTGAACCAGGCTTTGGTATACACTGCTCCAACAAATGCTGTTAAACGCTTTATGCCAGTGAGTTCCTTTGGGGTCAGTCGAAACTGATCACGGAACAAGTAGATCTTGATTCCATAAATCACACGGGCCATCCATCTTGCCCGATGCATGGCTCCTGGCTGCATGAACCTGAATCCTCTCGGAGGACGCTCACCAAACAGAATAATAGTCAACTCAAGAAGTTCACGGTAGTCATCTCGTAGTTGGCCCGATTCCAGTTTCTGGATGCAGAATGAAACGACATCTTCTTTGCAACTTAAAAATACACCTGAAACTACAGAGTCCAGGTCATCAGGCATCATTGGCTTAAACTTGCTTTGGTCAATGGAATTCCAGTTTGACTGGAAACGCTTGAAGACGGCTATCTCAGGTCCTTTTGATGGACCAATAAATGGTTTGAATGCTGCCATTGCTGCCTCTACCACTAGTTCCAGAATGTGATGCCGGCATGCAAAATATAATAGTGTCGTCCAAGCTTTTGCTGCAAAATAGTGCATGCACCAAGTGCTGAACCAGTGTTGCTGGCTGTCGTGTCAAAGCTCATACCTGCCACCACGTCTTGCAAATGCCATTCTTCGAGGCATTGCATAACAGCAGCAGCTGTTGCTAGTCCAGTTCCTGCTGGCAGCTTTGGCACACCCAGAAGCTTTCCAGTTCCTTGAGGGTCACTGACAATGACAGGAAGGCGATCAACTTTTTTAGTCCCATCGTCTGGAAGGAGCTTGCCATCCCAATGAACCACCAGACTTGTGTTTGGAGCATAGGATGCCTGGATGTCACCTGCAATTGTCTTCCGTTGGATCCGCCTGGATTTCCTGCTCGATGTGCGGTTGATGGCCAACTCTGAAGGGTCGTGTCCCAGAGCAGAGGCTGCTGCTGACAAGATGTGAACAGCTGATCGATCGCTAACCTTGGTGCAATCGAGAGCTGCTGTTAGGTCCGGTGTAACAATGCTACTTGCACGCTTTCGGCTCTGCCTCTTTGAAGCAGATAGAACAGCAGAGTCGTCATGATCACTGGCTTCAGCACTGCTGTCTGTTGATGATGCTAGCTCAAGAGTCTCCTCTCGGGCTGCTTGCTTCTCTTTTTCATGCTGCTCTCTTTCAGTCAACACCTTGTCGCGTTGATGTGTCCGCTCCTCTTTTCCTTCTAGCACCTTGTCAACACCAACCATAAAGCCCCGTCGACCTGGCTCCCGTTGTGCCTTAAGGAATTCACGGTCCTCTGGTATTTTGATCAGATCAAGGACATCAACATGAGCAATGTCAAATAAGTCACGTAGACCGGTTTGAAACTGCTCTTCTTTCTTTATCTGAGGGACAGATCGCCGGCTCTTTCCTTTCAGGATGGATCTGTATTGTTCTACTTTTCTCTCTAGTTTTGCAATGATATTCCGCCCATCTGCAGTGGGGATCCGTGCTTTCTCCCAGATGCATAATGTCTCACGAACAACAGTTGCTGTGGCACTGCTTATGTCCAATTTCTCAGCATGATGTAGCTTAAAGTATCGCTGCAGAATCTCTTGCCAAGATGGGAGCCGAGTTTCTGGTAGTTTTTCAATATGGCAGCCTATCAGCCACTCATGGTTCTTTTTTCTGGTTGCTCTTCTTGAAGTACTTGCACTCGCCATCATAACTGAAACAAACCGAAATAATTTCTGTATAGTGCTGATTAGCAGATTAGCAGGGGCCATGTGACAGTGGCAAAATTTTTCAAAATGAAATGAAATTTTACCCAATTTGTTCTCTCTACAGGTGTAATAAAAAAATGGAAAAGCACTTTAGAAAAGTTAATGTTTACATTTGAGGACCACCCTAATATATATATATATATACAGTGGAACCTCTAAATCCGAATTTAATTCGTTCCAGCGGCAGTTCGGATTGGGAAAAGTTCGGAATTAGAAACTATTTTCCTCATAAGAAATAATGGAAAGTGAATTAATCCGTTCCTGGACCCCAAAAACCCATTATCAAGACACTGTTAACTGCAAATACACATGATTCAAGGTAAAATGAGATGAGTAAATGCCCTAAATATCAAATAATAATAATAATAAAAACATACCGTCTGCGGATATATATATATATCCTATCTTTCATTGGCTTATGGCCTGGTATATATATATCCTATATATATCCTATCCCATCTTTCATTGGCTTATGGCCTGGTACAGACTTCTCTTCCTTCATTATGTAGGTCCTCCTTGGCATCTTTTTCCAGAAGAGGCCTGTCTCATCACAATTGAACACCTGTTGTGCCACATACCCCTCAGTGTTCACAAACGCACTAAATTTATTCACAAAGTCTGCTGCTCCATCCTTATTCGAACTAGCAGCCTCTCCATGCATAACAACACTGTGGATCCCACTTCTTCTCTTAAACTTTTCAAACCACCCCCTACTAGCCTTAAACTCATCATCATCAGCACTACTTCCAGGCAAGTCTTTTATAAGGTCACCGTGCAGGAGCTTCGCTTTCTCACAGATAACGCCCTCAGAGATGGCAGCACCAACCAACTGTTTCTCATTTATCCAAACTAGGAGGAGTTTTTCCATCTCCTCCATAAACTTCGATCTCCTAGGGGTCAGAGTCGTAACACCTTTTGCCACATCAGCTGCTTTAATCACTTCCTTATTTTTCAAAATTGTACACACGGTCGATTTCGGCATCTCGAACATAGCAGCGAGATCCATCACACGCATACCGCCCTCATGCTTAGCGATAAGTTGTTTCTTCACCTCAATTGTCGCTCTCACCGCCTTCCTCTTATTCTTATTGCCTTCACTGCTCTTCTTAGGTGCCATGGTGAATGGGTAAGGGTTGTCTTCAAAGAAAAAAAGCACAAATCAAGGTGAAAACACGAGGTAAACTAGCGACGAACACACGAGATATGCTGCCAGAACTAGTACAACCGACGAACTGAAGGAACAAAGCGACTTCCGGGTTGTGCATGCGGGAGCAGGCGTGGGTGATGCTGCGCGAAGATGCGCGGGAAATATGAACGACGCTCGCGGCGGGAAATATGAACGACGCTAACGCTATGTTGGCGGTTCGGTTATAGAAATACATTCGGAATTAGGGACAAATTTTTCTCGAATTTACGGTTCGGAATTAGAGTAGTTCGAGATGAGGGGCGTTCGGAATTAGGGGTCACTACTGTATATATATATATATATATATATATATACATATATATACAGTGGAACCTTGACTTACGAGTGCCCCAACTTACAAGTTTTTCGAGATACGAGCCGTCGCTCGGGCGGTTTATTGCTTTGAGATGCGAGCCGAGATCCGAGTTACGAGCTTTCGCCACCCGGTCACGTGGTTATCTTGCCGTTCAAGTACAGTATCTCTGTCGTATAGCGCTGCATTTTAGTTTTCGCATTTCGGTTATTTTGAGTTTACGCCGCCAGGTGGGTTCCGGTCACGTGGTTATCTTGCCGTGCACGTACAGTATCTCTGTCGTATAGCGCTGCATTTTAGTTTTCGCATTTCGGTTATTTTGAGTTTACGCCGCCAGGTGGGTTCCGGTCACGTGGTTATCTTGCCGTGCACGTACAGTATCTCTGTCGTATAGCGCTGTATTTTTGTTTTCGCATGTTGGTTATTTTGAGTTTTGCCGCCAGGTGGGTTCCGGTCACGTGGTTATCTTGCCGTGCACGTACAGTATCTCTGTCGTATAGCGCTACATTTTTGTTTTCGCATTTTGGTTATTTTGGAAAATTTCATTTTCATGTCGAACATTTCATGTTCATGTTTTCATGTTCATGCCATGCCAGGCCACAACTTATTCAGAGTGCCGGCGATAGCTCGCCTTCTCTTTGTGGAAAACACGGTGAGATCCTTAACATCCAACAACTAATGGGACGCAAACGGGGCGCCCAGTTTAGCGGTACACACATTGATGAATCACCCTGCCTGTGATTCACCCATGACAGGTTATAGCTGGGTCGGGATTCAAACCCAGGCTGGACAGTTTAGACTTTAGAGTCAAGTGTGCGTACCTCCAGTCCAGGCCATCCTGCCAACTTGTATGCTGCATACAGGTGAAATATAAAGCGCGAGATATTTATATATATACTGTATATTTTAAAAAAAATTTGTGTGGTTTTTGGCGGGCTGGAACGGATTAATAGCATTTCAATGCATTTTAATGGGGAAATTTGATTTGAGATACGAGCAATTTGAGTTACGAGCTCGGTCACAGAACGAATTAAACTCGTAAGTCAAGGTTCCACTGTGTGTATATATATATATATATATATATATATATATACACATACACACACACACACACACACACAGGGGGCTGCAAAAGTAGGTATACAGTAAGGATTATACCAGTATTACCAGTATTATAATAGTGGTGCGAGGATTCATGTAATACGTGGATGTATTTAATACGTAAATATACATGTTTATTATTGATATGTTTATTATTGATATGTTATTATTGATATGCTTGTATAATAAATAAAATACGTTTTGTGCGCACGTTTTGTTTTTCATTACTGTATACCTACTTTTGCAGCCCCCTGTATATATATATATATATCCCTCATATATATAGATGAGGGAAATTGATGAGGGAACTCATCCTGGATTGAGGTAGATTGATGAGGGAAAAAATGAATTTAAACGATTTCAGCATAAGGCTGCAACATAACAAAATGTGAAAAAAGTGAAGGGGTCTGAATACTTTCTGAATGCACTGTATATATATATAAATACATTTTTCTGGCATTACTCCACGAACTGGTAGCTCTCCTTCGGGGGACTGGCAGCGCTCTGCAGACCGCTGCTTGAGAACCCAAGCTCTGGAGTGACCAGAAGCCCTTGGGTGACTGACCTGTGACTCTCCCTGCCTTGCTTGCTCATGCTCATTGAACAGAGTGAGAGCTGCTCTGCTTTTCTTTTCTGCCTGTCGTGCCAACAGCAAACCAAATCGTGGAAACGTCTCCAACATGGGAAGCTCTCTGCGTGCCGCCACTAAATCAACTTCCTCATCCTGCACACAGCATAACAAGGTGTGTATTCAGACACCTCAGCTTGGTAATCAATAACAAATAAGAAAATACACAATTTCATGTGCACAAATTTTTTATTTTTTTTATTTTTATACTTGGGCTAAGGCTCGTAACACACACACAGTTTTGGGGAAGTGCCGTCAACTATGGTCACTCCCCGGGATACTTTGGGTACCAGCGACGTCATAACAATGGCGCCACTTTTCTCACCGTACTCAGCAGGGCATTTCTTCAAAAGGAATTACCTCCTCCCCATGGATGCCAACCGATGGGGATTGTCTGTGCTCTATCCCTTTCAAGCAAGGAAGCAGCATGTACCATTTTTAAAGTCTTTGGTATGACCTGAACTGGTCCAAACCGGATGGGTGTTTTTTAGGAGACACCATCTTCTTGCTGGATGGCTGTTGGCTCCATACGAGAGCTTATCCACCCTTTTCCAGGTGTTGTTTTTGGTCCTGGCGAGGTGTCACAGTCACCCTTCCCCACTAGCATAGCCAGTGAGGCGTAATTAATGATTTTATAAATGCAGGAAAAAAATGGTACTTGTGTTTGTTTTTGTATGCATCGCCACAGGATGAAAGGAACAACAGAGAGAGGGGGGAAAACACTAACAGCAGAGTTGAAGGTCAAGATTGAGAAAGCTTACAAACAATGGGTGTGGGGGGAATCTGAGATGGTGGAAGGAAAGGATGCATGCGGTGGACAAGATGGACACAGAAGGAAACTCTCAGGAGGGAAAACTGGAAAAATTAGAGGGAGGAGGAATTGGGCTGGAGTGGATGAGGGGTTAATGAGGGTAGAAAAGATCATGGTTTTGGATTGGGGACGATCTGAGATGGTGGTGAACAGCTGCGTTGAAGATTTGGAGGGAAGAATGAGATTGAAGAGTTTTTTGGAAGTTGGTTCCACAGTTGGGAAAAAAGAGGAATAAACGAGTGGAGGTGAGCAGTGATCCTGGATTGAGGTAGTTTTACCGGAAGGGGGTTTATGGTGGACTGTGTGTGTCCTGCAGAAAACTGGGAGGGGTGAGGGAGCAAAGCACAGAAAGAGCAGAGGGTGCAAGAACAGGAAGGAAGCAGTAGACGACAGAGAGACGATTTACCTGTCTGCGATGGCAAAAGTGATCGACCCATAGACTCAGCTTAATCGTGGGAGATTCCAATAATCTTCAAGGCCTCGGTTTGCACGGCATCAAGCTAAGTAAGAAGTAAGGTAGGGGAGCCAGTCCAAAGGGCTAACTGCCATGCCTCAGATCAAAACTCTGCCATTATCACATTTTCCCCTCTTTTCCAATTGCTAAAATAAAAGGAATTCACCCAGCTATAAAAACCACGTGCCACCGATTTCTTTAACAGCTAAATATACCATGATGTGGACCGCAGTCATCTGAACAGAATGTAATACTCACATTCACCATATGGCTACCACGTCCATACTGGAGAAGCCCAAACACAGCTGGATTAAAACTTTCAAAAGGCCCACTTTGGGTGGTTACAGCAGGTCTGTGCACCGGCAAGAGAATTCTGTTTTTCAAACAAACTACAAGAATTTAACCCTCCAGGGACCCCAAATGGACCCAAATGCTCGTTCGATAAAATAGCAGTACACAACGTAAATAGTTAATTAATTACAGTACTTGTTATTACTACAAGAAGAAATCAAACTATTTCCCCCCTGGACCACATTATCAATCACTGAAGAAACCTGGGAAATGGTTTAAGGATATGCTGAAGCATAAAAGTCAGATATTGAGTGGTATTCTGCTCACCAAGAGTGTCATTAACCTTGTACCTCCAAGAGCAGCACAACATTCAACGACTGCTAATGTGGGCCACAGTTTGGTTTTGGTCAGGAAAGGTTTTGAACTTGCTTGTAGCAACAAGTCAAGTTGGGCAACAAGGGGTCCGTTAACACAGACTGCTCTGAGCATGAATTCTAAGACTTCCATGGATGCCAAAATGATTATAGCAGAATTTGCTGCGTTTTTAATTACCTAAAGTTTATAATCCCCCAAGGATTGTTCAAGCCGAAAACGGCAGCGAGTCGTGCGCGAAAGGCAAAAGGCGAGCAAATGTTTACAATTCAAATGGTTTATTTGCAATGAAATATGGGGATAAGAGTAGCCAAGAGGCTCAATAAATATGGAACAGATCTAGCGGTCGAACGACAGAAAGGAGTGAAAAGGGACAATGTCATATACAAAAGGAATAGAAATAACCCACTATGGAAGTAAAATACCAGAATTGCACAACGAAGGGGAACAGAACAGGCTCGGACTTGAGGCTGGTATGAGCTGGCTGTGACTGCAGGACGAAGATGGTACAAGGCTGGCATGACAAGGTGAGTGCGGCTCAGGGGCGATGGTGAAGAGGATGAAATAGCGATGAGGGAGGGAAGAGAGAAACATTGTCTCTGTAAGGTCCAAAGCTCCACTGCCGCATGCATGCATAGTCACTGCTCCTTCCATCCTCCAGGACCGCCCTCATACACCATAAGTCCATATAATTGGCCACCCACCAATGTGGGCGGCACCTTCATTCAGCCACCCCCAGCAGGGCAGACAGTCAAAAAGAGGACTGATAGTTGAACAACGGCATAAATCTGCTGAGTGGAGGATCTGCTGTCCCCTTGTCATGTGACCAGATCCTCAGCTCTGATTGGTGGACATTTGTGAGGGACATACATACATACTGCAGCTTGGTGTTGGCTTAGCGGCTAGGGTGCCAGCTTAGGATACTAGGATCCTGGGTTCGAATCCCGGTCGATCGCTGAATTAACGCCAGGGAGGTTGACTCAGCCTGTCATCCTTCCGAGGTCGGCAAATTGAGTACCAGTTCACTGGTAATTCCCTGTTTGTCGTAAAAAGGCGACAAAAAGGGTTGGCGGCAGGAAGGGCATCCGGCCATAAAACATTGCTTCAAAAAGGGGACCAAAAAACAATAACAACCACGGTCCCCAAAAAAGGCCAAACCCCGCTTGCGGGGAAAAATGGCCTCTAAAGGTTTTTTTTAATTTTTTTTATACATACATACTGCAGACGGACAGACAATCGCTATTCCAGATGGTGCCTATGGACATTGCCTTAAAAAGTGTTCTGCCCTCAGCCATGGCTCCACAGCAGACTTCACTATCATGGCTTGTGGTGCACGCTGGCCAAACAGCAAGTGCTGTTTCATTGAAAGGCGCGTTACGCCTTTGACTTGTAGTGCCACAAGTTCCCATCTGGCCTCACCTGTTACAGGTTTTACAAAATACAACCTTACTCTAAACTGCTCTACAATGGATGGTAACTGGCTGTTCAGTGCACGTTTTACAACAAGACTTACCCCAGACAAATATCTAACATAATTGGAGATGCCACAGCATGATCACGAGCAAAGATCTCAATGCAAAGATCTCTCAAGATCTCTTTACCAACTTCTGTCCTGGAAGTCCTTGGTGTCCTTGTGTTTCATACTTCTCCCCCCCTCCCCCCTCCCCCCCCCTTTCCCACACCTCCTCCCCCCAAACATCTCCCTGCTCTCAAATGTTGTGTTTGTGTGCTTCCCCTTCTCTCCGCATCTTGTCTTCCGCTCCCTCTTTTTATATATTTTGTTTGTCTGTTTGTGAAATAAATGTTAGCGTTTTCACGAGGCTCGATTCATATGCCAAAAAAAAAAAAAAAACAAAAAAAAAAAAAACCGTGTCATGAACTTTATTCTCCACACAATACAGCACTTGCACACCGTAAGGAAGTTTCGAACTCCTATTGACACCGTAGAAACTATTATGGTGCAAACAAAATACAATTAACTAGAACAATATCACATTATCTGATATATACCTCAATAGTTCAAGACATATATAGCATGATACATGAACTCAAAAGCACACGGCTTGGGCCCAGAAACATGAGGGCTGAGAGCACCGAATTAAATAATACTAAAGGTTGACATTAAAACCCTTGAAACCACATAATACTTTGTTCCATAGATTCCCGACATATTTATGCAAAGAATTATAACGAAATAATACCTTGTTGCCTCTTCATGCCGGGCTCTAAAGACGAGTTGCCGTGCTTGGATTATAATAGGTCGCTCTCCCGCTCAAACTCAAAGACGTGTGGCGAATGAATAAAAGCCGTTCGGACTACTTTCGAACATAGTCTAAATAATCACACACTTACATTACAAAGTATTCTAATGCATAACTCTGGGCTTGACAAACACATATTGTGGTAACAAAGTGTTCAACCTAAAGTATATCGATACAAATCAGGGGTAATACACAGCACTATTTCCTGATTATGTATGTACACAAAGTTGCGATGTTGTGATGCGGTCCTCGCCAAGAACGCCGTACTGTATGACCGCTGACCGGAAATGCGTCAGAAATAAATCAAGATACTGAAGGAGCTGGGGCTCCCACGTCGATCGGAAGAATGGACGCGACAAAAAGCTGGAATTCATCCGAGTTGCTTTAATCAAACCAAACACTCAGGCACTCTGAAAAGCCCGTTTATCGGGCAGCAATATATATACATATTATCCCGGAGCGTTTGCCCAGGAAAGGCGAGAGGGGGCGTGGCCCAGCGTCCTGGCTGCGGCCTGGCAAGTTGAGGGCGAGCCTGCCCGGGCATGCCCGGGCGTCCCGACCGAGGCCTGGCAAGTTGAGCGCGGGCCTGCCCGGGCGTCCTGGACGAGCCCGGCATGGTGATCGCTCCGCGTCCTTGATAGGTGCAAGGCGATTGTGAAAACCCAGCGGTAGCCGCTACACACGTCCCCCCAGAATCGACTTGCACCGGCAGGGTCAATTTGAGGGGGGTCCTGATGACCCGGCCGAAGCGACCCCTGGCGGGTCGTGGGAGGGGGTCCGGTGTGGTGGTGGGCGGTCGAGTGGGGGGCACCGTGGACGGGGGGCGGCCTCGCCGCGGCGGAAGGGCCACCCGTGGTGGGTGGTCGACGTCCACGTGCGCCGGCTTGAGGCGGTCCACCGCAATCCGGTCCGACCTGCCGCCGATGTCGATGACGAACGACTTGTCGTCCCGTCGCAGCACCCGGAAGGGCCCGTCGTACCGTGGCCGGAGTGGCCCCCGATGTGCGTCGTGATGCACAAAAACATACTCCGCTGTGCGAAGTGCTGAGGGGACGTAGGACTGGGGGTCACCGTGGTGGGATGTTGGCACGGGGGCAAACCGTCGGGCGGCCTCCTGGAGGTCCGAGCGCTGGTGAGCTGCGGACCAGGGACTGGTAGCGTCGGGCACGAATTCGCCCGGGACGCGTAGCGCCTGGCCATAGACAAGCTCGGCGGTGGATGCCTGGAGGTCCTCCTTGGGGGCCGTGCGGAGGCCCAAAAGGACCCACGGCAGCCGGTCGGCCCAACCGCCGTCTTGAAGGCCGGCCATGAGCGCGGCCTTCATGGAGCGGTGGAATCGCTCGCACAACCCGTTTGCTTGGGGGTGGTAGGCCGTAGTACGGTGGAGCTTGACCCCCAGGTTGCGGGAGACCGCGCCCCACAGCTCGGAGGTGAACTGTGGTCCGCGGTCTGACGAGATGTCCGCCGGTGCGCCGAAGCGGGCGACCCAGGTGGCGATGAAAGCCTGCGCCACGTCGGCGGTGGTGGTGGAGACGAGGGGAACGGCCTCCGGCCACCTGGTGGTCCTGTCCACCATGGTGAGCAGGTGTGTGAACCCCCGTGACGGGGGGAGGGGGCCCACCAGATCCACGTTGACGTGGTCGAAACGTCGTTCGGGCACGGTGAAAGGTGCCAGCGGGGCCTGGGTGTGTCGGTGGACCTTGGCCCGTTGGCAGGCCGTGCAGGTGCTGGTCCAATCGCGGACGTCCCGACGAAGGCCGTGCCAGACGAATCGCGCCGACACCAGCTTCTGGGAAGCTTTCCGGCCCGGGTGGGAAAGGCCGTGGAGGGAGGCGAAGATGCGGCGTTGCCAGGTGACGGGCACGATGGGGCGAGGCTGGCCTTGGGAGACGTCGCAGAGCAGGACAGTGTCCGCGAAGGGGTGTCAGCCAGGCGGAGGCCCGTGTCCGCCGCCCGGAGGGCTTGCACCGTGGTGTCGGTGGTTTGGTCCGCCGCCATATGCGCAAAGTCCACGCCCAGGTGGACCGCGTTCGCGCTGGCCCGGGAAAGACAGTCGGCCACGGCGTTGTTTTTGCCGGCGACGTGCCGGATGTCCGTGGTAAACTCCGACACGGCGGAGAGGTGGCGCTGTTGGCGGGCCGACCACGGCTCCGTGACCTTGGCCATGGCGTAAACCAACGGCTTGTGGTCGACGAACGCCGTGAAAGGTCGGCCCTCCAGGAGGTGGCGGAAATGGCGGACGGCCAGGTGTAGACCGAGGAGCTCCCGGTCAAACGTGCTGTATTTGAGCTCGTTCGGCCGGAGCTGCCGGCTGAAAAAAGCGAGTGGCTGCCAAACCCCGTTCACCCATTGCTCATGTACGGCGCCCACCGCGTAGTCGGAGGCATCCGTGGTGAGGGCGATGGGAGCGTTGAGCACCGAGTGAGCGAGCAGTGTTGCGTTGGCGAGGGCCCGCTTAGAGCTTTGGAAGGCCGCATCCATTGCTGCGGACCAGGCGATGTCGTGCTTGGCCGGCTTGCCCCGGAGGGCTTCGTAGAGGGGCCGCATGAGTTGAGCAGCGCGGGGCACGAAGCGGTGATAAAAATTCACCATTCCCAGGAATTCCTGCAGGGCCTTTATGGTGCGGGGACGCGGGAACGTGGTGATGGCCTCGACCTTGGTTGGCAGCGGCACGGCCCCGTTCTTGGTGATGTGGTGGCCCAAAAAATCAACGGCCGTCATGCCGAAGTGGCATTTGGCCGGGTTGACGATGAGGCCGTGCTCGCTGAGGTGCCCGAACAGTGTTCGGAGGTGGAGGAGGTGCTCGGCCTGGGACGTGCTGGCGACGAGGATGTCGTCCAGGTAAACGAAAAGGAACGGCAGGTCACGCAGCACGCCGTCCATCAAGCGCTGGAACGCCTGAGCCGCGTTCTTGAGACCAAACGGCATCCGCAAGAATTCGAATAAGCCGAACGGCGTGATGACTGCCGTTTTAGGGACGTCGGCCGCCCTGACAGGTACCTGGTGATATCCCCGTATGAGATCAATTTTCGAAAAAATGACCCGTCCCGCCAGACGGGCGGAGAAGTCTTGGATATGCGGGATCGGGTACCTGTCGGGGGTGGTAGCGTCATCGAGACGGCGGTAGTCGCCACACGGGCGCCATCCACCCCCCGGCTTTGGCACGATGTGCAGTGGCGAGGCCCACACGCTATCGGAGCGCCGCACGATGCCGAGGTGCTCCAACGCGTCGAATTCGGCCTTCACCACGGCGAGCTTGGCTGGGTCGAGGCGGTGGGCCCTGGCGTAGACCGGCGGGCCCGTGGTTGGTATGTGGTGCTCGATCCCATGCCGTACTGCGACGGCCGAAAACGTCGGCTGCGTGAGGGCCGGGAACTCCGTGAGCAGGCGAGCAAACTCGTTCGCCGCCGGGACGGCGCATGCCAGCTCGGTCGGCGCGGAGCTGCTCAATGTGCATACCAGGGAGCTGAAGGTTTCGGCGTTGATTAAACGACGCCGTTGGACGTCCACCAGCAGTCCGTGTGCGCAGAGGAAGTCGGCGCCTGGCAGAGCCATGGGCACGTTTGCGGTTACAAACGTCCAAGCAAAGCGTTGGCCGCCGAAGCAGAGGGTGACGTTGCGCGGGCCGAAGGTGCGGATGGTCGATCCGTTGGCCGCAACCAAGGAGGGGCCGCAAACCGCGGATTGCCTGTCCTGGTCAGAGGCGGGTATGACGCTCAGTTGGGCGCCGGTGTCGCACAGGAAGCGCCGTCCGGACGCTTTATCCGTTATGAACAGTAAGTTGCCCGTGTGGCCGGCGCTCATGGCTGGTAATGAACGCCGGCCCGGCCGTTTCCCGGCCTGCCGAAGGTGCACAGGGGTCGGCATGTCCGGGCCTTCTGTCCGAACCTGGCATGATAGTAACACCACGCTTGGTCAGGTGGAGGCCCCGGTCGTCGTGCTGGAGGTGGTCGGCTCGGTGTAGCGGCCGCCAATTGCGTCGGCAGTTCGGTCGTCGACCGTGCCGGGTGCTCGGGCACCATGGGTGTTGCGTCGGACGGCGGTGGGTCCCATGTCGCCGCTGCGATGCGCTGTCCTGCGGCGGAGATCTTGTCGGCTTCTCTGGCAAGGGCCCGGGGATCTGTGATCGTCGTGCTTGCCAGGGCGAGGCGTACCGGGTTAGGCAGCTGACGGAGGAACAGCTCCCGGAACAGGAATGCCGGAGAGTGCTCGCCGAGCAGTGAAAGCATGTAGTCCATTCGCTCGGAAGGGCGCATGTCGCCGAGCTCGGGCAGGTCGAGCAGGCGCCGTGCGCGTTCCGCCGATGGGAGGGCGAAAGCGTCGAGGAGAAGCTTCTTAATCGCGCCGTATTTGTCAGCGGCTGGCGGGCTCTCGATGAGGCTCAGGGCGCGGGCCGCGGTGGCCGAACCGAGCGCTGCTACCACATGGTGGAAGCGGGTGTCGTCGGCCGTGATGCCTCGCAGGGCAAACAGGGAATCCGCCTGTGCGAACCAAACCGCCGCGTGAGCCTCCCAGAAGGTAGGCAGTTTAAGGGCGACTGCCGTGTCCATGTCGGTAGGTCACCAATGAAGGAGCTGGGGCTCCCACGTCGATCGGAAGTATGGACGCGACAAAAAGCTGGAATTCATCCGAGTTGCTTTAATCAAACCAAACACTCAGGCACTCTGAAAAGCCCGTTTATCGGGCAGCAATATATATACATATTATCCCGGAGCGTTTGCCCAGGAAAGGCGAGAGGGGGCGTGGCCCAGCATCCTGGCTGCGGCCTGGCAAGTTGAGGGCGAGCCTGCCCGGGCATGCCCGGGCATGCCCGGGTGTCCCGACCGAGGCCTGGCAAGTTGAGCGCGGGCCTGCCCGGGCGTCCTGGACGAGCCCGGCATGGTGATCGCTCCGCGTCCTTGATAGGTGCAAGGCGATTGTGAAAACCCAGCGGTAGCCGCTACACAACCAGTTGATTCAATTTGACATTTCCAGTTGCAGTACAAAGAAAATGGAAATATATCATATAATGAGGCTATATGCTACGAGAAAAACTACTACCCCCATTAAAATTACTCAAACCCCATAAAAAAATAAGAATAATCACGAGATTAATATTAAAACTCAGAAACCATTCCGAATAATAATAATGAGTGGCGATGCAGCCTCGGACCATCTGCTGTGAACACCACTGCTCTTACAGCACATCCGGTTGCCGCGAACGGCGTATCGGAAAGCACCAAGCCTGCATCTCCTGTTTTATATCTGCGATTAATATGACCCAACTGCAAAGCCGCAATGAGCCGGCGAAGCCGAAGCCAAAGCCAAAGGATCCAGAAAAACCTGGCTTTTCAACATAATACGTACGCGTTCATTCACAACATAAATTCACAACATTCACAACTTCGTCGACTATAAAATATTTTACAAAGTCACTCAACAAAGTCACTCCATCATGTCTCAAAGTATTTTAATTACAAATTAGAGGTGCATAAGATTGTGAATCAAAAAAGGACAGGTGAAACAAACTCCTATTGAACTTTTTCGCAATTGTTTATGCATACTTCCGCATCCGCAAGATGGCGGCCTCCATGGAGCGATTTGGTGCGTCAGCTTCGAAATTCTCAAAGGATCCAGCAAAATCTGGCTTTTCAACATAATACGTACGCGTTCAATCCGTTCATTCACAACACCTACTGCAAAGCCGCAATGAGCCGGCGAAGCCAAAGCCTCCATTGAACTTTTTCGCAATTGTTTATGCATACTTCCGCATCTGCAAGATGGCGGCCTCCATTGAGAGATTTGGTGCGTCAAAGCTTCGAAATTCTCAAAGGATCCAGCAAAATCTGGCTTTTCAACATAATACGCGTTCATTCACAAAACCGGCTTCGCTGGCGACTAGTACCCTACTGCAAAGCCGCAATGAGCCGGCGAAGCAAAGCCTCTTGCCACTATTTTACCCATCACTATGGCATCAGTAGGTTAGGTAGTTGGTAGTAGGTAGGTGTAGTAGGTACCGTACCTAGTTCAAAATGACACCATTTGCATTCTGGATGAGATTACAATTTATAAAATGTACTTCTTGATTAATTCGGTGGTTTCCGTCTCAACTTCAGATATTTCCGGCCGTGAAAAACTATCCCCTATGGCCGCGAGATTTCTAAAAAATAATTCTTCGTCAATTTTAGAATATTTGACGCCGTTTGCAGCCTCCGAAACGCGGGAATAAGCTTTTTTGAAATATTTTTTCAAATGCTCGAATCTCATTTGTTCCTGTGTTTGGTGACGATTTTCGTTGAAGATAACCAGGGCCCGTGCGGGCCCGGGGAACGAGGTTGGTATTAAAGTATTTTAATTACAAATTAGAGGTGCATAATAATAATAATAATAATAATAATACATTTATTTTGTATAGCGCTTTTCAAGAAACCCAAAGACGCTTTGACATAGTACGTAAAACAAAGACAAAAAAGACAAAAATACATAATTAAATAACCAAACAGAAAGGAAGGAGAAGGAGAAGAGACAGTCAGGGGTTGAATGCGGTGTTGAACAGGTGGGTCTTGAGTGATGATTTGAATGTGGTGAGTGAGGAGGAGTCTCTGATGGTTTGAGGTAGTGAGTTCCAGAGTGTGGGAGCAGCGATGGAGAAGGCCCTGTCCCCCCAGGATCTGAGTTTGGTCCGGATGGGGGGGGGGGGGGACAGGAGGTTGGCAGCAGCAGAGCGGAGGGTGCGGGTGGGAGTGTGTCTGGGGAGGAGGTCAGTCAGGTAGGATGGGGCCAGGTTATGGAGGGCTTTGTAGGTCAGGAGGAGGATTTTGTACTGGATTCTTTGGGAGATGGGGAGCCAGTGGAGCATGTGAAGGACGGGGGTGATGTGGTCCCGGGCCCGGGAGTGGGTGAGTAGACGGGCAGCGGAGTTCTGAATGTATTGAAGTTTATTGACGATATTTGAGGGTGAACCATAGAGGAGGCTGTTGCAGTAGTCCAGACGGGAAGTGATGAAGGCGTGGATGAGGGTTTCTGCAGCTGTGGAGGAGAGGAATGGATGGAGACGGGCGATGTTTTTCAGATGAAAGAAGGCTGTCTTGCGTCTTGGTGATCTGTTTAGTGTGTTTGTCGAAGGAGAGGGTTTGGTAAAAGATGATGCCAAGATTCCGGATGTGAGGGGAGGTGGATACTGGGATACCGTCGATGTTGAGGGTGAAGTTGTGGGTGGATTTGGTGAGCGTTTTTGGTCCAATAATGATTATTTCGGATTTATCACAGTTTAGTTTGAGGAAGTTCATTTGAAGCCAGGATTTTATTTCAGTGATGCAGTTTGTCAGGATAGAGTGGGTGACGGTGGAAATTGACTTGGCGGAAATGAAAAGCTGGATGTCATCGGCAAAGCAGTGGAATTGGAAACCATGACGATGGATTAAGTGACCAAGGGGGAACAGGTACAGGATGAAGAGGAGGGGACCGAGAACTGAACGAATAAGAATGTGAATCAAACAAAGACGGGTGAAACAAACTCCTATTGAACTTTTTCTCAAATTTTTATGCATACTTCCGCATCCGCAAGATGGCGGCCTCCATGGAGCGATTTGGTTTTTGAAATATTTTTTCAAATGCTCAAATCTCATTGGTTCCGGGGTTGGTGACAATTTTCGTTGAAGATAACCAGGGCCCCTGCGGGCCCGGGGAACGAGGTTGGTCTTAAAGTATTTTAATTACAAATTAGAGGTGCATAAGATTGTGAATCAAAAAAAGATGGGTGAAACAAACTCCTATTGAACTTTTTCGCAATATTTTATGCATACTTCCGCATCCGCAAGATGGCGGCCTCCATGGAGCGATTTGGTGCGTCAAAGCTTCGAAATTCTCAAAGGATTCAGCAAAATCCGGCTTTTCAACATAATACGTATGCGTTCATTCACAACACCGGCTTCGCCGGCTATTATACAATTCAGAATAATGATGAGATTAATATTAAAACTCAGAAACCAGTCCGAATAATAATAATGAGTGGAGATGCAGCCTCGGACCATCTGCTGTTAACAACACCACTGCTCATACAGCACATCCGGTTGTCGCGAATGTTGTGTGTTTGAATGCGCCAGGCCGGCATCTCATGCTGTGCATCTTTGATTTGGAATTGGCATGGTGACTCTGCTCTGATCCATCTACCTCATCACCCTGCACCACCACACCGGAATACTGTTATAGTGCAACATATATTTAACAACCACTAACGGCAAATATAATTATACGATGTTGTCATTTGCACTCCCACCAAATTGCGGATGATTCCTCAAGTAAATTGCCGACATTAAAGCAGATAATACACTAGACAAAATCAAGGTCTGGAAGAAGAGGAATCGGGAGTAATTTTCATAGCAGACAACAGACACGATAACTATCTAACATCCGGTCCAAGGTCATATGCCACTCGAGATTTAGGGGACAGATCTTACTCATTCTCTAGTAGAAGAACGAACTTCTGGATTGGACGTTCGAGTATTGAGGGTTCGGAAGTACATTTCCCTTGTCTGTCCAAACTTGGATTGCTCCTTAGTAATTTGACTCTTCTCACCAGTCCATCTGCATCCTCCAAGGCTTCAGTTACCCTAGCCAGTTGCCATTCGCTTCGAGCGACATCAACCTCTTTGGGGTAGGCTTGACACTGTATAGCCTTCATGATGAGCATTTAAGCATCCTTTCTCTCATGGACCGTAGTGAGTCCATCCGATTTGATTTTTCACGCAAGTCGTTGGAGCCTTGCAATGGCTCTCACTGCATTTGACCTCTCTGAGAAACAAGAAAGTCGGTCTACTAAGCAGAATTGTTCAGTTGTCTTTGTTGCGAACACCTGCGCAGCCTTAACTTCTGGATCCCCGACAGGTATTTCTGGGGCTGGTTCTTGTTTCATGATGATTTCCCTTTGCCAAAGGAAGTTGGGTCCCGTAAACCAATTAGATGTCTGCAGTTCAGTCACTATCAGACCTCTAGAAACATGATCAGCTGGGTTTTCATCAGTTGGGACGTATCTCCATTGTTCTGGTGTTGTGCTGCGACGGATTCTTTGCACTCGGTTGGCAACAAATGTATGAAACCGTCGAGCCTCGTTGCTGATGTCATCAAGCACCACTCTCGAATCTGTCCAGAATAATTCTTCTACATGCTCATATTCCAACTCCTCCCTTAGCATGTTGCTGGCTATAACAGAGACTACTGCAGCCATCAGTTCCAATCTGGGTGTGGTAGTGACCTGAGTTGGTGCCACCCGAGACTTCCCCATGATAAGCGAGCAATGAACAACGCCATTTTTGTTTTCGAGTCTGAGGTACGAACACTGTCCGTAGCCAGTGGCACTTGCATCTGAGAAGTGATGCAATTCGACCTTTAGGATCTCTCCGAATCCCGGAGGTTGGTAGCATCTGGAAATAGTGAGGTTCTCCAGCTTGGCAAGATTCTCTGTCCAGCATTCCCACCTTGGGCAAAGTTCTTCTTTAAGTGGGTCATCCCAGCCTGTTCCTTGCCTGCACATATCTTGGAGAATCCACTTGCCATTGAGGACAAAGGGGACAACGAATCCCAAGGGGTCATAAAGTGAGGCAACTGTGGAAAGAATACCACGCCGAGTCAAAGGCTGATCCTTTAGAACTATTTCAAATCTGAACTGATCTGATTCCACACACCACTGCACTCCAAGAGTTCTCTCAATAGGCAGATCAGCAAAATTCAAGTTGAGACTCTTGATGTCAGTGGCTCTCTCCAAAGGGGTAATGCTTTCCACTATGATCATGTCATTGGAGACAAACTTGTGGAGACGTAAGCTACCCTTGCAGCAGAGTTCTCTAGCTTCCTTCACGAGACTAATGGCCTCTCCTGTGTCCTTCACACTAGTGACACCATCGTCAACATATAAATTCCTGCTGACAAATTTTGAAGCCAGAGGAAATTCAGTTTCCAGCTGCCTGGCGAGATGCTTGAGTCCGTAGTTGGCACATCCAGGTGAGGACGCTGCCCCAAACAAATGAACCTTCATTTTGAACTCGACAGGTTCTTGACTGGTGTCGTTATCTTCCCACCACAGAAATCTAAGGTAGTCACGATCTTCAAGCTTGACATGGAATTGATGGAACATCTTCTCGATGTCACACATGATGGCGACCGGATGCTTGCGGAACCTGCACAGAACTCCCAATAGGCCATTAGTCAGATCCGGTCCAGTCAGAAGATGTTCGTTGAGTGAAGTACCTTCATATTTCGCCGAGCAATCAAAGACTACCCGGATCTTTTCGAGCTTTTTGGGATGGTAGATACCGTGGTGAAGGATGTACCATGCAGTTCCTGGCATGGGTTCGTTTGTCACTTTCTCTGCATTACCGTCATAGATTACGCCCTTCATGAATTTAACGTAATATTAGCGATACTTCTCGTCTTTGTGGAGTTTTCTCTTAAGATGCTTCAGACGAATCAGGGTGAGTGTTTTGTTGTTGGGGATATGAGGGTGTGTCTTGAAAGGGAGGGGCATCTCATAATGACCACTCAAATTTTGCTGGATCTCCCTTTCAAGGATGTGTAGGAATAGCACGTCGTCTTGAGAGACACCGTTTTCATTATGTCTCATATCTGCGAAGTCCGACTCCAATATACGGATGGCATCTGAAGGCGTCAGTGCTGGGAGCTCTTTGACTGTTATCCGATGGCAGAGTCCAGTGACGTCTCTGGTATCAACACGAGGTAATGCACATCCTACGACACTCCAACATGGGTCAGTCTTCTGGGAATATGGCTCATTATCCCGTCCGGTAATAACTTGATGAGGTGCCAGAGCTCTGGAGCAGTCATACCCTATAAGGACTCCGACATCACATTCCTTTAAAGATGGAAGCTCATCGGCAATGGCGGCCAGGTGGTTCCATCTCCTGGCAGTCTCACATGTTGGAATATGAGACCGGTCAACTGGAATGAAGTCTCTTGTATATGCAGGTGGAAGATCAATATGAGTGGCGGAGCTGATCCTCTCACTCGCAGTACAGTTGCTCTTTTACAATGAACGATGGAGTCCCGTCCTATCATGGTAGTCAGCCTCAGTCGGACAGGCTCTGTGTCGGCCTGCAGCGTTTCACTGATCCATTCATCAACGAATGTTGTGTCACTCTGGGTGTCCAGAAGGGCATAAACAAGCTTCTCTGTAACGGGATTTCTTGTTGTGGAAATCCACACAGGAACGACTGTCGACGTGCTCATGGATCCTCCCGCTGTCACTCTAAGAGACACTGCGGACTTAACTTCATCCTGAGCACTACTTTCCACGAGTTGAGACGGAGCCTCCTTCTTATGGAATTGCTCCCATTTGCAATTTTCTTCATGGAGACACGTTGGGTGCCTTCCCTTGCATCTTTCACAAGTGTGGCACTTGCGGCAGTCCTTAGAATGGTGTCCCTTTCTAAGACATCCAAAGCAGATCCTCTGCTCCTCGATGAAGGTATGCTTCTCTTCCATTGGTTTGGCAGCGAAAGTGGTACACTTGAAGATCAGGTGGCCCTATTTGTGGCAAAAGGCACATACTGCTTTGACTTCTCCCTTCGCGTGTGTCCAAGTATTTTCTTTCGTAGTAGCAGCCAAGACGCTGGCCTTGCTGCGACGAGGTTCTCTTGTGGGTGGCCTCTCTGACTCCAAAGGCCTCAATGCATAAAGCGATGAAACAGGGTTGCAAGCGACCCTAACTTCCTTTGCGAGAAATGACGTGAACTCTCCGAAATCTGGGTAATTGAAACCATCGTCAATTGCTTCTGTCACCCTTCTGTTCCATCGGGCTGTGACCGAATCTGGCAGTTTCATCAGCAACCGTTGATTTTCCTCACAGTCGTTGAGAATTTTCAGACCGTTTACATGTGTCATTGCATCGTTGCATGCGTTTAGAAAGTCGGAGAAGTCTCTTAATCTGGTGGGATCTTTGGGAGAAACCTTTGGCCACTTGGACAACTTGTCTCAGAATGCCTTCTGGACGATGAACAGCTGCCCATAGTGCTCCTTTAATTTCTTCCAAGCATATTCATAGGCTTCGTTGTCATTTCGATAGAAAGTGCCCTCGAGAGCTTTCCATGCTGATCCTCCTACATATATTTTGAGATAAAACAATTTCTCAGCAGATGAGATGCTCTTCATGTCGATGAGAGATGTGAAGGAGGCTTGCCACTCAATGAACTGAAGAGGATCTCCATTAAACACGAAGGGTTCTGGGATTGGTATCTTACTATTAAGCAGTATGTTGTCCTGGAAGGCTTGAATGCGAGATGCAGTGTGATCCTCTCTCATCAGTGGAGGTGCCGGTTGGTGATAGACACTCTGTGGTGCAGACAGCCTCAGGCTCCTAAGACCTCCCCTCAGACTTCCAAGATCTCCGTCCCATACCAGACTGTGGCACTTCTTGTTAAATACCTTGAGCTGAGCTCGCGCCATCTCCACTTCTTTCTCCGTTTCCATGTGGGTTATCTCTCGGCATCTCCGCCCTAGCTCCAACTCATGATTGCGCTGCAGCTCTTCCATTTCGGCCTCTTTCTGTTCCCTGTCTCGTAGTGCCTTTAAAGCAGCCTCCTGCACAGCGAGGTCAGCAGCAGCTTGTAGACGTTTGGCTGACGAACTTTGAGAGATGCTCGAGGGACTTCTAGCTACAGATTGTGGTGCCACAGAACTGAAAATGGAATGTCTATCGTCCTTGGATAGGAGATGCTCTAGTTGTTTGGTGTTCTCATTGTTGGCATTCAATATCTGTTCGTTAACGATTTTAACAAGTTGATCTGTGATGGCAACACATGTATCGACTTGACGCCTCTTCTCCTGCTCTGGGGGGGCCAACTTGGCGGAGTGCTTCAGATGTGTTGGTGACTTCATCGCGATGCTTCAGAAACGTGAAAGTGATCGAGTTAAGTGAGTCCTCTGTGCAGAATCCCTTTAGCTCCTCTCTTCCGGCCTTTGTTGCAACCTTCCAGTCCTCATATTTCTGCTGGAATAATTTAATTAGCCGCTTTTCTCTTTTTTTCTCTTTCCCTCTCCTTCATATCCACTACCTTTTGGGTTGGTTGATGATCTCAACCCGATCTCCTGGGTCCCAACACATCCAGGTCACCAAGTGTATTAGTGAGGTCACTAATTTGTTGGTCACACCCTTTTATTTTATTTTTTATGCAATTCCTCTTAGTCTCATCTTCTTCATCTTCCAGTTCCTCTCGGAATTGTGTGACCTCGTCCTGAAGAGCTTATATTTACCCTTCGAACTCTCTGGGACCAAGGGGCTTTCCACTAGGGCCTGACATGTTACCGAGACTTTACTGCCATAGAGGGAAAATAGACATGTTAAGTGGGGAGAAGGCTAGCGTTGAACAGTTTCCAACACAGATTATGATTCGAGATAGTTCACATCAATCTATGCAAAATCAACCGCTTAACCAAATAAATTTGGCTCCCAATGAATAAGCAAACAAATCTTATTGGAACAATTTGAGGCAACCAACTGACAAATCAAGTTACAATCGATTTTGTTTGGCATCCATTAACAAATCACTTCAAATGTAACAGTTCATGACTTTTATTGTGTTGAAATGATACACACAAATGGATTCAACCACAGACATGCATCACAAGCACATAAACTGTCTCTGAGTCCTTATAAATTAGGATTGAACCTACCGAGCACTGTGAACGTCACCTTTAAAACGTTACTTATAACACTCGGTCCAACCCTCGACGAATGAAGACTCGAGAAGTCAATGTGTTTTGTCTGTGTGTAAAAACTCCATTAATCAGGCGTCGATTGGAAAGCAGAACACACGATCACGAGGTGGCTTGCTGTCCCGACGAACGGACCGACTCCTAAATGATACTTCTTCGTGCAGCACTGCTTGAAGAACCGACCTCACTTGCCTCCGAAGTACCACCAGCTCACAATGGCATTGGTTACGCTTTCTTTCCCGAGTTGAAGGCAAGTTTCTACTGTAGATGCCTCAGCATAATCACGAGCAAAGATCTCAATACAGGTGTCTTGAACTTTATTCTTCTCACAATACAGCACTTGCACACCGTAAGGCAGTTTCAAACTCCTATTGACACTGTATAAACTATTACGGTGCAAATAAAATACAAATAGTTAGAACAATGTCATATTATCTGATATATACCTCAATAGTTCAACTTTCCAATTGACAGAGACATACATTGCATCAGAAAGTATTCATACCCCTTCACTTTTTTCACATTTTGTTATGTTGCAGCCTTATGCTGAAATCGTTTAAATTCATTTTATTCCCTTATCAATCTACACTCAATACCCCACAATGACAAAGAGAAAACAGGATTTTAGAAAGTTTTGCAAATTTATTAAAAATAAAAAATTGAAATATCACATTGACATAAGTATTCAGACCCTTTGCTATCACACTTGAAATGTAGCTCAGGTGCCTCCCATTTCTCTTGATCATCTTTGAGATGTTTCTACACCTTAATTGGAGTCCACCTGTGGTAAATTCAATTGATTGGACATGATTTGGAAAGGCACACACCTGTCTATATAAGGTCTCACAGCTGACAATGCATATCAGAGCAAAAACCAAGCCATGAGGTCGAAGGAACTGCCTGCAGAGCTCAGAGACAGGATTGTGTCGAGGCACAGATCTGGGGAAGCCTAAAAAAAAAATTCTGCTGCATTGAAGGTTCCCAAGAGCACAGTGGCCTCCATAATTCTTAAATGGAAGAAGTTTGGAACAACCAGGAATCTTCCTAGAGCTGGCTGCTCGGCCAAACTGAGCAATCAGGGGAGAAGGGCCTTGGTAAGAGAGGTGACCAAGAACCCGATGGTCACTCTGGCTAAGCGCCAGAGATCCTGTGTGGAGATGGGAGACACTTCCAGAAGGACAACCATCACTGCAACACTCCACCAATCTGGGCTTTATGGCAGAGTGGCCAGATGGAAGCCTATCCTCAGTGAAAGACACATGAAAGCCCGCTTGGAATGTGCAAAAAAGAACCTAAAGGACTCACAGATTGTGAGAAACAAGATTCTGTGGTCTGATGAAACCAAGATTGAACTGTTTGGCCTCAATTCTAAGCGTCATGTCTGGAAGAAACCAGGCACCGCTCATCACCTGCCCAATACCATCCCAACGGTGAAGCATGGTGGTGGCAGCATCATGCTGTGGGGGTGTTTTTCAGCAGCAGGGACTGGGGGACTGGTCAGGGTTAAGGGAACAATGAACGGAGCCATAACGGAGATATGGCCAAGTACAGAGATATCTATATCATTAAAATGCTTATTTCTGAAGTTTGTAATCGGAACTTCTCTCCAGCTATTGCTCCTGTTGCCCTAATATATGTGTGATACTATGTAGTTATGATTAACCCTTCCATATAAGCATACCTATGTCTCCAAATGTCTATAAGTGTGGAATAAAAGCTGAAAATCAGTGAAAAGTTTTGAATAACCCGTGCCATTTTGTTTTACGCACAGTGAGACGCTGCACTTAATACCGAGGAGAAGAAGAAGACGTCCCGATGTGTGCCGGACGCGCAGCGATTCGAGAGGCATGCTACGCCTTTTAATACAAATTAATATAAATGCAATCAGAAATGTAAAGGGGATACTTACCAGTAACCACACTATAAGTAGAGGGGTCAATATATGGTTGAACCCCAAAAAAATTGATACAAAAGGTCTTTCAATGGATTCTGGTACCATTGGGCATGCTAAATAACATACTAAAAATCTAGTAACATCTGACTTCCGGAAAGGGGTCATTTTCAAGATGGCGTCCAAGATGGCTGCCGGGAGCTTAAAATGGCCATATCTCAATTATTATTCAACCTAGAAAGGTGGTTTTGGTGTCTAACCCTAGGTTTTAGGGCCCAAAGAATCCAATTGAATCAATAAAATTACCATCAGTTAATTATTTTTTGACAAGTCCAAGATGGCATCCCAAGGTGACATCCTGATCCACTAAAATGGCTATGTCGAATAGTAGTCAACCTAGAGAGATTTTTTCAGTGTGTATACCTAGGTTTAAGGCACCCAGGAAATCATCCAAATTACTTAAATAAGCACAAAGTAATCAGGTAATCCAGTAAGCCAGGTTTACCAGCCCATTAGGCATTTGTTGTCTTATACAGTTAGTCGCTATTCATCATCCTCCGACTCACCAGCTAATGAACCAAGTGTGTGTTTCAGATTGGAGATAAGAGTGTAATGTGTCTACACCACTGCCACCTGTGACTCCAGTCCACAGTATTCATTGATCATTACAGACAAAGGTTTGTACAAAGAGCTTGAGAGGTTATGGCAAGGGACAGACTATTTTATATTGGGGAGGGGGGGGGGGGGGGGGGGACTGAAAAATCTGACAAACAATTTATTTTCATCTCAAAAGGAATAAGTATATTATTTGGTACATGTATGCAAAAACAAAATCCATATTTTTTAGACATTTCCAAAAGAAATGTACACAACTTTTCCCAGCTATAGCCTGGGGGGGGGGGAGGGGGGAGGGCTCTTGTAGACGATATGGACTACCATGTACTACTGCCTGTGGACCGTGCCAACTTGAAGAATGTGACAATCCACATAACAAGTTTCTTCCAGAGGAGTCGGAGGATGACGATGAATAGCGACTAACTGTATAAGACAACAAATGCCTAATGGGCTGGTAAACCTGGCTTACTGGATTACCTGATTACTTTGTGCTTATTTAAGTAACTTGGATGATTTCCTGGGTGCCTTAAACCTAGGTATACACACTGAAAAAATCTCTCTAGGTTGACTACTATTCGACAGAGCCATTTTAGTGGATCAGGATGTCACCTTGGGATGCCATCTTGGACTTGTCAATAAATAATTAACTGATGGTAATTTTATTGATTCAATTGGATTCTTTGGGCCCTAAAACCTAGGGTTAGACACCAAAACCACCTTTCTAGGTTGAATAATAATTGAGATATGGCCATTTTAAGCTCCCGGCGGCCATCTTGGACGCCATCTTGAAAATGACCCCTTTCCGGAAGTCAGATGTTACTAGATTTTTAGTATGTTATTTAGCATGCACAATGGTACCAGAATCCATTGAAAAACCTTTTGTATCAATTTTTTGGGGGTTAGGTGAGTTTTTTTCGTATATTGACCCTACTAAAGAGACAATACTGCAGTTGAATACAAAGCGATATTCAGGAGATCCGCCAGAATGAATGTTGGTGCCAACTGACACAATTGTTTTGAAAGGAAGCGGAAAGGAAGAGGAAGGGCAAGTTAGTTTGTATGAACATAAACACTATTTATGCCCGTAATTTTCATGGGTTACCGCTAGTCCTTAATGAAAACCTGAAACAGAGCGCTCAGGACCTCAGTCAGACTGGGCCGAAGGTTCACCTTCCAACAGGACAATGACCCTGAGCACACAGCCAAGACAACGCAGGAGTGGGTTAGGGACAACTCTGAGGGTCCTTGAGTGGCCCAGCCAGAGCCCTGACTTGAACCCAATCGAACATCTCTGGAGAGACCTTAAAATGGCTGTCCACAGACAGACCCCCATCCAACCTGACAGAGCTTGAGAGGATCTGCAGAGAAGAATGGCAGAAAATCCCCAAATCCAGGTGTGCAAAGCTTGTCGCGTCATACCCAAGAAGACTCGAGGCTGCAATCGCTGCCAAAGGTGCTTCAACTAAGTACTGAGTTAAGGGTCTGAATACTTACGTCAATGTGATATTTCAGTTTTTTCTTTTTAATAAATTTGCAAAAAACTTTCTAAAATCCTGTTTTCTCTTTGTCATTATGGGGTATTGAGTGGAGATTGATGAGGGAAAAAATGAATTTAAACTATTTCAGCATAAGGCTGCAACATAACAAAATGTGAAAAAAGTGAAGGGGTCTGAATACTTTCTGAATGCACTGTATATCATGACACATTAACTCAAAAGCACATGGCTTGGGCCCAGAAACATGAGGGCTGAGGAGAGCACCGAAATTAAATAATACTAAAGCTTGACATTAAAACCCTTGAAACCACATAATACTTTGTTCCATCGATTCCCGACATATTTATGCAAAGAATTATAACGAAAGAATACCTTGAATGAATGATCGTTTTAAGGGCATTTTCCCCGCTAGAGCGGGGGTTAGCCTTGCGGGTCCCATGACAATCATGGTTCCCTGTTTGAGGCAATGTTTTTATGGCCGGATGCCCTTCCTGACGCCAACCCTTGGTCGCCTCTTACGATGCCTCTTACGCCTCTTACGATAAGAATAACGAAATAATACCTTGTTGCCTCTTTATGCTGCGCTCTAAAGACGAGTTGCTGTGCTTGGTATTATACGGTCGTTCTCCGTTCAAAGACGTGTGGCGAATGAATAAAAGCCGTTCGGATTACTTTCGAACATAGTCTAAATAATCACACACGTATATTACAAAGTATTGCAATGCATAACTCTGGGCTTGACAAACATATATTGTGGTAACAAAGTGTTCAACCTAAAGTATATCGATACAAATCAGGGGTAATATACAGCACTATTTCCTGATTACGTATGTACACAAAGTTGCGATGCGGTCCTGACCAAGAACGCCGTACTGTATGACCGGAAATGCGTCAGAAATAAATCAAGATACCAGTTGATTAAATTTAACATTACCAGTTGCAGTACAAAGAAAATGAAAATATATCATATAATGAGGCTATATTTAACAACCACTAATGGCAAATATAATTATATGATGTTGTCATTTACAATAATGGTAAATCTAACTTACTGAAACACATGGATCATGGCTATTCTTAGGACAATCGAGCTATGCATCCATCCTCTCCCCACCCCCTCCCTCCCCTGCCTTTACACGTAACAATACCTTACGTGCACTGCCAATTCATAATCCAAGATTTTCTCGAATTCATTGAACAATATTATGGGTGAACAGTTTGAAGATAGATTGCTTTTCCAAAGAATTACCTTATTACCTTAGAATTGAACTAAGCTTCTTGCCAAAAATTGAGAAAACTGCCATAAATAGGTCTGAATTATTCCATTGTATAGTTCTGGTAGAAGGGAAGGATGCAGGTTAATGTGACTGAAAGGGCTCAGATTAACATACAAGATTAGAACGTTAGTATTACCACTACATCAGTGCAGTCCCGTTCCCTCCACCACCTTCCCTCCCTCCACCCCCTATTATGCATGTACTGTGGGAACCCGCTATTCGTGGGGGATACGTTCCTGGAAAATCCCGCGAATTGCCAAACCGCGAATAGCAGGGCATTGTTTCAATAGAAAAAGGGGGTGAGGGGGCGGATAGGTTCCCGAGTCGTTAAAACGCACGAATAGGGAGGAATAAACCTCCAATGGCGAGGCAAAATCCTCGAATGGCGAGACAAATCCCGCGAATGTCGATGAAAATCCGTGAATGCATGCTGTGCGCCAGTTTCAATGGGGAAAAGAGAGACAGCTAATTGCACTAATAGATACTGTGGAATGTTTTCATTCTGTGCAGTAACTCGCGGGGATGACGTGTTATGCAGCTGGTGGAACATCCCGCGAAGCTCTCGATTATAGTGCGGCTAAAATTCACAGCCGCGAAAGCCATGAAAATGCAAAGCACACAGCAGTGAATGTAGAAGCAGGTCATGCTCACGGCTCGTATATGTTTTTTGCGCATGTCCAGCTGCTTTATGCATGGTTGGTGAAAGATGGGTTTTATAAATGTGTCAATCTAGCGGCTCGTTAATTATTTTTTTTGCACACCTGAAAAACCACGAATTTGCAGAACAAGGCCGTGAATAGGAAAAAACCTCCCGCAATTTGGCAGAACACGGCCGCAAATAGAAAAAAAAAAAACGCGAATTTGCGGGACACTTTTTCGCAAATAGAGAAACAGGTCGCATTTCATCACCAACAAATACGCGGAACCCGCACATAGCGGAACCGCAAATTGTGGGGTCTGACTGTATTTAGACATTATAGAGCATGGCAGATCTAGAAATTGGCTGAAATCTGATGGGTCTTCAAACCAGTTTTTGTACATTGGTGAACTCACTCCTTTCCTCTTTAAAACCATTGACTGTCTTTTTATAGTCTGAATAAAATAAAACAGAGGCCAAATGAATAAATATGGAATCTTCACTCCTGGAATATTTCATGTTTACAAAAAGTTCAGCATTAAACCAAATAATCCGACCAATGTCAATTTTAATAACAAGCTTGCTCGACGCTCTTACATATATAAATGTTATTACACAGGTTGAAATTTGATGTAAATAGCAGGTATTGATTTTGAGGACTGAATTTTTTTTATTTATATATTGATGGGTTTTCTTGAATGCAACAGAATGCAACAGAGAGAAAATGGAAATATGCAAACCTGCTCAATAAGTTCCTCATAACGTGCAAGAACACGATCGATTCGTTGGCAGAACACCTCCTCATCTCCTGATGGGAAGGAGCCCACTGGTACTCCGCGGCCCTTAGCCTGAGTATCACAAGAACCTATATTGGGGCATTGCTTCTCAATTAGAGGTCGTTTGTAGACCCGCCTGGTCCGTGCTTTCCATTCATTAAGTTTGTTGCTGTGAAGTACAAGAAAGACCCGTTGAGCTCAGAAACACAAACTGCTGCATAGCTTGAAACGAGCAACATGAAAATTGTATGTGCAATTGCTTTCACAGGTGGAAGAAGTACTGAAGTCACATTATTGGGCAAAGCGAGTTCGAACCAGGAACTCCATCTTCAGTATTGTAACAATCCATGTCTGTAATAATTTTGCATAGTGTTATTTTGTGACTTCAGTACTCCTTCCACTCGGGTCTTCAATTGCTTTCAAAACTAACACCCCCCTTCATTGATAATGGTCAATAAGAGCTCCTGCAAATGATAAATAAATAAGGCCTCTCTGGCCTTGCCCCCCCCCCCAGCTCTCTCTGGGCTCTGTCCCGCAAATATTCCTACAGGTCGCACAAGATCTGCCTGCAACCCTCTTATGGTCAAACTGCCAAAATCAAGACTCTCTGCTCACCTTCACTCCTTCATTCCTCTTTTCTCCCGCCTCTGGAACAAACTCCCTCACTCTCTTCAATCCCACTCCACCCTCCAGGTCTTTAAAACAGCTGTTCACCACCATCTCTTATCTTCCCCCATCCAAAACCTTGATCTTTTCTACCCCCGCTAATTTCACCCCAATTCCACTTTTTTGAAATACCAACTTCTGTCCTGGAAGTCATTGGTGTCCTTGTGTTTTATACTTCTCCCTCCACCCCCCCCCCCCCCCTTCCCATGCCTCCTCCCCCCAAGCCCTCTCCCTTCCACACATCTCCCTGCTCTCAAATGTTGTGTTTGTGTGCTTCACCTTCTCTCCCCATCTTGTTTTCCGCTCCCGCTTTTTATATATTTTGTTTGTCTGGTTGATTTGTTTGTGAAGTAAATGTTAGCTCTTTCACGAGCCTCGATTCTGTATACAAAAAAAAGAAAAAAAAGAAAAAAAGAAAAAAAGGCACTCATGCACAAGCACACAGGCAACAGTAACAAAATGGTAGTGGAGTTAAAGAAACTGAAGACAAATAAAATAACGTCACTCACAGGCGGTCTTGTTGGGCATCTGTCAACCTCACTTCGCCATCTTTTGGAGTCCAGGTACGCCTGTGGCTTTTCTGGATATTTGTAGTGTGATTAAGGGACTTTCTGAGGGAAAAGCATTGTTTGATATTTGGAGTTTGGACAGATTCAAATCTCATGTAAGAATCCTCAAAGTGTTGAAACGGCCTTGTCATCTTTGTTTGTTTCTTAACAGGTCTATCATCCTTCTGGGTGTGAACAAAATCCTGTTGAAGTTTGACAGAAGGGCTCGAACGTCGTACTCCTGCTGAACTCCTAACTGCCCCAGCACATTTTGGAGTGTCCAGAGATTTATAGACCTTGTTCAAGGTCCGTGAACCCCGAGCTTGTACAGGTACTCTGTTTATGGTGGCAGCACTATGCATGGCAGGGTTCGTTGCAAGTATGGGCCGAGCATTTTTAAGATTGCTGACTAAAGACCTGTGAGATGAGAGGACTCCTGGACCGGTATATTTATGGATTACCTTCTGTACTCCTTTCAGAGGAGTGGCAGTACCAGGTTTTTTAGGCTTCTTCTTCACCGAACCGTGTACGATATCCACATTTTCTTTGCTTTGATGTTGCTGATGTGTCGAAGGTGGACCAAGTACCGAGAGGCAGTCTACATTTTCTGCAGCTTTGCTTGTCACATTATTTGCTGTAATCTCTGAAGAATTCTGAGATCAAAATAACAATCAAACAAATTAAAATATTTCATAATAATGCTTCAATATCCATTATATTTCATCTTTATGTATCAATTTTCACACCAATCTAATCACAAGTCAGGCATCTATTACTAAACAAGCAACACCCGTCTGTTTGTGTCCATCATGCTTTATTCCAAAGGGTTCCTGTTCTTGTAGAATAATAAAAATGGTACCCGTTAGAAAACTCATTGTCGATTTACTTGGAACAAAAATGTCAAAGTTGTAAAAAGTTGTTTCAGTTTAATCACAAGATTGTCTTTAAGCAGGACTTGGAAATTAATGTAGGGGTTCCAACGGTACCATTTTGATTTTTTTATGACAGCAGGAACCTTTTAGAATAAAGTTTGATGGAGATGGAAGGAGCACACAAAATTATATAATAGTAATACTTCTCGAGGCAATAGAAAAATATATAAAGGTACACAGAGGAATACACACACAACAACCACGACAACAACAGCAAGAACAACGTGTTATAAAATATACTTTTTGTGTGTTTTACCACGTTATACACCCTTATTGAGACTCACAGATAGACGAGCAATATGTTTGTGAAGTGCAAATTGCTGTCTTTTGATTAAACCGTCACCAGTGAAGGGCCTCATATGTCAGTACAGGTGAAATAACAATATGGAACGATGCATTGCGAGTTTTGTTTTAACTTACCTGAATGCTCTTGATGCTGACTTCTGTCGGCACAACACTGCAAGTACAGAATGAGCATGAACCTTAATGTTAACACAGCATTATGTACCTGCTTTTGCATGTAATATGCCACTCCATTAAGCGAATAAGGCTGAAAAATGCTGTATCCACCAAATGTGTCGAGACGACAATTACACAGCGGTATGCACGCACAATTTGAATGATTCAAAGTTCTGCATTGCTGGGCCAATTTAGTTTCAGTCAACAGGTGTTAGACCGTTTGGATATAAAACAACTACACGCCATGATAAAAGACCAAGGAGACATGTGAATAACAAAGACACTTGTAGAGCTTTATATTAATTATGTAGGAAAAAATGTAAATATGCACTGTAACATGTACAGATGTTTAGAAGACCACGTACGCGCTGGCTGTATTTACCTCAGAATTATCGAGCAGTGATTGCCCTAATTGAATGTCGAGAGTGGGGCCTCGGCAATGGCCACACAATAATCATGTGATGTAGTGGCTTGTCAAGTATTCCGTGGTCTCATTATGGCGTAGGTACACAAGCAGCAAGTTATTGGGAGCAGAAACCAAAGTAATATCTGTAGAAAAGAGAAAGAGAGCCAACTTTGTGGCGTAGTTTGAGTGGGTCAGGTTTTGAGGTCAGATTGGGAGAGTTGATAAGTCGGATTACTTTGGATTCAATTCTGTCCAGTAAATATGTGGAGCGAGAACCTCCCCAGATGTGAGAGCAGTACTCTATACAAGGACGAATCAATCCTTTATATAGTTGAAGCAACTGTTAAGAGAAGAATCTTCGATATCTCAACAGGACTTCTAGTTTCTTCGAGGCAGACTTTGCTATTTTGTGTAATGTGTGGATTCCAGGATAAATTCGATGTCAGGGCAATACCTAGTAGGTTTATTGAATTACATGGTGTAATTGTGGACCTTTCAAAGGAGAGATGAGAGATATAGAGAGATAGATATATAGATATATAGATATATAGAGAGATAGATATATAGAGAGATAGATATATAGATATATAGATATATAGATATATAGATATATAGATATATAGATAGAGATAGATATAGAGATAGAGATAGAGAGAGAGAGAGAGAGAGAGAAAAAGAGAGAGAGAAAAAGAGAGAGAGAGAGAGAGAGAGAGAGAGAGAGAGAGAGAGAGAGAGGGAGAGAGAGAGAGAGAGAGAGAGAGAGAGAAAGAGAAACAGAGAGAGATTGGAGGAGTTTGAGTTTTAGAGGCATTAAACTTAACCTAATTACATTTGTCCCACTGGGAAATCTTGTCCAAGTCCGAATTTAAAGTGGTGGCTGTGATCAAACAAGATATAGATCGAGTGAGGGAAGATGGAGCAGATGGGAAAACCATGGAGGAATGTAATGTTGAGTCATCAGCATACGAGTGCATTTGGTTATTTGTAGAAGAAAGAAGGTCATTGATAAAAACGAAAGAAGAGTGTTGGAGACAGGACATAACCCTGAGGGACACTGCTGTTGATAGTGTTACGGATTTATGTGAATTTATGTGAATTACTATTCAGGTCATTGCTTATTAATGTTTATTCGGTTAAAGGTTGTTGTGATTAAAGGGTCAGGAGCCCTTCTGGGGAAAAGGAGACCGGAAACGGAAGGAGAAAACACACGAGGTCCGTGAGAGGCGGCGATCTTCTTCTTCCTCGCCCAGCTCCGACGAGAGCGGTGTCGATATTGAGCAGCGTGGGGGACGCTGCGTTTTGAAAGCCCGTCTGGCGAAAGGAGTTACCTGCGCGGGGTAATTACCGATTACACGTCAAGTTGCCGTGGGTTCGTGCACGGAACCAAGCGTCCGGCACAGTTCGCCTCAACGTCTACAAGGACGCGTACGGGTCGCACCTTGGGCCTCGCGCGCTTTGCAAGCCGTGCTTTGCTTTGCCCGCTTTGCTTAGCAAGGAGGTGTGCGCTGCAGCAGCTGTCCCCGGTACGCGACGTGCGCGTTTGGAACACGTCAGCCAGGGGTTCGTTCAACCGCCCGTGTGCGGAGAAGTCGACCTGCACCTTGGTCTGGAGGGGCCCAGAGACATTGTGAGGGACAGTGACCATTGAAGGGTCGTGAGTGGGGAAAGGGGGGACATATATAAGATGGCCATCTTAGTAATATTGTGATTGACTGTTGATGGTGGTTGATTGATTGGGGAATATATTATTGATTAATCCGGATCCTTGGTGTGGGGTTTCTTATTGACTGGAATTCATATTGATTGCGTTACGAAAGCGTATAAATCCTAGATCTTTCTGGCGGAGTTCCTCTCACGGTCCGGGGGTCACCGAGACCAGGTAGTCACCGGGAGGACCACGTAACAGAAATTGGGGGCTCGTCCGGGATTTATAAAATTTTCTAAATTTTAGTCCGGGAAAGAATTCCCAAGAGTGGGAACTTTTCCAACGTTCCCAAAATTGTTTTGCTCTGTCGACAAAACAACAACAACAACAACAACAACAAAAAAATAACAATAGCAATAATAGTAATACTGTTGCTTTTCTTTGTTGGAAATTTCTGGGGTGAAGGTTAACAGGTGTTACCAGTAGTCACCATGGCGTTTGTGGCACAGAACTTTGCGGTAACCCATAGTGAGGCACAGTTCCGAGCATTACTAAAATCGGACCTCTTGAAATTGGCCAAACATTTTAACTTGGAGGTCCGAACTAATTTGAGGAAGGCAGAGTTGCAGACCACGGTGATACAGTCTATGGTGGGATTAGGAACATGGGACGAGTTAGCCTGGGAGTGGCTACCCGAAGAACCAGAAGACGTTGAGCTCCGGAAACTGGAGTTGCAATTACGGAGCCAGGAACGGATCAAAGAAGAAGAAAGGAAAGCAGAAAAGGAAAGAGCATAAGAGGAAAGGAAAGCAGAAAAGGAAAGAGCAGAAGAAGAAAGGAAAGCAGAAAAGGAAAGAGCAGAAGAAGAAAGGAAAGCAGAAGAGAGGAGAGAAGACAAACAAGCAGAGGAAAGGAGAGTGGAACGAGAACTCCAGGAAAGGTTAAAAGAAGAAGAAAGGAAAGCAGAAAAGGAAAGAGCAGAAGAAGAAAGGAAAGTAGAAAAGGAAAGAGCAGAAGAAGAAAGGAAAGCAGAAAAGGAAAGAGCAGAAGAAGAAAGGAAAGCAGAAGAGAGGAGAGAAGACAAACAAGCAGAGGAAAGGAGAGTGGAACGAGAACTCCAGGAAAGGTTAGAAGGGAGAAAAGCAGAGGAGAGGAGAGCTGCCAGGGAACTCGAAGCAGAGGAGAGAAAAGCCGAAAGGGAGTTGAAGGAACGTGATCTGGCGCTTCAGCAAGAAATTAAATTCAAGGAGCTGGATTTAATGAGAGAACGAACGGGGAGAGGTACCACCCTTGCTGACAGGGTCGACACCTAGCCAGAACACCTGGGAGGTGGGCAGACATGTGAGGCTGGTTCCACCCTTCAGTGAAAAGGAAGTCACTCAATTTTTTCCACACTTTGAGAAAGTGGCTCGACAGTTAAACTGGCCGGAGGAGGCCTGGACCATACTAGTGCAAAAGTGTGCTGGTGGGTAAAGCTCAAGAGATTTATTCGGCGCTACCAATGGACCAATGTGCAGATTATGAGGTATTGAAGAAGCACATCCTCAAAGCCTATGAGTTGGTTCCTGAAGCTTACCGGCAAAAATTCAGGAATGCCAGGAAGAGGGAGAGTGAGACCCATGTGGAGTTTGCCAGAGTGAAAGAAAACATGTTTGATCGGTGGTGTGAGTCGAAAGGAGTCGGGAATGACTTCGAAGCATTGCGTGACCTGATGCTGGTGGAGGAATTTCAACAGTGTGTCCACGAGGACATCAAAGTGTACCTGCAGGAAAAGAAAGTACCAAAGTTGTGGGACGCAGCCACCATGGCAGATGATTATGCCTTAACACACCAGATAGGGGTCCACACACCTAGCTCCTCGCCTAGACTTCAGCAGGGGAGTTATGGAACACCCGGTGTGGAGAACGACAATACATGGCGGCGGCCTCGAGAGGATTATGGGGACAACGCGGATACCCCAACTGTTCAAAATCAGAGGGCTACGGGCCCAAGACAAACTTATTTCCCGCGGGGCCCGAGGCAGACCACGAGTTTTTCCTCCGGGCCTACTTGCGCCTTTTGCAAAAAACCTGGACACTTGATGTCCAGTTGTTACCTCATGAAAAGGGAAAACCCAGAGCGGAGTCCGACTATTACAACTCCGAATGCGATGGCAAGCGTAAGAAATCGCCCACAGAAGAGTTACCAACCATTTATTTATGAGGGGTTGGTCTCACTCGAGGGAGACTTGACTAACCCAAGACCTGTTAGGGTATTGAGGGACACAGGAGCCCATCAATCCTTAATGCTTGAAGGCATTTTGCCATTGTCAAAGAGTACCGCAACTGGTGATAGTGTTCGGTTACAAGGGATCGGTGGCTGTGTTAGTGCCCCACTTCATGTCATCCATTTGGAATCCGATTTGGTGTCAGGACAGGTCACCGTCGGTTTACAAGCCACGCTTCCTGTAGAGGGAGTATCTGTGATTATCGGGAATGATTTGGCCGGGGGGCAAATTTATGGTAACCCGAGGGTGGGTAAAGAGCACCGCAGGGGAAATAACACCACACCAGCTCGGGATGGCGACAAAAGTTCCAAGTTATTTGTAGGGGGACTGAACTTCAACACAGAGGAAGAAGTTCTGACCTCTGTCTTCAACAGATATGGGCCGCTGGTGGAAGTGCGGGGTGGTAAAAGACAGGGAAACGCAACGGTCAAGAGGGTTCGGCTTTGTCACGTTTGCAAGCACAAAAGACGCCAGAGAGGCAGAGGAGAATTGGAATGGTAAGGCTTTGGAGGGTCGGACCATAACAGTAGGGAAGGCATTTCGTAGGCGTCGAGAGGTCTACAGAAGAGGACAACTTGGCGGTAGTTTTGGGGTTGGCAGCAGCCGATATTACTATGGAGGCTCCCAGAGTTACGGCACCTCCCGAAAGAATGAAGGTCAGAGCACTGGCCGAGAAGGAGACCGCCAGTCAGGTAACGGCTGGGACAAGGGGTCCCACCGTAACTGCTAGGAGTCTGGAGAAGTTGAAGCACTATATACGGTGGAGCCGCCGAGCCGGGGCTCCTACACGGACTAACTGTGAACGCCACGTTCTTAAAGGCGTCCAGGTAGGGAACTTTCCTGCACGGACTAACCGTGAACTCCACGTTCTTAAAGGCGTCCATGTAATGAACTTTCCTCCCCGGACTAACCGTGTACTCCACATTCCTTAAGGCGTCCATGTAGGGAATACTCAGCTGGGCCTCCCGAAAAAGTGCTATCGAGAGGTAACTTTGGGGCTTTGGTCACCACCTCTTAACCGTCATTCAAGAGAAACTAGAAGTGGTTGACGCTTGGTCCAGAGTGAATTAATCTAGGGGTTTTGTGAAATTTTGTTGCTTTATTTTTAAGTGATAATTGTGCCCGGGGGGAACGGATGATTTGGGGGGGGGGGGGGGGGGTGAGTTATCTGGTTTGTTTATCAAAGTTGGCCGGCAAAGAAAGTTTTCGCTGGGTTCATATTTTCTTTCTTGAAGGGGGGGAGTGTTATGGATTTATGTGAATTTATGTGAATTACTATTCAGGTCATTGCTTATTAATGTTTATTCGGTTAAAGGTTGTTGTGATTAAAGGGTCAGGAGCCCTTCTGGGAAAAAGGAGACTGGAAACGGAAGGAGAAAACACACGAGGTCCGGGAGAGGCGGCGATCTTCTTCTTCCTCACCCAGCTCCGACGAGAGCGGTATCGATATTGAGCAGCGTGGATGACGCTGCGTTTTGAAAGCCCGTCTGGCGAAAGGAGTTACCTGCGTGGGGTAATTACCGATTACACGTCAAGTTGCCGTGGGTTCGTGCACGGAACCAAGCGTCCGGCACAGTTCGCCTCAACGTCTACAAGGACGCGTACGGGTCGCACCTTGGGCCTCGCGTGCTTTGCAAGCCGTGCTTTGCTTTGCCCGCTTTGCTTAGCAAGGAGGTGTGCGCTGCAGCAGCTGTCCCCGGTACGCGACGTGCGCGTTTGGAACACGTCAGCCAGGGGTTCGTTCAACCGCCCGTGTGCGTAGAAGTCGACCTGCACCTTGGTCTGGAGGGGCCCAGAGACATTGTGAGGGACAGTGACCATTGAGGGGTCGTGAGTGGGGAAAGGGGGGACATATATAAGATGGCCATCTTAGTAATATTGTGATTGACTGTTGATGGTGGTTGATTGATTGGGGAATATATTATTGATTAATCCGGATCCTTGGTGTGGGGTTTCTTATTGACTGGAATTCATATTGATTGCGTTACGAAAGCGTATAAATCCTAGATCTTTCTGGCGGAGTTCCTCTCACGGTCCGGGGGTCACCGAGACCAGGTAGTCACCGGGAGGACCACGTAACAATAGGGAAGGGGGAAGATGTTGAACGAGCACCAATTATGGAGATAAGAGTGTTGGAAACAGGACAAAATTGTCAGGTATTCATTTACGGTCAGAGAGATGGTCACAGAGAGAGAGAGAGAGAGAGAGAGAGAGAGAGAGAGCAGAGTGAAGAAGGAAAGCCGGAAGAGGGAAGCTTGGATATCACACCCCGATCCCAAACTCTGTCAAATACTTTTGAGATAAAGAACTACAAAAATTGATTCCCAAAAGTCTCTCAGAGAAGAGGCCCAGACATTAATAATGTAAGAAACGATATCACTGGTACATCTTGCCTTGTGAAAGTCATATTGATGGTCAGATAGAAAACTGTGATATTCAAGATGCTTGAGGAAATGGGAATTGAGAAGACATTCAAAGACTGTTCTCCTCGCCCTCTCTTTTGCTCAAGGTCATCTGCCATCTGCTTGGAAATCAGCCAACATTAACATTTTACACAAAAAGGTGCAAAATTAGATCCTTGCAGCTACAGACCAATAGGCCTGCTCCCAATCATCAGCAAGGTCATTGCTTCTGATATTAAATCCTTCCTCCTCTCCAATGGCTTGATCTCAGATCATCAATTTGGATTCAGTGGTCTGAATCTGGACATGCTGCTTCTGCTGTCTCAACAATGGATGGAGGTCCTCAATGCCAGACAGGAAATTTGACATATCTCGTGCCTTCGATACGGTCTGGCACCCCGCACTGCTCACCCAACTCTCCTCTTATGGTATCCATGGAAATCTCCACTCATGGCTCGTGGACTTCCTCTCCTCTCATCGTCAACGTGCGGCTCTAAATGGAATTCTGTCATCTCCTCTTTCTGTCCAGGCTGGAGTTCCCCAAGGCAGTGTTCTGGGTCCTCTGCTTTTTCTGGTCTTCATTAATGATCTCTCCGACTCTCTGGAAAATCCTCTCTATCTTTTTTGCTGATGACTCCACTCTCTGCCACTCCATAACTCAACCCTCAGATCGGCAGGCAGCAGCCTCTTCACTCTCTGCAGACCTGGACAAAATCACAAACTGGTCAAACAAGTGGAACATGTCTTTCAATCCTGACAAATCTCACACTCTCACTATGTCTCCCCAAAAAGACCGTTTGGAAAACACTTCAATCTAATTTCTCAACAATCCTCTTGAAGAAGTTCTGTCACTCCAGCTTTTGGGTCTCACTAGCTGCCATGATCTTTCCTGGGCAAACCACATTTCCAAGCTAGACTCAAAAGGCAGTCTCCACACGACGGACGATGCCCAGTTGAAGTCCCTCCATGGCACTACTGAGCTTCTCTCCACACACAAGGCTTTCATCCACACCATGATGGAATACTGCTTTCCCCTCAGGGCTGGTGCTCCTGCCTCACATCCAGCTCAGCTTCACGCTGTTGAATCCAAAGCTTTCAGAATCATTGGTATCTCCCGTGATGAAGCAGATTCTGAGGGCCTTTCACTCTTTCACAGCATGCAGGTTGGTGTTCCTTCTGTCTTCTACCGACTCCTCTCCGGCCTAGCTCCCCCAGCTTTGTCTGTACTCTGCCCTCCCAAATATTCCTGCAGGTCGCAGAATATCTGTCAGCAACCCTCTTCTGGTGAAACTGCCTAAATCAAGACTCTCTGTTCATCTTCACTCTTTCATTCCTCTTTTTCCTGCCTTTGAGACAAACTCCCTCACTCTCCTCAATTCCACTCCTCCCTCCATGTCTTCAAAACAGCTGTCCACCACCATCTCATATGTTCCCCCATCCAAAACCTTGATCTTTTCTATACCCGTTAATCCATCCCAAATAAAACAACAACAGGCATTTTAAGGCCATTTTCCCTGCTAGAGCGGGATAGTAATCCATCCCAAATCCACCTTAAAATTTCGTTTTCTTTCCTGAAAGTTCTTGCTCACCAAAACAGACCATTTTGTTTATCCCGTGTACCCCGCCCCAGCCCTCTCCCTTCTACAAATCTCCCGATGTCCCTGTTCTCCACTGTTGTTGTGCTTCCCTCTCTCTCCCCCTCTTGTTTCCCTCCTGATCCCGGTCTTTATTATATGTACGATGTGTTAGCTCTTAAACGAGCCTTGACTTAGTATACAAAAAAAAGACTTTGGAAATAGTACAAGTCAGAGCAATAGGCTGGTGGTTGGAAGGGTTTGAATGATCACCCTTCTTTACAACAGGCTGTATTAAAGCATGTTTCCAGGAAGATTCGGCAGATGGTCCACAAAAAGGAATATGGAATAATTAAAATTCTATTTGGGGTTCCTTACAATAGTACACAATCGCAATGCAGATCCATCAACACAGAATTTAGAGAGTTAAACTGAACATATAACTATGAAATAACTGTGGATATATTTATAACGATGGGAGGATTTCTTTGAAAATCGTAACCACAACATTGGAGGATTTATTTGGATCTCATAACCACAACAATATCTTTCATTACATGGATTCTCTATCCTTGAATTCAGTATTCTGTATCCATGTATGCCCTTATGGTGTACGTATGGAATTGTTATTGTTGCTGCTCGATTCAGTTCCTACCCAATTAGCTTCTTCATTGTTTATTTTTTTAGTGTGTGTTTTATGGCTCATAATGGAACTAAAAGACACACACAAACGAGTAGCATAGCCACTGAGATTGGGTGAAGCGCCAACACTTGCGTACCAGCGACTTCACAACAATGGTGTCGCCTCTCATTGCACGGCAGCAGGCCTCTCTCTGTAGGAGGAATTCCTTCCTCCCCATAAATGCTGTCCTATGGGGATTTTCTGCTGTGATCTATCCTTTTTCGTTGTTGTTGTCCCTGGTGTTGGGCTAGCGGCTAGGGTGCCGGCTTAGGATCCTAGGATCCTGGGTTCGAATCCCGGTCAATTGCTGAATTAACGCCAGGGGGGTTGACTCAGCCTGTCATCCTTCCGAGGTCGGCTAATTGAGTACCAGTTCACTGGTAATTCCCTGCTTGTCGTTAAAGGCGGCAAAAAGGGTTGGCGTCAGGAAGGGCATCCGGCCGTAAAACATTGCTTCAAAAAGAGGACCGAAAAACAACAACAACCACAGTTCCCGAAAAAGGCCAACCCCCGCTTGCGGGGAAAAATGGCCTCTAAAGGTGGTTTTTAAAATCCTTTTTCGTGCAACAGAGCAGCAAAGTACAATTTAAAAAAGTATTTGGTATGACTTGGCTGGGGTTTGAATAACCAACCTTCCATATGCGGAGCGGAATTACCAAGATTAATGACACGCAAACAACTGAGCCTGGTCACCGAGTTTCGTATCCGAGTGCAACCATTTTGGTCACCAAATGTAACCATTACACCACCGAGTCTGGTCAACGAGTTTCAATTGAAGCAATTAAACTTAGTTTTTATTTTTTCCATGTCATTTATTTTACGGAATACACATGCCCAAAAAATCATTAAGCTCATATAAACAACCAGCTTTTAATACCTTATAATACCTTTTGAGTATTAAAGGCTTACATGTAACCAGGGTCTATGACATATGACATATATGATGTGACACTTGACTTCACACTTGCCCTCAAGGACTTGAACCTTACTTGAGGCTTGATTCAGGTAACTTGTTGACATCTCTGCCAACACGTCTTTCAGGTGGTACAAGTCCTAAGAACTACATAAATACACATATGGTGCTAAAGCCTTGAACTCTTGACTCTGTACTTCCCCTCCCCCAATAAATATAGCAATTTTTACAGTGCTGTGTATGGGTCTGGAATTTATGTTAAAATTTACTACATTACGCTGTAACAACTGATTAATAAGAATTACCGCACTGTTGGCACAACATGTGACAAAATCTGGTAACTGGCTGATTGGGAAATGTGCATTTAAAGCACTCTGTACTGTGCGGACTGACAGGCTTGATTAAACCTTACTAATAATTTTTATTCGACATACGATTAGATTTTTCAGGGTCCCTCATCATGAGTAACACTCGACCCAAACAAAGCTAATGGATATCTGACGCAACAAACCAGGGCAGTGTATAATCAGCAGAGGCCTACAGGCCTGATGTCTTCAGCCCAACAGAAAAACAAGATGGCGGCCATATTATTTTGTCTGGGTGCCATGGTGGGTGGAGTCAAGCGATAAATGTAGATGGAGTCCGACAGCTGTCTGACCAATGGGTGCACATTTCAAACTCAGCCCCCAGCAATAACCACAACAACAGCAACAACAACCACGCAGGCCTCTTGTAGACTTGTGACATGTTACAGGTAAAAGTACAAAATGTATTTAACATGATATTCACAGCAAAAACAATTTCCATGAAAATATTTTAAAATTAAATTTAAGTATTTCACTGCGTTTATGTGTGCGACTTATGGATAAGTCTGATCACATGTCTCACCTGCATAATTTTCCATGTGGAAGTGTTGAGGGCAATGTGACGACTTGACCTTTCCTCGCAATATATTCTTGCAGCTTCTTCTTCCTTTCATCTTGAAAGGGCATTCATTCATATTGAGGCTATGACATCATGCATATTGAGGTAGTGAATCTACTATAAATGGATGAGTTGTGTGTGTGTGTGTGTGTGTGTGTGAGGAATACTTTTGTGTCTATTAATTACATACGTCTATTAATTAATTACGTATTATGTACCATTGAAATCTACTCCCCCCCCCCCCCCCCCCCCCCTCCTCATCTCCCCCCCCCCCCACCCCGAGTCTGGCAGGCAAGTATGCTACAAGGCAGTGAAAACCAATGAAAATTTGTTCCAATGGACCAACGGGCTCCCTAGTTCAGAAAAAAACAGGTTGGAATCCACGGGGAGAAATTCCTCATCGATTGCCCAGAAGACTGTGAAAGAAAAATTGGTCATAAGGATGACGTCACTGGTACCCAGAGTGCTCTGAGAAATGATGTCATTTCTCCTTCTCCCTCTCCCCCTCCACCCCCACCCCCCCTTCCAATGTATGTGGCTGTGTAGATGTTATACCATGTATCTGTCTGCATGTGTGTGTGATTTGTGTCACAGCTCCTCCACAAGCCCTGGACCAGTTTAAAAAATAACCAGAGTAATGTGACTGTGTCGCCAATATGCCCCCGCGTAGTCCCTGCAAGTGATAATGGGTAGATGCCCTAGTTCACTGTCCTAAAAATAAACAAGTTTGATTTAAATCATTTCAGCTATTTTCAAGTATCCAATTTTTACCAGACAGGACAGGTTTCACATCGATCGGTGAAGCTGTTTCAGAGGAGGGATTTTTTTTAACAATGTCGACTTTCAAGCTAATATCGCTGCCAAACTACGTGATATATGACTTGAAAAATGTACACTCTGCATATGTATGGGTAAGGTATCATGTTTGTGAAATTTCGTGTTGATCGGATAAGGGTTGGTTTTCTATCCAAGATGACTGCCAAATCATGTGACCTACAACGTCATCATTTTCGAACTATATGCAACAATGGTGTTAGATGACATTTGCAAAATTTTGCATTGATAGGATAAGCGGTTTCAGAGATATAATTATTTAATATTTTCCTTCAACCCAATCTGGCTGCCAAACCATGTGACGTATGATGTCATAAATTTAATATTTGAATACAAATGGGTCATAGATCACATGCATGCAATTTCAGACTTTTAGGATAAGGCATTCAATTAAAACATTTAGGGCTGGTATACTACTTCACCGATGATGTCATCATTGTCATGCTTTTATTCCCTAATGGAAGTACTTGACAATGTGCCAAATTTCAAGTTTCTTGACATTGTCACTCAAGCTTTTGGGTCTCACTATCTGCCATGATCTTTCCTGGGAAAACCTCATTTCCAAGCTGGCCTCCAAAGCCAGTCGCCGACCGGGCATCCTCTGTCGTGCGAAGTCCTTCCTTGGCACACCTGAGCTCCTCACCACATACAAGGCTTTCATCCGCAGCTCAATGGAGTACTGCTCTCCCCTCTGGGCCGGTGTTCCTGCCTCACACCTAGCTCGTCTTCACGCTGTTGAAACCAAAGCTTTCAGAATCATTGGAATCTCCCGCGATGAAGCCAACTCCGAGGGCCTTTCACTCACTCACCGCAGGCAGGTTGGTGGACTTTCTGTCTTCTACCGACTCCTCTCTGGCCTTGCTCCCCCAGCTCTCTCTGTGCTCTGTCCCCCAAACATTCCTCCAGGTCGCACAAGATCTGCCAGCCACCCTCTGATGGTTAAACTGCCAAAATCAAGACTCTCTGCTCACCTTCACTCCTTCATTCCTCTTTTCTCCCGCCTCTGGAACAAACTCCGTCACTCTCTTCAATCCCACTCCTCCCTCTTGGTCTTGAAAACAGCTGATCACCACCATCTGTTAACTTCCCCCATCCAAAAACTTTATCTTTTCTACCCCCGTTAATTCACCCCAGATGCACTTTTCTGAAATACTAACTTCTTTCCTGGAAGTCCTAGCAGTGTCCATGTGTTTTATACCTCTCCCACCCCCCCCCCTCCCTTCCCATGTCTCCTCCCCCCCAAGCCCTCTCCCTCCCACAGATCTCCCGATGTCCCTGCTCTCAAATGTTGTACTTGTGTGCTTCCCTCTCTCTCCCCCCAGCTTGTCTCCCGCTCCCTTTATCATGTTTTATGTGTCAGTTTGTCTTTTTGTGATTAATGTTAGCTCTTACACGAGCCTCCATCTTGTATAAAAAAAAAACAAAAAAAAAATTCAATAAATTCCATTCAGTGGTTTCTGAGAAATATATTTTTAGATATCTGTGTTTCATCCAAAATGGCGGCCATACTACGTAACCTATGACATCACAATTATCACAAAAATATTCTGCCTGGGTTTTGCTCCTACCCTGAAAGTTTCGTGTCAATCGGACATGTGGTTGCTGAGAAAAACGGATGCTACCACTCAGGATCAGCCATTCTGGAAGTCCCCCAACACTCCTCCATCTGATGAATTTCAGAGGGCTTGTGCATCTTTCATTGTCCTTCCCCCTTATAAGGTGGTGTCTGTGTGTCTCTGTGTCGCCATTTTTCTCCAAGATGGCCAACAAACTTTCAGAGGTTCATCAGTGAAAATGTCAGGGAGTTTTTTTAGGCAAAAACTTTTGAAAAGAAAAGTTTACATTTATTTTTTGATCCCTCTATCGTTCCTAGCTATAGTTCTTACCTTTGTAGCTTTTAAATAATCCCCGACCCCATTCCTTAGTGGGTGCAGTGAGGTGTTTTAGGTCCCCATAAAAAATAACCCTGGGTACCCCTGCTGGTAGTGGTATATAATACCAGTTCTTTCCAAGGAAATTCAACACAGGAGGAGACCATTCGACCCATCAACGGCTATACCATGGTTGTTTGTCCATACTCCATCCACGTAAGAAGCACGTACCATTTTTGAAGTCTTGGGTATGTACATACAACTCGTCAAGGGTTCGAATTGTTACTTCTCCATATAGATTATAGGTTGTGGACGTGAAAGATCCCGTGCGGTATCTCTCAAAAAGAGTAGGCCATTGTGTTTCGGTAATCTCGACTGTATGTAAATTCCCATCTTGGGATTCGCTGATGTCGAGGGTGCGGCACAGACATGGAGGGCCAAATGGCCTTCCCCGAATGTGTCGCATACAAATTTTATTTAAAATTCCAGGTAACTGTACATTACATACGTCCCGTCATGCTCTAACAGAAGAGGCAAACAAATTGTATACAATGGACTGAGTACAAGTGTACAACCCAGATGTGTAGATCGGGGATGATGACATGACAGGACTACACGTACTCTCCCGTACCGTGAGGTGAAAACGCAGCGAAGTCAGAAAAAAACGAAACTCACCGATAACTGCTGATTTATTCACCGACTTTGCAAACCTACGAACGTCGGCCATTGCAAATCGCGTTCAAAATCTATGAAGAATTCATTTAAAAAGAGTTCAGAAACGAACGAGTGCCGATTGCTGCCGTTACCGCTCCTCCAGCTATGATTGGCTCATTCAAATTCGGCGGAGGACTGTTCCTCTTCCTGAATAAATCAGAGGGCGTGGTTCTCGATTTTTATTTTTAAAAAAACATTGAAGTTTTTTGCTGCATTATTTTTGGCCCTGATGTAGAATCTGAAGGAAGCTGACGTCAATGTGAATAAGCCGACGTCAATGTGAATAAGCCGACGTCATGAATGTCGATGAGCCGACGTGCTGATCAGTTGTGCGCATGCGTGAATAAAGCGTCGTGGTGATGGCTTCTGTATTTCTGAGTCGTGTTTCGTCCACGCCATTATGCAGACTGGATCCAGGATGTAACAGTCCCCTGCCCCTGCAACAAGGTCGGAGACCTGCGAAGACATTAAAATGAGCTGCGTCCGACCGACCGATCATCTGTACTTTTGTGTACACGATATTTCTAAAAGTTGAACATTTAGCTTTCGTATTGCAGATCACCATTCCTCATGACACCATCTCAGCCTGATTAGATCACGGCTGTGATTGGCTGAATTATGTTGCCATGGCGACCATATAGAAAACTTAGCTTGTGTATGGATATTTAAAAAACCGTTCAAGATTTAGCTTTCACATTACACAGATCTATCTATTCCTCATACCACCCCAAAAGAGGGGGACCTAAAGTATCAGCTTCTTGTTTTCAAACATTCGATTAGACACAATTCGTTTAATAAAATTTTCAACTTTTTATCCTTGGCTGTAAAACACAGGGATGACAAGTTCATAGCTCGGTTGGGATTCAAACCCAGGCTAGATAGCTTAGGCCTTAGAGGCAAGTGTGCGTATCTCTAGGATGACCTAGAGTCTAGGTCATCCTTTGTATGGGATAGAAGGGTGATATATATCCGATGAATCTTGAGGGGTGTTCAGTTACCAAGCAGATAGCTAGCGCTTGCCAAGCCAGCCGTTCCTTTTCAACGTTTCTGAATGGAGTGCTTGCTGGTGCTTAAGCCGCTTGGCGAGTGCTCTACAAGAAAGTTGGTAACTGAACACACCGCTGGTCTACACTTCTGTATTGGTTGATTTGTACTTGCTGGTTTTAACCCACGAATGTACATATGCTGGCAGTCAGTGCAAGGTGAAGGTTTCACTTTGCCAAGATTTGTCCCAAATTATTTATAGAGATTGTTACAGATGTGGATTCCACGAGGAAAGTTGGGAGGCTTTTCCAATCCTCAATCATTCCATGACTGGAGAAACTGCTTTTGAGAAATAGCTTTCACGCCTTCATTGGATGACTTCTGGTAAAGTTGGTAAACGCATTGGTGAAGAAGAGGTGCGGATTGATGCGATCTCATCTTTTTATGATTCAGCACACTTTCATCATGTTATCTCACCCACGCACATATTCAGGTGGCTGTTTTTTGTAATAAGGATGACATATGGTAGGTAGTAGGGACTAATTTGATTGCTGTTTTTATACCTTCTCCATCTTACAGCCTGGTGTTGGCTTAGCGGTTAGGGTGCCAGCTTGGGATCCTGGGTTCAAATCCCGGTCGATCGCTGAATTAACACCAAGGGGGTTGACTCAGCCCGTCATCCTTCGGCAAATTGAGTACCAGTTCACTGGTAATTCCCTGTGTGTTGCAAGAGGCGACTAACAGGGTTGGCGGCAGGAAGGGCATCAGGCAGTAAAACATCGCTTCAAAAAGGGGACCATGGTGTCCGAAAAAGGCCAATCCCTGCTCTGCGGGGAAAAATGTCCTCTAAAGGTGGTTCTATACCTTCTCCATCTTATTAATCTGCTACATATCTGGGATACCATACCAAGTGGCCACACTCCAAGGTAGATTGGACCAGAGACTTCAACAGCAGTGGTAAGGAAACTTGATCCAAGGTTGTGAAGGTACGTTTTATCAGGCCAAGCATTTGGTTCATCTTGGTGACTGTAATGGAGATGTGATGATGGTCCTTGTCGATTGTGATACCAATATCTTTTTGATCTTCTTGGCATCAAATCCACCAAAAGTCGTTTCGTTTCGCAGTAAAAAGTTCACCATCCTCTAATGCCAGCTGCAGATGGAACATTTCCACCCAGCCAAGCTATTTACAAAGGCATTTGAATTTTGCACGATACCTCGTTCGCACCGCAACGCAATGTCACAAGAGGATGTGTGACTGTGTGCACAGGCCCTTACACATGCCAAAAATAAAATGTCATTTCAAAAAAGGAATCCTATTGCTGTTCAAATTGCTTGACTGAAATTATGTTAATCTTCAAAAAAGGCACAAAATCAACTGCATTTGTTGCTCAAAAGAGCATTCAAAACGTTTTTGGAACAAGATACAATGGTCTGTCTAAGACTACGGTAATGTTTCCTGAATGTCACTTGAATTCAATGTGCTTGTTCCATCTGTCTGCCTTTCAAGGTCAGCAAAAGAGAACTATTTAAGAAGGATCATTCAGACATACTTCAGTCACTTCATTGGCAAAACAGATATTTGTCCCAACTTCCAGGGTATGATCTAGCTGCTTGAATCAGACATGGTAAAATTAGATTTATGCACATTAGTTCCTTAGTGGCCTATCCCGTTGCACCTTTCCCCTTTTAAAATGCTCACTCTGCTCCTTTTACAAAGCGTCCTGCCTGTTGTAAAAAGTATTTCCTTCCAAACAGCCCGGATCCCCTCTGCGATTCATTATTTCGGGTTACAGCCTTGAAATCTGTCAGCAGCGATAAGAACCTGGAGGCAAAGGGCTAGAGTGCAAAACGGATCTGAAATACATAAATACTTTATGCATATCCCCACCATCTTCCTGCTCATGGTTAATGCTCCTTAGTTTGACTTGCAACCACCCTTTTCATTTCAAGCTCGGGTTCTGCATTTGGTAAACACCAATCGGCATTCGGATTAATACTTCATGGCCAGCTACAACCTTTGCACAAGGCTAATGTAATATTCCCTTGTGAATAAAGTTCTGTGAGGCAGGATTCCCTTGACATACAAGCCATGATCTATATTAATGAGGGTCGAGCATGAAATTTCTTGCTTTGCAGCAATCGCTTGGGCTTCCATTTCGTAGATTCCAAATCGATTTTAGGATCCGAGTGGTGAAGCCATGTTTCATCACCATTTACAAGACAAAAGATAAAGTCTGCTGCACCTGCATTGAACAGTTGAAGAAGCTTGCAACATAACAGCCAGTGCTGCCAATTCTACGAGGACGTTTGACGGGACCTATCTTACTATAACCTTTGACATGCCCATGGCTTTGCTCAGAGAAATGCTTTAGGGTTAGCAATGAAAGTTATCAGGCCAAACCTATGTTCAGGAGAGATTCCCTAAAATAGAGCATCGAAGAACATTTTAACCCATAACAGACAGTACGAGAGTTCATAGAACACCTTACCTCACAAATTATTGACCAAAAGGACACGAGAAGGGCATCAACTCTTGTGTTGCGATTCCAAGCTGTTTTGTTCAAATCTCGATATTCCCCAACACAGAGGATAAGAAGAAAATTTGATTGGTCAATATAACATGTTGTCCAAGTAGTGAAAAAACTGGAATTATGTGGAAGTGCACCCTCCATCCCCTTTCCTTCTGCATCCCTCATTCCTCCAAGTCTCCCTCCCTTCTCTTTCTACCGTTTTCACTGCATCCTGATCCATTCTGTGTTCTAGCTCTTCCACAAGCATCGACTATATAAAATAAAATAAGGCCTATGCCCTACAATAAGTGTTTTTGGATGACAAGGAAAAATATGCCTTAATAAATTCTTAAGTTTGTGGCTATTTCAACGAGGCAATCCTCTATAGTAATGCCCTGACAAGGCCGATAGTATTGGTTGGTCACGTCTGCCAGCCCGACTGACATGGACTATTTGAGGAACTTAACGGCCAACCCATTAGACTCCATCTTCATTATACCTTCGTGGATTTCATTTTTCTGGCACAAGAAATCTTTGCATAAAAATGACACTTGTGCTCACTTTGAAACAATGACAGAATAATGCATATAATAAGCATCCATGTTTATGAGCAAGCCTGGTGTTGGCTTAACAGTTAAGGTGGCTGGTTTATGATATCAAGGTCCTGGGGTTGAGGTGGGTTGACTCAGCCTGTCATCCTTCCATGGTCAGTAAAACAAGTACAGGCTAAGTGGGAAGAACGAGCTATTAAATTGTCCTGCATCAGAGTGGTGACCCATCTAGGCTTGTGACCCCAAGCCAAAGAAAACTGCTTCGACAGCCCTATGCATTTGGAGACGCGAAAGGAGTGGTGCTTACTAACAAAAATAAAATATGGGTTTAGGTTGTCAACGAGTTCACCGTTTAGGATCTTAAAAGTCATCACAGAAGAATAAGGGAGAGAAGAGGCCCATGATTCAACTTTACGAACCAAACATTCTCCGATGGAAACGGACCAATTGGTAGACGTTTGCATATATATATATATATATATATATATATATATATATATATATATATATATATATATATATATATATATATATATATATATATATATATATAAATAAATAAAACGGACAACAAGTAAAGCCCAGACATTTTACAAGCGTTTAATATCTGACAAACTGTTCCACAGGCGGATTATGTGTGGCGCTTAATCATGCACCACAGTTCATGTGTCAATCTTTGTATGGTTTGGGGGTCACTCTACCGACTGGAGTCCAGCCCCAAGGTATGTCACCATAGGTGAGGATCTGTGGACAGAAAACAGTAGATCAGGTCAAAAAAAAAAATGTTATATCAATTCTGTTTATATTCTCCCAGTGGAAACACAAATGAAACCACATGCATGCTCAAAAGTTTGTCAAAATGCAAGACCTTGCAATGTCTAATATACTGATAATAAATCAGTTCCTTCCAGAAATCCTTATGCCCACTCTCCAGTTTACACCAACAAAATTAATAAATAGAAAATTTACCCAAGACCCTGTAGTTGTCATTCCTATAGACCCCTAAGACCATCTGTCTGAGGACCTTCTGCAGTAGCAAAGGATCAGCAGCCATAATCAAAAGGCCACCCCATTGGTAAACCGCCTCAGAACCAAGCTAAGAGGGCACAAAATATAATTAATTTTGTCTTTATTTTCAGGTTCTGCTCATCTTGGTTGGGAGCAAAGAGGAAACGGTGTCGATGCAATTTCATGCCATTATATATATAATAAAATGCTTTTTTGTAATTTTATTGTTGCCATAACTCACAGTAATTGTTCAAAGTAATTGTAATTTTTCTCAATTGTAGTACTCAAAGTAATTTTTCAAAGTCATCAGATTGAAACATACACAGCTTATTTGTATGCATGTGTAATACATGTGCATAAAATCTGGTAAAAAGAAATGAGTCAAACATCAATCCTCCCCTGGCCACAGCTACAGCAACTAAACCATCCATTGTAATCCTTGGTACAAGCCCGCTTTAGTAGTACAACATTTGCTCTCAGAGATGCACGCGTGTAGGATTGAGGGATTTAACCAACATACCAGGCCCAATGGTCTATCTTTATTGCACAAAGCATCAAGACGTGTTTGCACTTTGATAGTTCTTTATCAGAATGGGACTACAGAGACTAGTGCAGTATGTTGCCATTGACCTATCGGGCAGCACCTTTTAACGTGTACCCCACCGGCAGCATACATCAACATCTCCACAGGGAATTACTCGTAACAAGGACCCGGTGTTGGGCTAGCGGCTAGGGTGCCGGCTTAGGATCCTAGGATCCTGGGTTCGAATCCCGGTCGATCGCTGAATTAACGCCAGGGGGGTTGACTCAGCCTGTCATCCTTCCGAGGTCGGCTAATTGAGTACCAGCTCACTGGTAATTCCCTGTTTGTCGTTAAAGGCGGCAAAAAGGGCTGGCGTCAGGAAGGGCATCCGGCCGTAAAACATTGCTTCAAAAAGGGGACCAAAAAAACAACAACAACCACGGTGCCCGAAAAAGGCCAACCCCCACTTTGCGGGGAAAAATGGCCTCTAAAGGTGGTTATTATTTATAAGGACCAACGAAAAGAGGAAGTGCAATCATTACTAGTTTTTTTTGGGTTTTTTTTTTCCCGAAGCTCACATTAACACCAGTTCCGGACAGAACTTTCTACCTTGATAGCCTCATCAACAGAACAAAATGGCCCACTTAAAACATTGAGGGGTGGGAGGTGGAGCGAGGTAGGAGGGAGGGGGGCATTTAAATTCAAAGATGATGATGAGGTTTACAATTTTAAAATGCAAGTTTTTTGTTGTTGGTATGAAAAGCACTAAAATTTGATCCGTCAGTGTCGTGAGAAATGGTAATTTAAACGTGGATACTGATTCACCAGCAAATAATATCTTGTCGGGCCACCAAAAATGCAGGTGGGCCACAAAGAAAATAAATAAACAGCATGACCCCTGCCTCAACTATACTAATTCTGGATGCATTGTGACACAGCACTCACTCAAGGTATGACCAAGTTGTTCCCAAGTTCCCAAAACAGCACATCAGCAAATATTGCTCTTAAAACATCCGCACATACAAAACTATTCAGCATGGTCAGCGAGCATTTATATATACATCGTCACATCAACCAGAAAAACTAATAATAACAATAAAAAGATCACACTTACATAGCTCCAGACCGATACACAAAACAAAGCTCCAGATGCCAGGATTGCATTTCCGTATTTTTCATGGAAAACGGATGAAGTAGTTCCAAGACGTCGGACTGCAACTTGGCGCACCGCTCGCCCTGCACATACATACATGTTAGTGGACGGGCTAGTGTTACCCCAAGAGAAGAAAAAAAACAAAAGGGAAATATAACTGCAGAACAAACTCGCTGTATTATATTTGTAAGACATTTCAATCACAAGACGATCTAAAAGACTGACAATTCAGCCAAGGTCATTTATTTCGTTATTTGAAACAACTTGCAAACCATGCCAACAGAAAATTGATTTTTTTTTTTTGGAATGCAAGCCACATTTTCCATACAATAAGCATGCAACTTTGTTTATATATATATATATATATATATATATATATATATATATATCCATGGGTAGGCACCATGTTGAAAGTTGTGTCAATTGCTCAAGCGTTGCTGAGAAAAAGTGAGTGCCTCAGCCAATGATCCACAACATGGTCAAGGATGGTTGTTGCTTGTGCGTCTATTACTAGTGCAGTAATGAGTAATTATACACACACACACACACACACACACACACACACACACACACACACACACACACACACACACACACACACACCTTCATACCATGAGTGGAGAACCGCCAGTAAGGTGTCCCATACAGCTTATGCTGCACATTACTGGGAGCGACTGTTCGACTGACTGGCAGTTCTCCACTGATGGTATGAAGTCGCATAACGACTGATATATAACCGAAAGGTTTTCAGTCACAAGTGTATGGAAGGCTCACTGCATTGCCCTGACGAAGCCCCAACAAGGGCTAAACCAGGTCGGTAACTGCGAGTTTTGCATCCACTTAACAGTATCTGAATTTAACATCCATAATGACGCATAGATGGTCCCACCAGAGCTTGGCAGGCAATGCGGACATGTGGTGATGACGTCATGACGTCCGCTCATTAGGTTGGAGCGCCAAATTACAGATATATATATATATACACACTATTATATGAAAGACAACTCCGTTAGAAGGCAGAGATCAACATAATATTGGATTAAACACGTCACGTGACAAGGAATTACAAGCCACCAAGTGACGTGACAAGGAAGGACAATGTCATGTGACAAGGAATTACAAGCCATCAAGCAGGTTTCAGCAAGCTGGTCTTCCGACCGAATTATCCACAAAATTTACGGAATTAACCACAAAACCGAATTAACCACAAAATCCGACCGAATTAACCACAAACAAACCCAACACCTGGGTTCGCCTGTTCAGTTCCCTCAACTGAATCTATACTATAGTTCATGATGTAAAAAACAATGGTTCAAAACCAATGTACTACATGCATGTCATTATCTAATGTCCTTGTAGTTGTAAATCACATTAAGTTAAGGTACAAGAGTTACTTATGGTTATGTCCTGCAAATAGATTTAGGAACGGCCGCCGCCTCCATGAGCCTTAGATCAATGTAGAGTAAATATACACCTTATGTGAACAAAACTGAAGGGAATAATTAATTCGAATTGACCTGCAATACAATTTGAGTTTGAGTAAAGTCATTTTGATCACAATGTCAATTAACAAACAAACATTGGACCAACATTAAATCCGTTGATACATTTAAAAAGGCCAAACTTACCTGCGAAAGAAATTGTGGATCTTGCAAACGGAAACATCGTAAAAGCGATTACGAACAAAACCCGATCAGCATAAATTGACAAGCACCAAGGTCATAGGCCTAACTTCCGCTCAACCAATCGTATGTTCACGAGGCCGCATGCGCCACTTCCGTCCAATCAGAGCACGTTCACGAGCGCGCATACGCCACTTCCGCTCAACCAACCGTATGTTCACGAGCGCGCATGCGTCACTTCCGTCCAATCAAACATACGTTCACGAGCTTTTCTAAACAATTAATTATCTCGATCAAAAATCAGTTATTTTTCAAGTAGCACTTCATCTGAATCGACCACTAAGAGAATACTGCGTATTACATTTTATCTTTGGTAAACTAGAGGTAGAACCGCACGTGACAGTGACGCACACAATTTGACCCGCCCAGCGGGGGCGGGGTTTATACAATGCGCACTGCGCAATGCTCGTAGCCCAAATAAACCAATAAACTTTCGATCGAATGCAATAGTGATAGTGATAGTATACCAAAAGTCCATGAAATTACTTTTTGATTTCTCTCTCTCTCGTAGAGGAATTGCTCTCAAATTAATAACATTTAAGGCTTCGTTGGAATTACTTGTACATATTAATTGCTAATAGCTATAGCCTTAATTATTACTACTAGGGCATGCCCGTACTATATCTATATCTAAAATTATATCCCCCCCCTCTATTTACATGAAATGGTTTGGTCCAAAGCGAACGGCTTGCGAGTACGGTGACAATCCCCCCCCTCTATTTACATGAAATGGTTTAGTCCAAAGCGAACGGCTTGCGGAGTTTGGTAAAGAAATCGCCATAGCATGCACAAACGCGCAGGAAAGCGAAAGAATCGCAAATTAGTTTTAATTAGTTTTAAAACATCATTTAACGCCAACATAGCGGCAACATAGTTTGCCAACGTGAAATAAATGAATACGCTCTCAAATGTGCCGTCCGAGGCAGAGTCTGTTCGCCACGTTCGGCACACGTGATAACTCGCTGCTCTCTGATTGGTTGAATCGTTTTTTGGACATAGCTCGGTAACTACTTCTCCGATTAATATGAAACCTTGAAAAGGCACATCCTCGGGTCCCCAGCAATATACCTGGCAAGTTTAAAGTATATCGGACCCGTGGTTGTCGAGAAACAGCGGTCACAGACAAACATACAAACATACATACATACATACATACATACATACATACATACATACATACAAACATACAAACATACAAACATACAAACATACACACAGAGATTACTGGAATTATAGATAGATTAGTACCGACTGCAAAGCCGCAATGAGCCGGCGAAGCCAAAGCCTCTTGCCACTATTTTACCCATCACCATGGCATCAGTAGGTTAGGTAGTTGGTAGTAGGTAGGTGTAGTAGGTACTGTACCTAGTTCAAAATGACACCATTTGCATTCTGGATGAGATTAAAATTGATAAAATTTACTTCTTGATTAATTCGGTGAATTCCGTCTCAACTTCGGATATTTCCGGCCGTGAAAAACTATCCCCTACGGCCACGAGATTTCTAAAAAATAATTCTTCGTCAATTTTAGAATATTTGACGCCGTTTTCACCCTCCGAAACGCGTAATAAGCTTTTTAAAAATATTTTTCAAATGCTCGAATCTCATTGGTTCCGGTGTTTGGTGACGATTTTCGTTGAAGATGTGATGGATTCTTACTGAGTCATAGTGTGCAAGATCACTTAATTGAATTTGTTGAATTTGAGACTATAAGAAAAAAATATACTGTATTGTGGCGGGCACAAGGGACAATAATTCCGCGCACCAGTGGGTGGCGCGAGCGTCCAGGCGGGGAACTGAAATACATGCCCCGCCTTTCGGCCGATCGGCCACGCCCAGGGGATATATGCGGGCTCAAAGCTCGAGCCCGCCCAGTGCTGAAGTGCGAGCTCTTAATAAAGACTCTTGTTTGTAACCACGCGTTGTGGCCTACCTCTCTGGCAATCGAGTCGTGTGTGCACAGCACCACACTGGTGACCCCGATTGGTTCAGCCGTTGCTGACCCCCGAACGCGCCATGGCTACCAACGCCGTCGCAATCAAACTCCCGGAGTTTTGGGAAGCGCAAGCCGACGTTTGGTTTGTGCAAACCGAAGCTCAATTCCAACTCCGGGGCATCACGGCGGACGAGACGCGGTACTACCATGTGGTCGCCGCCCTCGGGCCCGGTACTGCCGCCCGCGTCGTGTCCATCCTTCGGCGCCCGCTGGGCGACCACAAGTACGAGGCGCTCAAACGTCTCCTCCTCGCCACGTTCGGGCTCACGGAGGTCGAACGTGCCGACCGCCTCCTGGACCTTCCCGCCCTCGGCGACACATGACCATCCGTCCGGATGGATTTCATGCTGTCCCTGCTTGGAGACCAGCGCCCAGATCTCTTGTTCCGCGCACTTTTCCTCCACCAGCTACCGATACAGGTGCGCCTCGTGCTGGCTGGTTCCAACATCACGGAACCCCGCGCCCTGGCCGGAGAGGCCAGCAAGTCTTTCGCGGCCTGCGACACGCGGTCGGTTTACGGTGCTGCCGTAGTGGATCCCGGCGCAGAGGCTACAGCGCCCCCGGCTTCCCTCGTGGCCGCTGCTGCGCCCCGCCCACTACCGCCGCTGCCACCACCACCGCCGCCTGCATGGCCGACGCGGCCGCCACCACCGCAAACCTGGTGCTACTACCATGCCAGGTTCGGCCACAAGGCTAAAACATGCCGCCCGCCGTGTTCTTTTGACGGTTCGGGAAACGACCGGGCCGGCGCTCACTTGCGGCCCTGAGCGTCGGCCATTCCGGCACTCTTCTGTTCATCACGGACACCTTGTCCAGGCGCCGTTTTCTTTGCGACACGGGAGCGCAGGTAAGCGTCCTCCCTGCCTCCGCGTCCGACAAGCAAGCCGCGGGCCGGGGCCCCGCTTTGCTTTCCGCCAACGGAACACCCATCCGCACATTCGGGAAGCGTTGCCTCTCACTGCGGTTCGGAGGGCAGCGCTTTCAATGGTCGTTCGTCACCGCCAGCGTGCCAATGGCCCTGCTTGGCGCGGACTTACTATGTGCGCATGGGCTGTTGGTCGACGTTAAGCGCAGACGTCTCGTCCAGGCCGAAACCTTCAGCTCGCTCGCTTGTTCGCTGAGCGGCTCACCGAGCGGCTTGCCAAGCGGCTTGCTGAAAGGTTCCGTCCCGGCGAGGTTAGTCTGCACGCTTCCGGCAGCGGACGAGTTTACGCGCCTCCTCGCCAGTTTCCCGGCCCTCACGCGCGGCCCACCTTCTCAGCGGTGGCCGTCAAGCATGGGGTGGAGCACCATATCCCCATGGTCGGGCCGCCGGTCTACGCCGGGGCACGCTGACTCGACCCCACGAAGCTCGCCGTGGCGAAAGCGGGGTTCGCCACGCTGGAGCGGCTGGGTATCGTACGGCGCTCCAACAGCGCTTGGGCCTCTCCTCTGCACATTGTGCCGAAGCACGGCGGAGGATGGCAGCCGTGAGGTGACTACCGCCGGCTCAATGATGCCACCACCCCCGACCGCTACCCGGTCCCGCATATCCAGGACTTTTCCGCCCGGTTGGCAAACACGACCGTGTTCTCCAAGGTGGACCTCATCCGGGGCTACCACCAGGTCCCCGTCCAACCGGACGATGTCCCAAAGACGGCCGTCATCACCCCTTTCGGCCTCTTTGAGTTCCTGCGAATGCCTTTTGGGTTGAAGAATGCGGCCCAGGCGTTCCAACGGCTCATGGACAGCGTCTTGCGTGACTTAGCTTTCATCTATGTCTACCTGGACAACATCCTAGTCGCGAGCGCGTCCCGGGAGGAGCACCTCCTCCACCTCCGCACGCTTTTCGAATGCCTGGGCCAGCATGGCCTGATCATCAACCCCGCAAAGTGCCATTTCGGCTTCGCCGCCATTGACTTATTGGGGCACCGCATCACTAGGCACGGGGCCGTCCCTTTACCGGCCAAGGTGGAGGCGGTCAGGGATTTCCCGTGCCCCCGCACGATTAAGGGGCTCCAGGAGTTCCTCGGCATGGTAAATTTTTACCACCGCTTCGTGTTGACGTCGCCCAGCTCCTCCGCCCCCTGCACGAGGCCCTCCGGGGCAAGCCGGGCAAAGGTGACATCGCCTGGTCGGAGCCGATGGCCGCGGCGTTTGCAGGCGCAAAGCTGGCCCTGGCCAACGCCACCATGCTGGCGCACCCGATGCACCGATCGCCCTCACCACCGACGCTTCAGACTACGCGGTGGGCGCGGTGCACGAGCAGTGGGGGCGTGGTGCTTGGCAGCCGTTGGCGTTTTTTAGCCGGCAGCTTCACCCACACGAACGCCGCTACAGCACCTTCGACCGCGAGCTGCTCGGGCTCCACCTGGTGGTCCGACACTTCCGCCATCTGCTCGAGGGCCACCCGTTCACGGCTTTTGTCGACCACAAGCCCCTTGTGTTCGCGATGGCCAAGGTCACCGAGCCATGGTCGGCACGGCAGCAGCGTCACCTCTCTGCCGTGTCGGAGTACACGACGGACATCCATCACGTCGCGGGTAAAGACAACCCGGTGGCGGATTGCCTTTCCCGGTCCGTCGCGCACGCGGTCCACCTCGGGATTGACTATGCCTGGATGGCGGAGGACCAGACCGCCGACCCCGTCGTCCAGGCCTTGCGGACCGCCGTCACGGCCTCCGCGTCACCGAGGTGCCGTTCGACGTCGCGGGCACGGCCCTCCTGTGCGACGTCTCCCTCGGCCGGCCTCGCGCCATCGTGCCCGCTGGCTGGCAGTGCCCGGTTTTCGACGCCATCCCCGGCCTGTCCCACCCGGGCACGAAGGCCTCCCAGAAGCTCGTCGCGGCGAAGTCCGTCTGGCATGGCCTCAGGAAGGACGTCCCCGACTGGGCCAGGACGTGCCTCGCGTGCCAGCGCGCAAAGGTCCACCGCCACACCCAGGCCCCATTGGCCCTGTTTACGGTGCCCGAGCGTCGGTTCGACCACGTCCACGTCGACTTGGTGGGACCTCTGCCCCCCTCGCGGGGGTTCACCCACCTCCTCACCATGGTGGACCGCACCGCACGGTGGCCGGAGGCCGTGCCATTGGCGGCGATGTCTGCGGCTGATGTGGCGCAAGCCTTCATCGCCACTTGGGTTGCCCGGTTCGGTGCCCCCTCGGACATCTCATCCGACCGCGGCCCCCAGTTCACCTCGGAGCTCTGGGGCACGGTGGCGCAAAGGCTAGGCATCAAACTGCACCGCACCACGGCCTACCACCCCCAGGCCAATGGCCTGTGCGAGCGCTTTCATCGCTCGATGAAGGCCGCGCTCCGGGCCAGCCTCCGCGACGGCAGCTGGGCCAACAGGCTCCCCTGGGTCCTGCTGGGCCTCAGGACGGCGCCCAAGGATGACCTGCGCGCGTCCTCGGCGGAGCTGGTCTTCGGGCAACCACTGCGGGTACCCGGTGAATTTATCCCCGACTCCACGGCTCCTTGGCCCGCAGCGCAACAGCACTCCACCCTGCAGGAGACCGCCCGGAGGTTCGCCCCGGTGCCGACGGCACACCACGGTTGCCCATCCTCCCACGTCGCCCCGGAGCTTCGCACGGCGGAGTACGTCTTCGTCCGGCACGACGCCCACCAGACACCGCTATGGCTCCCGTACGACGGGCCCTTCCGCGTGCTGGAGACCAGGGACAAATATTTCACCGTCGGCATCGGCGGTGCCCCGGATCGTATCTCCGTGGACCGCCTCAAGCCGGCCCACCTCGATCTGGACCACCCCCCGCAAGCAGCTCTGCCTCCGCGTCGAGGCCGCCCCCCGGCGGTCAGAACCCCGGCACCCCTCAGCCCCGCTACCCCCCTGCCCTGCACGCATCGCCAGGGGGCGTTTTGGCCGGGTCATCCGGCTTCCCCGCAAGCTCACCCTTCAGGTGCGTGGGAATTCTGGGGGGGGGGGGGGGGGCGCGTGTGGCAGGCACAAGGGACAATAATTCCGCACACCAGTGGGTGGCGCGAGCGTCTAGGCGGGGAACTGAAATGCATGCCCCGCCTTTCGGCCGATCGGCCACGCCCTGGCCAACGCCACGCACGCCCTGGCCAACGCCAACGCCCCCCGATTTGGCAAGGCGTGGCCTCGGGACGTATATGCGGGCTCTAAGCTCGAGCCTGCCCAGTGCTGAAGTGCGAGCTCTTAATAAAGAATCTTGTTTGTAACCACACGTTGTGGCCTACCTCTCTGGCAATCGAGTCGTGTGTGCATAGCACCACACTATATATATAAGAAAAAAAGAAAAGATCTACCAGAATTCTTTCAGCTCATTGATTGTTTTGAAGAGCAGGGCCCTTGCTTGAGACGGACGAAGTGACGGGCAAGACACAAACTCGTCCAAGAAGATGTTTATTGCAAAAACCAACTCGGGAACTCTGAAAAGCCCGTTTATCGGGCTGCATCTATCTATAATTCCAGTAATCTCTGTACGTCTGTACGTTTGTACGTCTGTTTGTCTGTGACCGCTGTTTCTCGACAACCACGGGTCCGATATACTTTTAACTTGCCAGGTATATTTCTGGGGACCCGAGGATGTGCCTTTTCAAGGTTTCATATTAATCGGACAATTACTTACCGAGCTATGTCCAAAAAACGATTCAACCAATCAGAGAGCAGCGAACGATCGCGTGTGCCGAACGTGGAGGACACACTCTGCCTCGGATGGCACATTTGAGAGCGTATTCATTTATTTCACGTTTGCAAACTATGTTGGCGTTAAACTATGTTTTAAAACTAATAAAACCGAATTTGCGATTCATTCGCTTTCCTGCGCGTTTGTGCACGCGATGGCGATTTCTTTACCAAACTCCGGAAGCCGTTCGCTTTGGACCAAACCATTGCATGTAAATAGAGGGGGGGGATTGTCACCGTACTCGCAAGCCGTTCGCTTTGGACCAAACCATTTCATGTAAATAGAGGGGGGGGATATAATTTTAGATATAGATATAGTACGGGCAATGCCCTAGTATATATCAAAACCAGAAAGCACAACCGAAACCGAAAGCCACGCCTCTCAGGCGAGGTGCGCTTTGGTGGTCACGTGACCGACAGGTGCAAAGGACTATAACCGCACGCGCGGCACGCTTTGGTGGTCACGTGACCGGCCACTCCGGCGCCGTGGTCTGCCCGCCGGTTACGTCACCGGCTGGAGCAAGGCGATTCTGTTGCTGGTCTCGCTTGGGGGACCCGTGGGTCGCTACACACGCCCCCCCAGAATGGACTTGATCCAGGAAGGTCAACCTGAGGGGGGTCCGGATGACCCGACCGAAACGACCCCTGGCCAGTCGCGGGGGGGGGGGGGGGGTCCGGTGTGGTGGCGGGTGGTCGGACGGGGGGGGGGGGGGGGTGGTGCAGTGGACGGGGGGGCGGCCGCGCCGCGGTGGGAGAGCCAGCCGTGGCGGCTGGCCGACATCCATGTGGGCCGGCTTGAGGCGGTCCAGCGAAATCCGGTCCGCCCGGCCGCCGATGTTGACGATGAAGGACTGGTTGTCCCGTCGTAGGACCCGGAAGGGTCCGTCGTATGGTGGCCGGAGCGGCCCCCAGTGCGCGTCGTGGCGCACGAAGACGTACTCCGCCGTGCGGAGTGCTGGGGGGATGTAGGATTGGGGGTCGCCGTGGCGGGACGTGGGCACCGGGGTGAAACGTCGGGCGGCCTCCTGGAAGTCCGTGCGCTGGCGCGCGGCGGACCAGTGGCTGGTGGCGTCGGGAATGAACTCGCCCGGTATGCGGAGGGCCTGGCCGTACACCAGCTCGGCGGTGGACGCCTGGAGGTCCTCTTTGGGAGCCATGCAGAGGCCCAAAAGGACCCACGGGAGCCGGTCGGCCCAGCCATCGTCCTGGAGGCCGGCCATGAGTGCGGCCTTCATGGAGCGGTGGAACCGCTTGCACAACCCGTTGGCCTGAGGGTGGTAGGCCGTGGTGCGGTGCAGGGTAACGCACAACATGCGGGCGACCGCGCCCCATAGTTCGGACGTGAACTGTGGGCCGCGGTCCGACGAGATGTCCGCTGGTGCGCCGAAACGCGCGACCCAGGTGGCGATGAACGCCTGGGCCACGTCGGCGGTGTTGGTGGAGGCGAGGGGCACGGCCTCCGGCCACCTGGTGGTCCTGTCCACCATGGTAAGCAGGTGGGTGAACCCCTGCGATGGGGGAAGGGGACCCACCAGGTCCACGTGGACGTGGTCGAACCGTCGCTCGGGCACGGTGAAGGGAGCCAGCGGAGCCTGGGTATGACGGTGGATCTTGGCCCGCTGGCAGGGTGTGCAGGCGTTGGCCCAGTCGCGGACGTCCCGTCGCAGCCCATGCCAGACGAAACGCACCACCACCAGCTTCTGGGACGCCTTCCGGCCAGGGTGAGAGAGGCCGTGGAGCGAAGCAAAAATGCGACGCCGCCAGGTGACCGACACAACGGGGCGAGGTCGGCCTTGGGAGATGTCGCACAGCAGGACCATGTCCGCGAAGGGGATGTCAGCCAAGCGGAGGCCCGTGTCCGCTACCCGGAGCGCCTGCACCGTGCCGTCGGTGGCCTGGTCCGTTGCCATAAGGGCGAAATCGACGCCGAGGTGGACGGCGTTGGCGCCGGCTTGAGAAAGGCAGTCGGCCACGGCGTTGTCCTTCCCGGCGACGTGCCGGATGTCCGTGGTGTACTCCGACACGGCGGAGAGGTGGCGCTGCTAGCGGGCCGACCACGGCTCCGTGACCTTGGCCATGGCGAAAACCAACGGCTTGTGGTCGACAAAAGCCGTGAACGGGCGGCCCTCCAATAGGTGGCGAAAATGGCGGACGGCCAGGTACAGCCGGAGGAGCTCGCGGTCGAAGGTGCTGTACTTCAACTCGTTGGGCAGGAGTTGCCGGCTGAAGAACGCGAGCGGCTGCCAGGCCCCGTTTACCCATTGTTCATGGACCGCGCCCACGGCGTAGTCGGAGGCATCCGTGGTGAGGGCGATGGGAGCCTGGGGTACCGGGTGGGCCAGCAGCGTGGCGTTGGCGAGGGCCCGTTTTGCGCCGATAAAAGCAGCATCCTTGTCCGTGGACCAGACAACATCGCGTTTCGCCGGCTGGCCGCGGAGGGCAGCGTACAAGGGCCGCATGAGTTGCGCAGCTCGGGGCACGAAGCGGTGATAAAAGTTCACCATCCCGAGGAACTCCTGCAGCGCCTTGACGGAGCGGGGGCGCGGGAAAGCGGCGATGGCCTCGACTTTGGCCGGTAGCGGCACGGCGCCGGTCCGGGTGATGCGGTGGCCCAAAAAGTCGATCGTCGCCGCACCAAAGTGACATTTGGCCAGGTTGACGATCAATCCGTGCTCGCTGAGGCGGCCGAACAGCGTCCGGAGGTGGAGGAGGTGCTCGGCTCTGGACGTGCTGGCGACGAGGATGTCGTCCAAGTAGGTGTAGAGGAACGGCAAGTCGCGCAGCACGCCATCCATCAGGCACTGGAACGCCTGTGCCGCGTTTTTGAGGCCGAAGGGCATCCGGAGGAATTCGAAGAGTCCGAAAGGTGTAATAACGGCCGTCTTCGGGATGTCGGCCGGGCGGACGGGCACCTGGTGGTACCCCCGAATCAGGTCCACTTTTGAAAAAATGGTCCGCCCCGCCAACCGGGTGGAAAAATCCTGGATGTGCGGGACGGGGTACCTGTCGGGGGTAGTGGCGTCGTTAAGGCGGCGGTAGTCGCCGCATGGCCGCCATCCGCCCCCCGGCTTCGGGACGATGTGCAGCGGCGAGGCCCAGGCGCTGTCGGAGCGCCGCACGATGCCGAGGCGCTCCAGCGCGGCGAACTCGGGCTTGGCGACGGCGAGTTTGGCGGGATTGAGACGGCGAGCCCGGGCGTACACCGGCGGGCCCGTAGTGGGGATGTGCTGCTCGATGCCGTGACGCACTGCGATGGCCGAAAACGTCGGTCGCGTGAGGGCCGGGAACTCCGCGAGGAGACGTGCGAAGTCGTCTGCTAATGGGAGAACGCAGGAAAACTCGGTGGGCACGGAACGGCTCAAAGCGCATGCCAGGGAGCTGAAAGTTTCGGCGTTGACGAGACGACGGCGTTTCATGTCGACCAGCAGCCCGTGGGCGCACAGAAAATCGGCCCTGAGCAAAGCCATGGGCACGTCCGCCGTCACGAACTCCCAGTGAAAGAGCTGGCTGCTGAAGCGGAGGGCGACGGTGCGTGGGCCGAAGGTGCGGATGGCGGAGCCGTTGGCCGCGATTAAGGAGGGGCCGCAAACGGCGGCCCGCCTGTCCTCCGCCGAAGTGGGAATGACGCTCAGCTGGGCGCCGGTGTCGCAGAGAAAGCGCTGCCCCGACGCTTGGTCCGCGCTGAATAGCAGGTTTCCGGAACGGCCGGCGTTCATTGCTGGTAGGGAACGCCGGCCCGCCCATTTCCCGACTTGCCGAACGTGCACGGGGGTCGACATGATCGGGCCTGCCGCCCGAACCTGGCGTGGAAATAACACCAGGCCGGGTCCGGCGGGGGCTCCGGTCGACGCGTCGGGACCGGGCGAGGCGGCGTCGCCGCTGCCAGTCGCGCCGGCCCGGCGGCCTCCGGGAAGGAAACTGCGTCGCGGGCGCTGGGCGGGTGGGCGGGAGGGCGCCCGGCCGCCACCCCGATGAGCTGGCTCGCCGCTCCGGCGAGCTGGCTTGCCGAATCGATCTTGTCGGCCTCCTTGGCGAGGTCGCGGGGGTTCATGATGGTCGTGCCTGCCAGGGTGACCCATACCTGGGCCGGGAGCTGGCGAAGAAAAAGCTCCCGAAACAGGAAATCCGAGGGGTGCTCGCCGAGCAACGCGAGCATGTAGTCCATGTGTTCGGACGGGCGCGTATCGCCGAGCTCAGGAAGGTCGAGCAGGCATCATGCGCGCTCAGCCGGGGAGAGGGCAAAAGCGCCCAGAAGAAGTGCCTTGATGGCGTCGTACTTGCCGTCAGCGGGCGGGTTCTGGAGGAAGCTCAGGCAGCGGGCGGCGGTCGCGGAGCCAAGCGCGGCGACCACGTAATGGTATCGCGTGGCGTCCTCCGTTATGCTACGCAGGGCGAACTGGGAGTCCGCCTGCGCAAACCAGACGGCGGCATGTGCTTCCCAGAAGGTGGGCAATTTGAGGGACACTGCGGTGTCCATCGCGTGTCGTAAATTCGGGGTCACCAGTGAAGAGCAGGGCCCTTGCTTGAGACGGACGAAGTGACGGGCAAGACACAAACTCGTCCGAGAAGATGTTTATTGCAAAAACCAACTCGGGAACTCTGAAAAGCCCGTTTATCGGGCTGCATATATATCAAAACCAGAAAGCACAACCGAAACCGAAAGCCACGCCTCTCAGTCGAGGCGCGCTTTGGTGGTCACGTGACCGACAGGTGCAAAGGATTATAACTGCACGCGCGGCACGCTTTGGTGGTCACGTGACCGGCCATCCCGGCGCCGTGGTTTGCCCGCCGGTTACGTCACCAGCTGGAGCAAGGCGATTCTGTTGCTGGTCTCGCTTGGGGGACCCATGGGTCGCTACAGTTTCATCCAATGACTTTCCTGATTATATCAGCTATACTATAGGCACCGTCGACCATCGAAGTTTCAACTCTTCAGTCCCAGAATATCTTCCACACACACACACACACACACACACACACACACACACACACACACACACACACACACACACACACACACACACACACACACACACACACACATATACAAAAACACACACACATACACATTAGGGTTCTAAAGGTAATATCCAAAAGGTTCTAAAGGGTTTCGTTCATTTTTGGACGAACGAAATCCTTTAGAATTACGCTTTCGGAACGAAGCCCAGTTTGCAGCTTTCTCCACTTTGGTGTATATTGCACATATTTCCAAGGTCGGCCGTGGATCACACTTTGCCCGCTCACCGTATCCGGTTCTGTTATTTTAAAACACAGGACTAAGTACAAATAATTACTGTTGTACATATTATGTTTAGTTATGAGAATAGGGAAGGGTTTTAATTGATGGTACGATTCATAACAGTACAAGATAAAAGACGCTTAGCACTGTGACCGTCCCGGAAGACTTTATGTTTCCGGTCTGTAATAGTGTAATGTGAACGGCTGATCAAGTGCCATGGATCGGTTCAGCTGGTCGAACGGGCTTCTGGAGATCGACGAAACGTTGGTGGTTCAACAAAGAGGCGTCAGATTGTACGACGGAAATGATAAGGTTATCCTCTGACTTACTTGTAAAAAACATACACAGCGCTTCTTTCACCAAGCCAAGCGTCTTTTACAAATGTTGCAATGAAGCTTCACTGTAACATCAGAATTCTAAACTGTACCAAGCTAGTCTAGGATAGTCTTTCAGAGACCTGCAACGCAATGTACATACAGCAGGCTGAACAAATTCCCGGTTCCTGCCATGACAACAGCTGTGAAGGCAAAGGCAAACCACCTCGTGCAGTCCTGCAGCTCTTTGGAAACGCCTAACCTGGCTCCCGGAAGAACACCGCAAAAAGAGAGAAAGAGATGACCTTCATACGCTGATTGTTTGCAGTTTTGGGAGAGGAAGATTCGTTAAAATCACGTGTAAACTAGCACGGCACTCTGTAGAGAGCAAACCTCCGCCTGCTTGGCCATATTACTCAATGGTGAAGAATCACTTTAAAAATTATACGAGCTGGATCCGGATCCGGATCTTCACCAAAATTGAATCTATTCTTCTTCGTCACACACGCAACTGGTCCAACAAGTTTCGACCAAATGCATCCTTCACCTTTTGAGATATTCTGCTATGTATCGTTTTTGGCCCCATCTCGAAATGGTAAAGAATCACTAAAAAGAAAAGAAAAAAAAGATCTTCACCCAAATCGAATCGAATCGTCTTCGTCACACACACAACCTCTCCACCAAGTTTCGTCCAAATCCGTCCACAACTTTTTGAGATATCCTGCTATGTATCGTTTTTGGCCCTGTCTCCCAATGGTGAAGAATCACTTAAAAATTCTACTAGCCGGATCCGGATCTTCACCAAAATCGAATCATTTCGTCCTTGTCACATACGCTACATCTCTGCCAAATTTTGTCCGGATCCGTCCACAACTTTTTGAGATATTTTGTTCACAAACGGACAGACAGGGGTGAAAACAACCTCCATCCACCTTTGGTGGCAGAGGTAACTAGATATCTGCGAACACAAAGAAATCATCAAGGGAAATCCGACCAGGGAGGTTTACCTTTGACAATGGCCTGTGACTTACCTTTGGCCTGTGATCCAAAGATGGCAATATTTTCTTTGTACCGCCACATCACCTTAACCTTCAACATTTAGGGATGGAGTGTAAATTAATAGAATGTGTCCCCATCTACAATCTACCCATTAAACTCATCATGAAAATTGGAAGAAAATTATTGAAGTTGTGATGAAAAAGGTGTTATTTCTTAAATAGGTCACGATTCGAAAAAAGTAGGTCAAGGTGTACACAAATCAAATATCAGGTGTACAACTTCAGTGCAGCTACACTATTATGCAAGAGCATCTTGGAAGGCCAAGCGGCCTTTGAGATTCTACATTGGCAAAATTGAGTGATGATAAAAAACAATTTTTTTTTTCAGACCCCCATTTGACCTTTTATCTTTTACTTGGCGGGGTATGATGTAAATTAATTGTAAATGTCACTTGCACTAGGCTATCTAGACAGCAATTTTGTTCCGATCGGACAAAATTTCTTCGAGTTACGGTGAAAAATGTTAAAATAACTAATTAGTTTATGACCTTAAAATTAGGTCAACCTCATAATAAATTACGACAACTCCGCATATTTTTTATTCACATTATTGATGCAAAATTTAATTTTGAAAGTTCTTGCGTCTCCGAGATGTAGCTTGGAAATTGATACAGTTTGGATATTTGGAGTGTTGGAGGGAAAAAAAAGATTTATTTTTATTCTATATAGTGTTTTAGTTTTTCTAGGGGTTTACGAAACTCTGGTTCCATTAAAAATTGGAGCCATTAATTGTAGAAAGAAACCCTTTAACAGTCAATAAGCTTTCCTTCTATGTTATTGGCAATAGGGGGAGGGTTAATTCATGAGTAGGAAGGGAAAGAGGAGGATTGGACAGATAGGACTAAGGGGGTAATGGAGAAAGGAAGTTGGTAGTGTATGGGAATTAAGGGAGCTTGGCGTAAACTGTTCAGCTTGGCGGAGGTACGCTCTCTACCGAGTGACGTTCTATTTATTAATGTCTTTGTCCTGCATGTGAAAATGCTGAAGTCCCACTAAGAGTCAGCTGTCATGTAAAAACATGATATTAAAGGTGAAGTCGAGGAAAGCACTTCACTTTACTATACTTCAGTGTTTTGACAAATAAAATGAGTTTGCCTTTATTTTCTGGTAATGTCGAATTCGTCTTTGATGTGTAAATACTGCACCTTGCTTAATGTATCGTGCTGAGATCTGATGTGAATTGCTTCTTTTTGTTGCAGTCGGGATTTGATTCTGGCATCCTCATCCTCACCACCCATCGGCTGATTTGGAGAGATAGCAAAAACATGGTAATGTGATTTAGTGCATTTAATGCATTTTCATGCTTTCAAATGCTTTTCATTTCCTCCGCCATTGAGGGTGCACGGAGGTTATGTTTTCACCCCTGTCTGTCTGTCTGTCTGTCTGTCTCTGTGAACAGGATATTTCAAAAAGTTGTGGACGGATTCGGAAGAAATTTGGTGGAGAGGTTGGATGTGTGACAAGGATGAAATGATTAGATTTTGGTGAAGCTCCGGATGTGGATCTGGATACTATAATTTTTAAGTGATTCTTCTATTGATCGATAGGGCTAAACACGATATACGTAGCATGATATCTCAAAATGTCGTGGACGGATTCAGACAAAACCTAGTGGACTAGTTGGGTGTGTAACAAGGACGAATTGATTTGATTTTGGTGAAGATCCGAATCCGGATCTCGGTACTAGAATTTAAAAAAATTTAACAAGTGACTTCACCATGGAGAAATGGGACCAAAAACTATATATAGAGCATGATATCTCAAAAAGTTGCGGATGGATTATGATAAAACGTGGCGGATGAGTTGGTTATATGACAAGAACAAGCTGATTCGATTTTGGTTCAGGTCAGCAGATCCGGCCTATCAGTGGAATACAAAACGTAAACTGTTAAGCCTGGTGGAGGTATGCACTCTACCGGGTGCCGTTCTAGTCATTTATGTGATTGCAGCTTTGGTCCTTTTATAATTGTCTTCTGTAAAACTGATAGATAGGGCTAAAAATTGTGTTACCCTTGTTTCAATCTTACTATTTGTGGGAGGGAACTAACCAGTGATTGTCCCTGTGATTAGGGTTGCACTATTGCTAAGTTGGTAATTAATCGTTACTAAGAGAATACTGTCGTTGGTTTACCCAATGAGGTGAGAAAGATTGTTTGGGTTTAGTACGTGATAATAAGCAGGTCATACAGCTAAGTTATGCAGATGATTGTTTTGTGTATTATGGATTTTGTTTCTCACTAAAGCGACTACAGACACTTTTATCACAGATTTCTGAAAAGGAAATTTAAAATATCTTAGGCCTCAGTCACACTGGATCGTACGTTTTCTGGATCGTGCGATTGGTGGCAATTTGGCCGAGGTACGACCAATCGTCAATGTTTGCTACGATGTCCATTTGCGATCGCATACTGTGATTGCTCTTAGGATTGGTGGTAGGTCATCGTACGATTGGTGGTACGCGTAGTCATGCGATCACCAACGATTGGAGAAGATCGATCGCAAGATCAATCGTAGGTAATCGTGCGACTAGTGGTGGCGATCAGCGACCGATCGTATGATCAATCGTGGCGACCTGCGACCGCTCGTACGATCGATCGTGGCGACCTGCGTCCGCTCGCAAGATCGATCGCAGCCAGTCGTGAGTTCGATTCCCGACGCAGCTATAAAATGTCATAAATGTGTTTACGATCCCTCAGATGGACGTCAAACGGACGTCCCGTCTGCCGACGTTCGTTTGTGGACGTTAAAGACCCCAAGGTGTCCTTCGCGAAGAGTAGGCGAGCTATCGCAGGCAACCTCAACAAATTACAACTCCTTGCCCTGACTAGTGGAACGTCAGGCCTGGCCAACCGGTTCGTGACAAACTCAGACCAAGCTTCCCCCGGCCGGACCCCTCAAGAAAGGTGGGCTAATGAAGAAGAAGTCACAGGAAGAAGATCGTGTTGAAGAATAGAATGACATGCTGCATTAAATATTTATTTATATCGTGTTAAAGTTAAAGGATTCTGATGTACAGTCCCATACTCCATACTGTATGACAAAGACTCCGTCCTACCGAAACAGTTTCTTGACAATCGTCACACTGTACTGGTGGTTTGCCATTGCATTCCCAGAAGTATTTCGGACAGGAATTTGTACTTTATTCAGGATGCCGGTGATGGCTCGCCTACTCTTCGTGAAGGACACCGTGGCGTGGGGTCTACCAACTAACGCCAGCAGACGGGATTCCCGTTTAACGTCGATCCTGGAAATGATGATTCACACTGCCTATGGATCACCACGATGCCACTTTATAGCTTGGTTGGGATTCGAACCCAGGGTAGACAGCTTGGAGCCGAGTTTGTGTACCTGCCAGCCCTTGTTTAAGAATTAAGCGATTTAAATCAAAACATCGGACCGAATTTACTAAAGTCGTTTAGCGAGCGTCTTGTCAACACAGTCTAACCCTTAAACACTGACAAAAACATTGTTGTACACGCACAGCAAAACACACGCCTAACACACGCGAATGGTATAAAATAATATAATATAATATAATAATATAATATTATAGTATAATGGTCCAAATATACTGGTCTGCGAGCTAAAGACTGGTGGTACCACCAATCGTAAGGTCGTGCAACCAGTCGGGACAGGTCATGACTGGTCGCACTACCGATCGTGAGGTCGTACGACAGGTGGCACCACCAATCGTCAGGTGGCAGGAGCAGTAGCACGACCAATCGTGCGACTACTTGACCCGCGATCATGCACGACTGGTGATGCGGCCATGCGTGACTGGTGGTATGACCATGTAAGACCTGTCTGCGACCTCTTACGATGATTTGGAATCGCAGGTCAGAAGTTTTGAACATGACCATCGATCTTGCTGCGAATGATTTTGCTCTGGCGATCACCCACGACCTCTGCGACCAGTCGCGCGCTCTTTCTACGATTTGCCCGCGATTCCAACATTTTTCGGTCGCAGCTAGGTCGTAACCTGGTCGCAGGCCCGGTGTGACTGGGGCCTTAGACTACATATTATTTGTGTGAAATGAAGACGTAGTCAAGCTTATACTTTGACCAAAATTCTTAACTACATGCACTGCACATCCTATATAACCTAATGGATCATGTGTAGATAACGGTGCTTTTCAAGTTCGTAGATACTCCAGTTTATTAGGTTTTCCTGGAGCACCTGTTCATTGCTTCCCTTTATCCCCACAGTCTTGATACATCATTATCGGCAATCCCTTAAGGTTGACGATTAGCTCTTCGAGGGTAATGTTTGGGGGTTATTGATGAGTCCGTTGGTGGCAGTGAAGGCTGATCCTTGAGCCGCAGACTCTTTGACAGATGCCGCAGGTGGTCGTTAATTAAGGGAAGAGTTGGACCGTGATTTCCGTGCTCTCATTCCCTTTCGTTTTGTTTCTGCCATTTTTGAGCTTCCAGGGCAAGGTGAGTTTCCTCAAAGTAGTGTATGTCTTCTCTCACAAGACAGCCATGTGGACCTGTGTTGGTTTTGCTCTTTCTAGTTCACGGTGTCAATGTCACGCTTCTTAAAGTTCGCTTAGAGGGTGTCATCAATGTAGTGCTTCACCTCACCCAACCCCCTCTTCCCATCCCCTTCCAATCATGACTTTTAACAGAATCCTTTCATTTCTGTGGGGTTTTCCATTGTTTGTACAGATTTTTGGTGAGATTGTTTGAAAGCTACATTTTTTTCTTTCTTCTTTTACTTTCCTCATTGTGAATTGTAATTGTTATCATGTTTTTAAAGTTAACTCTTGACACAAATGCCTTTTCAATCGTAAAAAAAACTATTTTTTGTCTTTGCAAATAATTCTAACAACTATTTTGCCAAAAATGTGATATGAAATCATCAATTTAAATTTTGCATTTCTCTTGACTTTTGGTGTATTTGTAACTTATTTATTATGTTTATCTTTATTTGTATTTTTGTTCCAGGAATGTGTTTTGAGTCTACCTCTGCGTTTAATAAAGTTGATTGATGAAGAACAACCTTCAATATTCAGCAACAGGTATTTTTACCTCCGCCACCGAAGGTAGATGGAGGCGATGCTTTCACACTTGTCTGTTTGTCTGTTGCCTGTCTGTCTGTGAATAGGATGTCTCAAAACGTTGTGGACGGATTCGGGCAAAATTTGGTGGAGAGCTTTGTTATGTGACATGGACAAAATGATTGGAGTTTGGTGACGATCCGGATTCGGATCTGGGTCTGAGAATTTTAAAAGTGATTCTTCACCATTGAGAGACATGGCAAAGAACGATATATAGCACGATATCTCAATCAGTTGTGGACGGATTCGGACGAAACTTGGTGGACAGTGTGGGTGTGTGACCGTACGTTTTCTTCAGCTTGAGTAGGATCTTGTGGTTCTTTTTGTGTGAGCAAGAGAGTTGTGCATCTTCTTGTGAATTATGTGTATGTACTCTATAGTTAAAACACTTAACACCCAACATTTTTCTTATGCCATTGACTTTATTTTGTTGTTTAAAATCATACTTGTCGACACTGATTGTTATTTATCTTGATAAATGATTGTTATTGGAAAGTCTTGAAAGTGGGTTCATATTTCTGATATTTGGATTATGCGAACTAAAAGGCCAGAGATACATGCCACAACTTGCTCTCTTAAATTTTCTTCGACCCTCCTCCTTCTAACATCAACATCATGCCCTCTTGTTGTACCCTCACAGTAGTCCAAAAATTGTCCTCCATCTGGAAAAAGCATTGCCAGAGCGGATTCCAGGCCCCCTTGCTACAAGCCAATATGACTACATCCGCCTGTCCTTCCGCGAGTATGGGAATGCTCCGGTATGTCTAATATCAAAAGCATAATTATGCAAGCATAATTTACACATAAGCTGGCAAGGCTGCCGAGAGGTGCGCACACTCACCTCTGAGCTGTTTCGGCTGGGTTCAAATCTCGCCTCTGCTATAAAGTATCATGCCGTCGTTTTCATAGGCAGGGCGATTCATCAATGAGTTTGCTGTCCCTCGGGTTGATGTTAAACTGGTCCCGTCTGCCAGCATTGATGATGATGATGATGATGATGATGATGATGATGATGATGATGATGATGATGATGATTGATTGATTATTATTATTATTATTATTATTATTATTATTATTATATTCCAAATAATATGAAACATCTTCGAGTGTAGGACCCTAGCATTTTGAAGATATAAATCACACTAAAATACGCAATTTGGTGTCTGTCTGTCTGACAATTTTTGACTGCGATACATTCGGTTGTTACTTATCCAATCTCAACCAAACTTAACAGGAGGACTAAGGGTCACATGAAGGTTGTAGCGAATTAATTCGCCCCCTCCCCTCCCCAAGGTTGTTTTCTCCACCAAAGGGGTTTTCCCCGCCAATGGGGATGCGTGTTGAGGTGTATATCTATGTTAAGATAGCTTGAATGTGACGTTTTTCCAAGGACGCTTCTAATAACAAAAACATTGTATTAATGTTATTACAAAACAATATTAATACTAATAATGTCCCACCTCCCCAAGGGGTGTTTCCTCCTTGAACAAACGCCGTGTTAATGTTTATAAATAGCTTATCATGCCATTTTCGTGTGGGAACCAGCCCCGACCAGAAATTAAAATATTATAAACTACAAACACATGTGATTACCTTTTTAAACAGTCGCTAATGCTGTTTAACACTAAACTGAAAGAAGTTTGGAGGAATCCCGATATCGTGAGGCAAATTTTACTTACGGAACTGAGCTAAAATCTACTGTAATCTATATACCCCACAAGGGTTAATACCATGACCCTTCCTGCCGCTAACGTGGTGTTTTTTGTGGCGGCCTTTTGAAACAGTCGCTACTGCTGTTTCCTTAATATGAAAGGGAGGAAGCCTGGGGTGTATTCAATTACCAAGCACCTAGCTTGCGCTTGCCAAGCCATCCATTCCTTATCAACAGTTTTGAATGGAGTGCTTGCTCGAATGTTTAAGAAACTTGGTAACTGAACACATCCCTCCTTTTCTCTCACCACCCTCCCCCCCCCCCAATCCCTCCCCCAATGTTCTTGAGGCCTGACCGTAGATATACTGTAATCTATATATCCCAGCGAGGAATGACCTTTCCTGCCGCCCCCGTGGGGAACGGGTGTACTAGTACAAATAAAAGTGAAAGATGACATTTTCATGCAACATGCAAGATGACATCTTTTAAAGACAAATACATGTGCATAGATTGCAGCAAGATGGCTCATTTGATGCTATTATTGCATCATTTTGAAGCACACTTTCAATATTCTTGTCAGCATGACAATTGTAGCTCAAAACAGGTGCATCAGCCGTGCTATTCACATGCATTGATTTAAACACATGAGCAGCAGATTGTAGTTTTCTGCGAATGAGACGATTGTGTTTAATCAGCCAATGATCGTGGGTCTTGTTCGTGCTTACGTGGGTTTAGTGGGTATTGCTTGTTCCAGCAAACTTATATATCACGTGACAATGTGGAATGGCAATGACATGATAGCTCAGAGGTAGCAGACTCGATTTTCAGCTGTGTGTTCTCGGTTCAATTCCCAGCCTGACTATAAACTGTAATGCTGGTGCCCTCACAGGCAGGGTGGTGAATCAAGTGCACCATTCTTCGGAAGGATGTTGTCGCATTCCTCAACTGCAAGAATTTGTTATTAGGCCTCAAGCTGACACCGTGTATCGTTCAATCCCGTTCCGAGGTCAGAGAGACTAAAAAATAATCACTGGTAATCTGAGTACGTGCCGAGTTGTAGCACATACAAAAAGTTTAACTAACAGATCCTGTCAGTTTGAAAGTTTTCCACGCGTTTATGTCGCACTACTTTGTCTTGCATCGAAGGCACTAATTTTGAATCTAGGCCTATCAGAACACTTGCTTGGGTCACATGACATACAAAATGGTGGCGCCCATGTCGCGCTGAATGTTTAGTCATGGCCTCGGGAAAATCGCGTTTAAAGTGCTTCATGCACTTTGAACACGTCGTGAATGACATAACTTCGCCGTTTACGCCTCTTAGATGGAGTAAATATCGTGAATGCCTGCAGACGTGGCTGAAATTGGACGGTGAGTGTCACAATCTTGCCAACAGACACCAGCATCTGGTCAATGTCGAGTTCACCAACACCTCCACGAGTCTATGATACACCTCCACGAGTCTATGATACACCTCCACGAGTCTAGGATCTACCTCCACGAGTCTATGATACACCTCCACGAGTCTAGGATCTACCTCCACGAGTCTAGGATCTACCTCCACGAGTCTAGGATCTACCTCCACGAGTCTACGATACACCTCCACGAGTCTACGATACACCTCCACGAGTCTACGATACACCTCCACGAGTCTACGATACACCTCCACGAGTCTACGATACACTTCCACGAGTCTATTGAACACCTCAACGAGTCTACGATACACCTCCACGAGTCTACGATACACCTCCACGAGTCTACGATACACCTCCACGAGTCTACGATACACCTCCACGAGTCTACGATACACCTCCACGAGTCTATGATACACCTCCACGAGTCTAGGATCTACCTCCACGAGTCTATGATACACCTCCACGAGTCTACGATACACCTCCACGAGTCTACGATACACCTCCACGAGTCTATGATACACCGCCACGAGTCTAGGATCTACCTCCACGGGTCTAGGATCTACCTCCACGGGTCTAGGATCTACTTCCACGAGTCTACGATACACCTCCATGAGTCTACGATACACCTCCACGAGTCTAGGATCTACCTCCACAAGTCTAGGATCTACCTCCACGGGTCTATGATCTACTTTCACGAGTCTAGGATCTACCTCCACGAGTCTAGGATCTACCTCCACGGGTCTAGGATCTACCTCCACAAGTCTAGGATCTACCTCCACGAGTCTAGGATCTACCTCCATGAGTCTAGGATACACCTCCACGAGTCTAGAATCTACCTCCACGAGTCTAGGATCTACCTCCACGAGTCTAGGATCTACCTCCACGAGTCTAGGATCTACCTCCACGAGTCTAGGATCTACCTCCACGAGTCTAGGATCTACCTCCACGAGTCTAGGATCTACCTACACTGCTAATTATACCCCAAGTTATTGTGCAGGGTGGGACAAAACGAGCTCTGTTGTACAATGTCTGCATCGGTGGGTGATATTGGATATGCGTCCGCCTGCGTTCGATGTCAACCCACTGTTTACGTTTGATCTCGATTAAAGGTCACATGACAGAGGTAAAACCTCAGATGTTTCAAACTCGAGTTATGATCTGCAAAAATATTTTCAACGGGCACATGTCCTGTTACACCCAAAAATTTAATCTGTCCATCTTTGCACAGCAGGCCATTGTGGTGTCAAATTTGGTTGTTGTTGTATCACTTCGGACAGTTCTCTCGAACAAGCCCGTGACACAAAGACAGCGGATCGATCTCCCAGAAACGACCCAGAGATCCCCCACATCGAGGATGGTGTGACCCACCTTCACGAAGTCAGGGCCACGTCAGAATTGGAGAAAGAGAGAAACAGGGACAAGAGGGAAAGGGACGGTCCACGGGGACCCATCGGCACTCTGACCCTAATAAAGTGCTGACCTGACGAATCCGGGCAGCAGGACAGAATGGGGAAGATTTTGCCCCAGAATTGCATTGGGGGGAGGAGGGGGAAGGGTTCGACCGAGCCCGTCCACAAGTTGTGGAAACCAAGATTTTAAATTAAAGGTCACATGACCATGGTCCCTTTGACCTTTTCAACCCAAAATCGAACCAGTTCATCTTTGCATTACAGTTCATACCAATTTTGTTATCATACCAATTATTACAGTTCATACCAATAAGCCAATCCCATAAGCGGTTATTCTGGAAACGAAAGTCTGGTACGGACCGACAACCGGACGGACAACCGTCCTGCGGAGGCATAAAAACGTGCACTGTATACTAATTTTAATAATAAAATACTCACGATCACCTTGCTGTTCTCCCTGAGCTAAATAATTGCTGATTAATTCTACCTGAGATTTTTCAAGTATATTGCTTGATCTTGTGCGTTATTCTGTCTGTTTGTCTGCCTGTCTGTTTTTCTGTTTGTCTGTCTGTCTGGGGCCTCCAGGTCACAATTTTCAACCGATCTTCACGAAATTTCACCAAATGGTAGAGTTGATCATAAGCAAGAAGCTTATTGTTTTTGGGATCAAAAGGTCAATAGGTCAACGACTCAACATAGGCCAAAGTTCACCAACTTTGTCGAATTTCTAAAATCCTCAATTTTCATCCGATTGCCTTGAAATTTTAAGAAGATTTGTGCTACTTGAGCCCGTGGACATTCAGAATTTTCGCATACATCGAAGCCTGTATCTTTGCGTATTGACACGACGGTGAATAAACTATCATGCGATTTACTTCAGGTGTGTGCCTTACTGCCTTATTATTATCTATGGATTGATACTTATTGTATCGATGGATTATCATGTATTCATCGGATTCATACCGCCGACCATAATACCAAGCTTCGCTAGTCTACATTCACTATGCTATCCCTGGTCATCATGCAGTCCCCATATGCATCTGGAGGCATTTTTAGTGTCGCCCCCTTCATCCGTTGTTTTCCAGACAACCACGAAACGTCGTCAATAAGCAGTATCCCTTCCATATGCCAAGCTTACCCATTTTCGAGAGGATATCTCTGATGGTTTCGAAAATATTTTGGGTTAATTTCGGAGAAATTCATTGAATTTTACAGTACGTACGTACGACAAAAGTAAATTTTTTACATTTCCGCTGCATGATGCGCACGTAAGTAAGAGCCTTCAAAACTGACATGGCCACAGAACCATAGGAGGTCTGTGCCTAGCATAAATTCCTAGGCTGAATTATATGTACTGACGGAGATACCACGCCGCAAAGTCGGCACCGGAGCTAAAAATCCTCCTTTTTGACTCTACATGACCTAGTTTGACGTGGTCGTTCACGGAAACTGGCAGGATTTCAGAGTTAAACTTTTAACACAAGGTCAGGCATGTTATGTACAATAAAAAAATGCATAGAAATCGTAGTCCCACGAGTTCGGAACGAAACTCTTTTTTTTGGCACTATTTCAGGCCTCAGCTTGCAGCCTATATTGGACATTAAAGATCCTTCACTACCTTCCAAAGGAGTACACCATCTTGTGGCAATACCCTGGCCACATTCTAAATCCCTACCCTAATCATTCCATGAATATCAGACCTGACCAGCAGGCTTGTGAAAAGCTGTTTTAATCCCACACACTCTTTGAGCTACCCAGCCTGATGATGACGTTGGAGCATCAGTTTAAAGTTTGCATTGCACAGTGGGGGAGAGTAAAATGTGAAGCATTGTTGATGCTGCGTCTATCAATGTCGGGATACATATGAACTGCATTCCACCCTTGCGTGATGACCCTACTGCAGTTCTTTCGACATCTGAGTGAAGAGTTGGAGAATCGTCGTTGGGAGGCCGTTTCAACTCCGAGTCCCAGCACGAGCCTCAAGGGTTGCCAAGTAAGCGATCGCCAAATAGAATCTAACTTTAACGTCGTCATTTTCATGTTTATGAGGGGTGTTCAAAAGGTTCTGGGGATGGAGTATTCATTGATACCCCCGAGCGACGTTTTTATCACCCATTCTAAACTTGCATGTATGCTTGTTTATATGCCTTTATTTTCATTAATCTGACATTGTTTTTGAGTATAATCCAGATGTTTTGGTGCATCATACAATTATGGACCCTACCAAAATCAAGCATCAAGGTGTCATCAAAGTTTTATGCAGAGGAGGTGCAGCTCCAAAGAAACCCATAACCGGTGGCCACGCATCGCGATGTGTCACCCTCATATTCTACAGTAGACACATGGGCAGATCACTTTAAGGGTAGATGCGAGTCCTTTCAAGGTGAATCCAGCTCTGGGTGGCTGGTCGATGCAACAACCAACCCACAAACTCTTTCCCAGGTCGAAGCATTAATCATGGAGGATTGCCACGTTGAGGTCACTGAAATATACACAGGGATCCTGAAAGCAAACGGGAATCCATGCAATGGAAGCACATGGGATCTCCATCATCCAATAAATTTCTTGCTCTACTCTGAGCTGGCAAGGTCATGGCTTCTGAGCTACCAAGGGAATCCTGCTGAATATGACAATCGCAGGAGAATACAGCGTGTTTCAAAAGTCCAGAATCATGGGAAATATTTATCTTTTTTCCAGATTTAATGCCACTTGACTTTTTCCTTTGGGGACAGCTGAAATCAGTGGTTTGCACAATGAGATCACGACTGTTGAAGATATAAATAATTAAATCAGAAACTAATGTGCTAAAATTGATGTGTCAATGTTACGAAACGTTCAAATAAACCTACATACAAGAATTGATGTGTTTGCATGCCAGTGGCTCGCAATTTTAGCAATTATTATAATAAGATTGTAAAATAAATATCCCTATGATTCTGGACTTTTGAAATACCCTATATTATGTCACCCTCATGCAAAAATTGCATCAGGCTGTTAAAGACGAGCACTAGGGAATGTTGACAAAGGCTTCCTCATCCTTCATGACAACATGCCGATGCTGCACAGACCACCATTCATAACTGTGCCTCTACATGGCCGTTGCTTTGCCAATGATGAGGCTCAAGGAGCAATCTGAACACTTCCATTTTGCTGGCAGAGTCGGTTTGAATGAATATTGTAACAAGTGCATTAAATTCACGGGTCGCAAAATTAGAAAAATAAAAAAAAGTCGTCGTGTCTTGGACTATTCGGAACAGCTAGTAAATGACTTGTATTTAAGAAAAAAGGTGATCTCAAGGTGTTTTTGCCTTGTCTGCATAAATTGATAATTTGGAGATAAGCTGAACTTGTATTTGTTTGGGATAATTGGCAGTTGTTGACTGATTATTCGCCGACTCTGCTGAGGAAAGAGCACTAAAACTCCTCCAGGCAGAATTGTCCTTGGTTCAATATGAAAATATATTTGGTGGCGGATTTTAACCTCATGTGTTAAATTACATTTGGGGACTGAACATAAAAAGTGCTATTGTTCTACAATACCAAGAAAGAAATACCAAGAAATAAAAGCTGACCTTCTGTACTCTTGCCCCATATTAATATTTTGATCTCAACTTCAAATTTATTGAGTATATATACAGTGCATTCAGAAAGTATTCAGACCCCTTCACTTTTTTCACATTTTGTTATGTTGCAGCCTCATGCTGAAATAGTTTTAATTCATTTTTTCCCTCATCAATCTACACTCAATACCCCATAATGACAAAGAGAAAACAGGATTTTAGAAAGTTTTGCAAATTTCTTAAAAAGAAAAAACTGAAATATCACATTGACATAAGTAATCAGACCCTTAAATCAGTACATAGTTGAAGCACCTTTGGCAGCAATTACAGCCTCGAGTCTTCTTGGGTATGACGTGACAAGCTTTGCACACCTGGATTTGGGGATTTTCTGCCATTCTTCTCTGCAGATCCTTTCAAGCTCTGTCAGGTTGGATGGGGACCGTCGGTGGACTGCCATTTTCAGGTCTCTCCAGAGTTATTTGATTCGGTTCAAGTCTGGGCTCTGGCTCTGGCTGGGCCACTCAAGGACCTTCACAGAGTTGTCACGAAGCCACTCCCACGTTTTCTTGTCTGTATGCTTTGGGTCATTGTCCTGTTGGAAGGTGAACCTTCGGCCCAGTCTGAGGTCCTGAGCGCTCTGTTTCAGGTTTTCATGAAGGATATCTCTGTACTTTGCTCCGTTCATTGTTCCCTCAACCCTGACCAGTCCCCCAGTCCCTGCTGCTGAAAAACATCCCCACAGCATGATGATGCTACCACCATGCTTCACCGTTGGGATGGTATTGGGCAGGTGATGAGCGGTGCCTGGTTTCCTCCAGACATGACGCTTAGAATTGAGGCCAAACAGTTCAATCTTGGTTTCATCAGACCACAGAATCTTGTTTCTCACAGTCTGAGAGTCCTTTAGGTACTTTTTTGCAAACTCCAAGCGGGCTTTCATGTGTCTTTCACTGAGGAGAGGCTTTCGTCTGCCCACTCTGCTATAAAGCCCAGATGGGTGGAGTGTTGCAGTGATGGTTGTCCTTCTGGAAGTTTCTCCCATCTCCACACAGGATCTCTGGAGCTCAGCCAGAGTGACCATCGGGTTCTTGGTCACCTCTCTTACCAAGGCTCTTCTCCCCCGATTGCTCAGTTTGGCCGGGCGGCCAGCTCTAGGGAGAGTCCTGGTTGTTCCAAACTTCTTCCATTTAAGAATTATGGAGGCGACTGTGCTCTTGGGAACCTTCAATGCAGCAGAAATTGTTTTGTAGGCTTCCCCAGATCTGTGCCTCGACACAATCCTGTCTCTGAGCTCTGCAGGCAGTTCCTTCGACCTCATGGCTTGGTTTTTGCTCTGATATGCATTGTCAGCTGTGAGACCTCATAGAGACAGGTGTGTGCCTTTCCAAATCATGTCCAATCAATTGAATTTACCACAGGTGGACTCCAATCAAGATGTAGAAACATCTCCAAGATGATCAAGATAAATGGGACGCACCTGAGCTAAATTTCAAGTGTCATAGCAAAGGGCCTGAATATTTAGGGAAATGTGATATTTCAGTTTTTTCTTTTTAATAAATTTGCAAAACTTTCTAAAATCCTGTTTTCTCTTCGTCATTATGGGGTATTGAGTGTAGATTGATGAGGGAAAAAATGAATTTAAACGATTTCAGCATCAGGCTGCAACCTAACAAAATGTGAAAAAAGTGAATGGGTCTGAATACTTTCTGAATGCACTGTATATATACTGTCATCCCTCGCTATATCGCTTCACTTTTCGCGGCTTCGGTACATCGCGGGTTTTTCTCGCTAGTATAATATGTAAAATTATATATCGGATTTTTCATTATATCGTGGGATTCTGCGGCCTATAGGTATTTTTATTTTTTTAGATTTTAATTATTTTTGCGGTAAAATAAGCATTTTCTAGCCTAAATAATTAATAATAATATAAACAAAAATATAACACATTAATTAAAACCTATATTAAAAGAATATTACAGTAAATCGAAATAAAATACGCATTATAAATGAGTAGACAAAGAATCGCGCGTATGGAAAACCAAGCTTGGGTTGCTTGCGCTAGTTTGCCCAGATGATTTCGTTATATAGGGGGTTATAAGCCTGAACAAGTTTTTAATATGGATGAGACAGCCTTATTTTGGAAACGGATGCCGTCTCGCACTTTCATCATGATCGAGGAAGCCAGAGCCCCTGGATTTAAGGCCCACAAAGATCGGGTGACTTTAGTAATGTGTGGGAATGCTGCGGGCTTTATGATAAAGCCTGGTCTTATTTATAAGTCCAAAAACCCAAGGATCTTCAAAAACAAAAATAAGAACCTGCTGCCAGTGTATTGGATGCGCACAACCAGAAGTCCTGGATTACGAAACTCTTCACATCGGATTGGTTCCACCAGTGCTTCATTCCCGAGGTCAAGCTTTATCTCGAAGAAAAAGGACTCGAGTTCAAAGTGCTGTTGCTCATGGATAATGCAGGAGGTCACGCGCTCGACCTGTCGTATGATGGCGTACAAATAGAGTTCTTACCGCCAAACACCACATCGCTGATACAGCCCATGGATCAAGGCGTCATTCGCGCATTTAAGGCACTTTATACACGAAACAGCCTGCAGCACCTGGTCGAGGCTATGGACTCGGACGAAAACTTCTCGCTGAAGGCGTACTGGCGTGAGTACACCATTGCAACGTGTCTGCAAAATATTCAGATGGCCATAAAGGAGATGAAGACAGAAACTTTGAATGCCTGCTGGAAAATATTGTGGCCAGAAGTAGTCCACGATTACGTGTACAAGGGTTTCTCTCCTGACGAAGTCCACCACTCTGCAGTAGATAAGGCAGTGAAGCTGGCAAAATTACTGGGAGGAGATGGCTTCAACGATATGACTCCCGATGACGTTGAGGAGCTGCTCGAGACCCACTCAGATCCGTTAACGGACGAAGACCTGGCGGAGATGACAAAGTCAGCAAGTGAGGAAGAAGAAGAGGAAGAAGAGGGTCCAGGGGATGAAGAAGAAGAAGGCCTATCACTGGAACGCCTCGCAACCCTAGTGAGAATGGCAAAAGAACTTAAGGAAAGGGCTGAAGAATGGGACCCCCAGATGATTCGTTCGTTGAAGTTCAGAAATGTAATCAACGGAGGCATTGAAGTCTATAAAAACCTCCTCGCCCAGAAGAAAAGGCAGCGCCAGCAACTGCCCATCACTGTTCCTCACCCGAAAAAAGAAAGAAGACACGCCTACATCTTCAGCACGAAAAGAAGTTCCGGACGACGACGAAGATACTGCACCACCTGACAAGGCGCCTGCTGAAGTGGCGCCTTCAGAAGAGCTGTAATGCTCTTCTTTGCTGTGCAGTACAGTAAAAACTATTATTGATATACTTACCCAGTATCTATAACAGTATTTTCAAATATACTGTACAGCTATATATACACGTACAAATATTTTTCTAATACGTAAGGATGGGTCTCAAAAGTGTGTTTAAGAGTCTAGAAAGGGTTTATAAGAGCGTGGGAAAGGTTTATAAGAGTATGGGGAGGGTTTTTAAAGGCTTAAAATATATAAAAATAATAAAAGAAATATATGGTTTCTACTTCGCGGATTTTCACCTATCACGGGGGGTTCTGGAACGTAACCCCCGCGATAAACGAGGGATGACTGTATATATATATATATATATATATATATATATATATATATATATATATATATATATATATATATATATATATATATATATATATATATATATATATATATATACAGTCATCCCTCGCTATATCGCGGTTCACTTTTCGCGGCTTCGGTACATCGCGGGTTTTTCTCGCTAGTATATGTAAATTTATATCGCGGATTTTTCGCTATATCGCGGGATTTTGCGGTATAAATGTATTTTTATATACTATTATTTTAAATATTTTTGTGGTAAAATAAGCATTTTCTAGCCTAAAAAATTAAAAAACGTAAAGAAATAAGAAAAATACAGTAATTAAAACATATTACAAGAAATAAAATACTGTACATAGTGTACAGTAGAAGGGTAGACAAAGAGTCGTGCGTATGGAAAACGCAGATGCGGCAGCTTCCACTTGCGCGAGTTACCCACGTAATGGGTAACTGTTATGCTCTTTCTGGCTGTGCAGTACATTCATCATCGTCATCACCTTCATCGTCATCAGTACTGCACAGCTAATTCATCATCATCTTCATCACGCAAGTTGTAGTAATGTATTGAAGAGCCGGGGCTCTTGCTTGATACGGACGAAATGACGGGCAAGACACAAACTCGTCCGAGAAGATATTTATTCTCAAAACCAACTCGGGAACACTGAAAAGCCCGTTTTAATATCGGGCTGCATTATAAAGCACAACCAGGAACCGAAAGCCACGCCTCTCAAGCGTGGCGTGCTTCGGTGGTCACGTGATCAACAGGTGTAGCTGATTATACCCGCAAAGCGCGGCACGCTTTAGCGGTCACGTGACCAGCCACTCTCGCGCCGGGGATCCCCGCCGGTGACGTCACCGGCTGGAGCAAGGAGATTCTGATGCTGGTCTTGCTTGGGGGACCCATGGGTAGCTACAGTATCTTCAATGGTGAGTACCCATTAGAATTTTATATGTTGTTAAAATTACGTATGTTTAAGAGTGTAAAAAGTGTTTAAGAGTATAGGAAGTGTTTATAAGAGTATGGGAAAGGTTAATAAGAGTGTGAGAAAGGTTAATAAGAGTGTGGGAAAGGTTAATAAGAGTGTGGGGAGGGTAATAAAGCTTTAAAATATATATAAATAATAAAATAAAAATATGGTCGCTACTTCGTGGATTTTCGTCTATCGCGGGGGGTTCTGGAACGTAACCCCCGCGATAAACGAGGGATCACTGTATATATATATATATATATATATATATATATATATATATATATATATATATATATATATATATATATATAAATATAAATATAAATATATATATATATATATATATATATATATATATTGTTGCGGATTCGGGGGTCGGCGCTCCCCTTATCAAGGGGGGGTGGGGGGGGGGGGGGTTAATCCCCTTGTCTTTTAAGCTGGCCGTCCCCAAATCCTGGAAATTATGATGCTCCTAGCTCCTCCCAGCTAGGGTGATTCATCAATGAAGTCCCAAATACCTACTTACTAACCCCGACTGCGAGCAGGGAAATAACTCCCACTCGAACCACGGATAAGATGGAATATTGCCGAGCGGTTAGCAATCCGCGATCCGAGCCGTTAACAAGTGACTAAACCCGATCCTGAGCGGTTCCGAAATCGTGCCACAGGTACTCAATTGAAAGAAAAGACGGATGCGATCGGAGTCGGGAAAAACCAAGAAAGAACAGGTGAATTTATTAACAACCAAGAAGAAGAGGAAAGGGAAAGAATGTACAAGAAGAAGAAGAGCAAAAGGACACAGGGCAATCTTATCGATACAGTCTTACTTACAACCCTGGACAAACAGACAGACTCACACGGGATGGTAGTGGTAGGGGAGGAAGGTCCAGGCAGATGGGTCCAGGCAGGTCGACTCCGTCCAGGTTCTGGGTCCGCAGCCGAAGAACTGCAGGCAGCTTCGCGTGTCGTTGGCGTTGACCGGACCTTACATATGCGAGGGGCTGGAATGCCGCGTACGTATAGCGTGCCGAACGCTCTCTCTCTCCCAATCAATCAAGGTCCGTATCAAACGGCAGTTCGTATAAAGCAATGGTTCCCTGCACAGTTCGTTGAAACAAGCGCGCCTCCGCGCTGTCCTCTGGATAACGTGAATCAGACGTCTCCACGCAGTTCCTTCAATAGCAACGGTCCCCTGCGCAGTTCGTGATATTCGAGCTCTTCCCTCGCAGTCCTTGATATTCGAGCTCTCCCCGCGCAGTCCTTGATATTCGAGCTCTCCCCGCGCAGTCCTTGATATTCGAGCTCTCCCCGCGCAGTCCTTGATATTCGAGCTCTCCCCACGCAGTCCTTGATATTCGAGCTCTCCCCGCGCAGTCCTCGCGCTTGCGCTTATATAACGCGCTTTTAAATCAATGCGCGCTTCATAGAGACACGCCCGCCAGTGAGCTCACCTCAGCCCTGGTTGGATAGCGAGGGCTCACCGGCTCCGCCCTTGACGGCTCGTTGACAGGGCCACGCCTCGTTCTTGGTGCTCCGCCTCTTTCTTCTCCAAGCTTGACCGCGTGCGTAATGGCGTTTGGAGCGAGGCAGTGAACGCTGCTGGGCGAGCAGAGGTGCGTAAACCAATTTGGAGAGAGAGACTGGCAAAATGGACGGAATGGGGCCTATCTTATTTAATGAATGCAACGCAGATTCAACTATTGGGAACACAGCCTTATCTGAAACACATACTAAGGAAATAACTGACAGTCCTATGGTGTCCTACGTGTTGCATATGGCCTAACTATGGGTGCGACCTTTGACCTTTTAAATGATGGAATATTTACAAGAAGTGATTATTTATTTACAAAGTGAGGGGCTCTCAAAACCACAACTATATATATATATATATATATATATATATATATATATATATATATATATATATATATATATATATATATATATTGTTGCGGATATGAGATTGGCCTCCATCCATATCCGCTTGTAAATATTCCCCTATTTCCCCAATACTTCCCAACTATCCCCAATCCCCCATTCCCTAGTCCCATTTTCTGTAAACAACACTCTGTAGACCCGACCTTCCCCTATTTCCCCCATTAAATGTCGCATCCAGGTCCACCGCATCTCACGTAGACAACTATAGGACATCTTGCTAGTTATTCTTAGTCTATGTCAGTTAAGGACTCGTTTCCATTAATTCTGACTCTTCGTTGCACCAGAATGTGATTGTATGGCACCGTTAGGAAGTTTAGGACCTCCCAATACCTCCCCGCAGCTCTTCCTCACGGTTCAGCAACAACAACAACAACAACAGCAACAACAACAGCGGCGGCACGGGGAGTGCGCGTCCTCACTCCGGCTTGGTTAGCCGCCATCGAACATGTGCTCCGACGGGGTTACCACGTAGGGGCTCGCTGTCAGCTCCTCGTCAAGGGCGGAGCCCGGTAACCCCCCGCACCCAATAGAAGCGGCGGACCGATTCCATCTGGGGCGGAGCCAACGAGCCGAGGGCGTGTCACTCCCCGCTGAGCATGCGCAGAAAGAGGGAGGTGACGTCAGATGCGCGCTGGACTTGAAGGAAGAGAGACGCCACCTCCGAGCGCTGCAATACCTCCCCGCATCTCTGGACCGGACCGTGTTTGATTCTGCCCCTGAGCCAAGGTGCACCTTGTGCTATCGACTGCCTGTCCTTCCCTGCCATCAATCCCTGTGTAAGTCAGTCTTGTTCCGTTTGTCTGTGGTCTGTCGGGGATAAGATAAGACTGTGTCTAAGTGCCCATCTTTTCTGTGCTTTACCTCTTACCTTGTAATCTACCCCTTTTCTGCATCACCAATTATATCCTCCTCCGGAGGTCTTGAGAACTGTACCCCTTGTGTCGTTTCATTTATCCCAGCCGTTGTGTCCTTTCCATCATTGATTTAGTGTAGCGCGATTCGGGCAACGTTCGAGTGGAATCGGGTGAGTTGGGGGTAATCGGGTAAACTGTGCGAACACGGCGGCCATTCCGCTCGGTCAAGCAACATCTTAAGTCGTGTCCGTAACTATATATATATATATATGTATGTATATATATATATATATATATATATATATATATATATATATATATATATACATACATACATACATACATACATACATACATACATACATACATACATACAGTTACGGATCTCTCCGTCGGCCTTCTTCCCCTTAAGAAGGGGGGATTAGTCCCCTTGTTCGTGACTGACCGACGTGAGTCCTGACGCTGCACAGCTCCCTCCGAAGAGGCAGGGGCGCAACCCCGTTCGCGACCGCGGACAGATGTTAATTGCCGAGCGGTTTAGCAACCGCGGCACGAACTATTAACAAGTAACTAGACCCGATTCTTGTACGTTGGCCAAATCGTGACACAGGTTTTCAATGGGGAAATCACTAAAGCGACCGGACGAGCATGAAGAAGAAGGACAAAGGTAGGAAATACAAATATAATTTATTACCAATATTTACAAGTCAAAAGAAACCAAGGAAGGAGGAAGAATACGAAAATAAAGACAGAAAGGAGTAAGGAGACACAGTGCAAATATTAGCTTACCTATAAACAGTCTTACTTAACCCAGGACAAGACACACAAAACAAACGACAATCAGACTCACACGAATGGGGAATGAAGGCAGGAACGAATGGCGGGAAGGAGAGGAAGGTTCAGCTGGAGCAGAGGAATGGCTGGACGGACGAGGAGGTGGGATCACGAGGCGGGAAGGATCCGGGTGGTTGGGATGATCGCGGCTCGAGTTGGGCAGCCGCCGACTCTCCTCAACCGTCTCTCGTACGGCGACGTTGCTTCGAGGCTGCAACTGCCATCACCGCTCAAAGCTGCCGTGGTCAAAACTGCGAGGGTTCAAGCTCCGATGGTTCAAGCTGCGATCTCTGCCGCATCTGACGTGGGGGCATTGCGTGACGGGTTCTCTGACGCATCTCCCCGTGGGGGCTGATGCAATGGGTTTTATAACCCCACCCTCTTGAGCCATACCCACTCATCCTTGGTTGGTCGGCAAGGGCTGGCTCACTCCTCCTTCCGATGACGAGGGGCGGAGACACGCCTGCAAGGTGGCTCCTCCCCCCTTTTCTCCGAGATTACCTCGTGGCTAATGGAGTCGTGCGGCGAAGAACACAACCCCAAAGCAGCAGCGGCGACCGCCGCCTTGCTGGCAGGTTTTCGGAGGCCATGGGGATATTTCAGGGGATTCTACCTTATTTGAATTCGGTGCAATGGAGTGTCAACTAATGGGCAACAGAGCCTTAAACTCACATAGAATAAAGAAATAACTATTTAAAAGGGTATATGATTGGCTACGTGTATGTATATGGAGTAACTAAGGAGGACGACCTTTGACCTTTACACACCAAACGGAGATATTTACAAGAATTCATTACACTTACGGAGGGTGATATTTACAACAATTACAAATCGGCAACACTGCACCCTCATCCTCCAGGCACGTCCTCGGGCCTATAAAACTTACTTAGTGTGACACGTAGGTGTAATTCCCTCTACAATTAACCTGACCCTGAGTGCTGCAGTTTTAAAACACAAATAAGTATGTCCCCCTGCTGCATTGCACCCTATCTAACTGATTTACGCCCACAGCTAACCGAATTGCGGAATTGTCTTCAAACTAAACATGAACGGTGGGGAGCATTATTTACAGATGACGCTAATTGTATTTACAAAACGAACCCAGGACCTGTGATTGTTGTTTTGGGGGGGGGGGGGGAGACAGCCTGTGCTGCATCGACGCACCAGTACCAACAAAGAGCACCATAAAGCACCAGTCAGTGCACAGTCACCACAGTTCATAATAAAGAAAACAACCCCTGGTGCTGGTCTTCCTCTTCGGCTCCCTCTGCTGGCTATTGTTCTTCTAGATGTTGTCTTCCTTTGTCTTCTTTCTGGCGGCCTATTTGGACATAAAAAGCACAAAACATGTCCACTTTTTATTTATGGCCCACAGGGGCCGACTCGGGGTGGTTCACCTGTATGGCATAGGTGCCATGTTACCAAGGTCCGCCAGCAAGATCTCGGGCCATCATGGCCGGTTCCAGCAGAGGGGCCATGCCCCAACCCGTGGGGTCCATAAGTGGTGCTCAGCCACAGACATGTGGTCCATAAGCGGTGCGTGGATGCAGGCAGCTGGTTGCAAGGATTCGGGCACACAATGGCGGACTCCCGCACGCTCCCCTCGGTGCCCAGAGAGCACAGTCCTCGGGTGGGAGACGGGAACAGAAGACAGGTGAGTGGAGGGGTAAGGTCACAAGGGTACACATCAAAACAGGTAATGCAGAACGAGGTGCGTACGGAGAGCGAAGTGAGAAAGCTCGTCCCTACCATACGCCCCCCACATGTGACCTACACTACCCCCCTTGCCCCTCCCTGTATTTACAAAAACCTACACATTTACAAATTCGTCACGACTGTCTCATCTTCCCTATATTTCCCCTGTACCAAATTCGTCACCACAATCCCTATTTCTAACCAAATTTGCCATCACCCAATTCATCATCAATCCCTCTTAAGGAGGAAGAGATGGAACAACAAAGCACAATGTCTCACCCACGTCATGATGCGTCTCACAATCCAAACATTTGCATAGAAAAATAAAAAACATGGCATGGTGTGGAGTTTCGTCACCTCAGGTGAGTGGATGTAGATGGTGCGAGGAGATCCTTAATCTTAACTATCCTCTAAATGACTTTAATACACTTTACACTACCCGGGGTCTTTTCCCTGCCAATCCATTGGCAATCTTACTCTATACGGTTTTAAGAACCAAATTCCCATTGACCAAACTGTGGTGCTTCCTCAATTTGGGGTCTCACTCCCCCGATTCGACTCCCTGTGCCTTTGCACAATTTCAAGACTGGGTCGTGTGGCTCTCCCAGCAGGTCTACCCACCTGCACACCTCCACCACTGCAGTTGCCTCTGAGCTTACCTGCTCCTTACCCTAACCTATCTAACTGGGGAAGGCCCTCTGGTGCTCTCCCCACTCGGTGCCCTCTCTGGCACTGGGCTACCCGGGTCTGTCCTCTGGATCCTCGGGCCCCATCCACAACTCTACCGGCTCCCAGAGCCCACCTGCGGCCTCACCTGGCCGACATCCTAACAGTGGCAGAGTGCCCATTCAACTACACACACTAACAGGCCACACGCCCAGCCATTTCCACGTCACTAATGCACCCATCCAAACACCATTCTTCCACACGCACCACAGATGCCAATATCCAACCACAATTTACCTGTACCCTCTACCTAACTCTTAAACTACCCTCCCTGGGTATTCGTGATGGGGTCCATCCTCCCCATACACACCTTCGCACCATTCACTCCACTCCACAGTTTCCACCATACTCACTCCACCCCATCCATTCCATACTCCATGTATTCCAGACCATTTATTCCATACAACCATTCTCCATTCACCTGTATTTGCACACCTGTGCCATCACTCTTGGTGCTACCTGCACCCTCCTTCCTCCCAGGACCATTTGGTCAACACAACATACAATCACCATTACTTACTCGTACACTGCTCCATACACTTTCGATTCTCAAAACCATTGCCTCAGGCACCCAGATTTTCCCACGCTCACACACATCTCTCCCGAGCATTGCCTCGCAATGCCTCATATCAATACTCTTACACACACGGCATCATCTGATCTACCTGGTGCCCTGCTAAAACTCGCGCTTCCCCGTCGCCCCTTTAAACTATTGCGCTCCCTCGTTATTATAATCCAGCTACCCTCTCTATGTCCCCACTACCTGTCCAAAGTCGCTACTTAAATCTCCAGTTACCTATGGTCATCTCTAGGTCCCTATACATTATCCAAACCCTCCCTCGACGAGCATTCACTGCCAAACCCCATAAAACTATAGCTCATTTGCCCCCGCCTGTGAGAGATGGCAAAGTTGCCATCCCACCACATCGGGCATCTTCTACTATAAATTTGGCTCATCCAATTCCAGCCAATCAAAAATTTTCCAATCACTGCCAATCCTTCTACCAATCCTTTGCCAATCATAAATTTTGCTTGTCAAATTCACTACGGCTACCACCCTCACACGTCTACTCACTTGAGCCTCTCGGTGCGCCAATTCATTTCCAAAGCCCGGTTTCGCAAAGCCGAGCAATGAATGCGGGTTGTTCGTCTCCCGCGGTTGGATCCGTCCGGCACTCGGTTCAGGGAAGGTTTACTCGGGCCGAGATTCCACGCACCATCTTGGCACGGAGCCGTCCGATGGCCCGATCTCGCCCTGACGGGACGTCTCAACCACAAGGGGTCGCCGTGCCGACCCTTCCTCGAACCGGGCCGCCCGCTCCGCCTAGTGGAGCACGGACGCAACCGTTCGGAGCGAGGCCCGGCGTGGATCCCGCTCGGCGGTTCTTTCGGAACCGCCGTGGTTACGATCCCCGCTGGTTCCCGCCGCACACAAAGCCCGGCACGAACCGCGGGCTCGCTTCGGCTAACCGTCGGTCTAATTGCTAACCCGGTTAACGTCGATGCTTCACCTGCAGGTTCACACGCATACACGACCCCTTTCACACTCACCGAGCTCGGCGCTGCAACGCCGCCCGTACACCCCGCGTACTTCGTTATTGCACTTGTTCTTGTTCCGCTCACAGACTTCGTTACACACCCGACCACCGCACACCTTAGCACACACTCGTCGTTCGCACACCTCACCAACACACCTCTTCGCACCCACTCCTCGGTCACATTCTCTGTGACAACCACGGGTGTGCTCTCCTCCGCACACCCAATCACGTGCTCCAATACCAACTCAAGTGTGCATTCCCACACGCGCTCGACCATTCCAGGTGTGCATCCTTCCATTCCAGGTGTACATCCTCGCTCACCTGCTACAACCAACTCGTGCTCCGTGTCACTCTCACGACTCTCACCACCACACTCGGTCGCGCATTCACCCTTACTCTCGACAGCGCACTCTGTAATCATACACTCCTCTGTTACACACCTTTTTCGTGCATCTTGCGCACACTCTCCCGTTACACCCTCCGTAACACTCACCACAGGTGTGCACTCTTTCGTTACATCCTCTGTAACACTCCCCACTACGCGCTTCCATGTGCCCCCCCGCACACGCGCCACGACCAACTCACTCTCGACAGCACACTCACTCCTCGGCGCGCACTTTTTCCTCACACACCCCATAGTCGGACCTCCTCACACACCTCCTCCTTTACACTTTGTACCTGTCGCACACCTTACCCGCGGCCTCTCACGAACACCCGGGTCTACCCTAACACCCAAGCCGACTGAATCTCCCCTCACACCATATACATTTCCGAGTATATCGCCACTCACCTTGGCACCTCGTCGTCGCTCCTCTTCCGCCACCTGCAAACTCTTTATTTGGTTAGTGAGCACCTCATCATGATTTGAACACAGACCTTGTACATATTCCATCACCTCCTCCTTTATCTCCCTCTGGGTTTCCCTCCATCTCTTCTTAATTTCACTCACCCCCTCTTCCACATCCTCTAATTTTTGCTTAACCTCTTTTATTTCCCGGTGCGCCCCCTCAATTTCTTCCTCGAAGGCCACCTTGGTCGTTTCTATGTGCGTCCTTACTTCCCGTTCTTTCGTCTCCATTACTTCTGTTACCTCGTCCAACCTCTTTGTCAACCCCTCATGTACCATCCGACATTCCCTCTTTGTCGCTATGAGTTCGTTCTTTATCTCCTTCTGCGTCGCCTTTAACCCCCCGATTATTGCAGTGGTCTTTTCCACTTGCTCCACTAATTCCTTTTGTCCCACCGTCAGCTGTTCTACTCCCCGTGTCAGGTCCTCTATGCCCCCCTGTAACCTAGCCGTATTATTCCTCACCTCTTTCTCCATACGCTCCTCACCTCGCTTTACCTCCTCGCGTACCCCCGCAAACTCCTTGCCCACACCTCGTCTGATCTCCTCCCCCATTTCTCCCATCTCTTTGGTAGATGCTGCCCTCATCTGTTCCAAATCATTCCTCTGGGCATCCAATTTAGTTTCTAACCCGATTTTCACCTCCTCTATCTGCTCTCCCATCTGTTTAATTTCCCGGGCAGATTGCTCCCCTATTTCCCTCAATTTGCCTTCCATGGTGTTTTCTAACCCCGTTAGCCCATTCTTCACCTCTTTCATCCCGTTGTCTAACCCCTCAAAGTTATTGTCTAAACCTTCAAATTTATTGTCTAAACCTTCAAATTTATTGTCTAAACCTTCAAATTTATTGTCTAAACCTTCAAATTTATTGCCTAACCCCTCAAATTTATTTCCCATATTACTTAACCCGTCTCTCAATTGCTCACTGGTACCCCTTGCTTCGTCCCTCATTGCTTCCATTTGGCCTCCCAATCGCTCACTATCAGCCCTCATTCCCACAATACAAGTTGGTTTTCCAATCCTACATTCCCCATTTGGATGATTGCCTGTATTTGCGCCATGAGGCCCTGCATGTCAAAGCCCGCTGGTAGCGCGAGCTCGGCTACTGCACCCACGTGCGAGGCGCCATTTTGTACCTTTACAACCCCGTGCGCGAGGGCGCCATCTTGTGCACCTGATACCCCCTCAACCACATCCTCATTTCTCTCCTCCCTCTCCCCCATATACACTTCCCTGGGGTCCTGGGTCGACTCTAACCCTTATATCTCTCCCACCGGCACCCGATCGCCTTGACCATCCATGGCACGATTTTAAATTTAGGATGTTATAAAATAAAATTTTGGGCCACTCGTAATTTGAGCGCACGAAGCGCGCTTCAGGTCCGAATCCGACACTCCTGACACCAATTGTTATGGATCTCTCCGTAGGCCTACTTCCCCTTAAGAAGGGGGGATTAGACCCCTTGTTCGTGACTGACCGACGTGAGTCCTGACGCTGCACAGCTCCCTCCGAAGAGGCAGGGGCGCAACCCCGTTCACGACCGCGGACAGATGTTAATTGCCGAGCGGTTTAGCAACCGCGGCACGAACTATTAACAAGTAACTAGACCCGATTCTTGTACGTTGGCCAAATCGTGCCACAGGTTTTCAATGGGGAAATCACTAAAGCGACCGGACGAGCATGAAGAAGAAGGACAAAGGTAGGAAATACAAATATAATTTATTACCAATATTTACAAGTCAAAAGAAACCAAGGAAGGAGGAAGAATACGAAAATAAAGACAGAAAGGAGTAAGGAGACACAGTGCAAATATTAGCTTACCTATAAACAGTCTTACTTAACCCAGGACAAGACACACAAAACAAACGACAATCAGACTTACACGAATGGGGAATGAAGGCAGGAACGAATGGCGGGAAGGAGAGGAAGGTTCAGCTGGAGCAGAGGAATGGCTGGACGGACGAGGAGGTGGGATCACGAGGCGGGAAGGATCCGGGTGGTTGGGATGATCGCGGCTCGAGTTGGGCAGCCGCCGACTCTCCTCAACCGTCTCTCGTACGGCGACGTTGCTTCGAGGCTGCAACTGCCGTCACCGATCAAAGCTGCCGTGGTCAAAACTGCGAGGGTTCAAGCTCCGATGGTTCAAGCTGCGATCTCTGCCGCATCTGACGTGGGGGCATTGCATGACGGGTTCTCTCTCTGACGCATCTCCCCGTGAGGGCTGATGCAATGGGTTTTATAACCCCACCCTCTTGAGCCATACCCACTCATCCTTGGTTGGTCGGCAAGGGCTGGCTCACTCCTCCTTCCGATGATGAGGGGCGGAGACACGCCTGCAAGGTGGCTCCTCCCCCCTTTTCTCCGAGATTACCTCGTGGCTAATGGAGTCTTGCGGCGAAGAACACAACCCCAAAGCAGCAGCGGCGAACGCCGCCTTGCTGGCAGGTTTTCGGAGGCCATGGGGATATTTCAGGGGATTCTACCTTATTTGAATTCGGTGCAATGGAGTGTCAACTAATGGGCAACAGAGCCTTAAACTCACATGGAATAAAGAAATAACTATTTAAAAGGGTATATGATTGGCTTCGTGTATGTATATGGAGTGACTAAGGAGGACGACCTTTGACCTTTACACACCAAACGGAGATATTTACAAGAATTCATTACACTTACAGAGGGTGATATTTACAACAATTACAAATCCGCAACAAATATATATATATATATATATATATATATGTGTCAGACCACCAGATTCTTGTACCAGATGCTCAAATTATGGATTTCGAGTTATACCTGCAGCATTAAAGTACCAACCCTGTACCTTCATAAAATAGCAGGGTTGGTCAAATTGGGCAATTACAAATTCATGAAAACAAAAATTTAAATATTCATGTGTTCCCCCAAAATGTCAATTTTTTCAACTTTTCATGCCAGGAAATCCAGAAAATTTCGCAAAAAATACCAACCAGTAATTTGCAATCAGAATCAATTTCTAGGGTTTAAAGGTTTTTTTTCAAGCATAGTGTTGGACAAGTAAAGTAAATAAAAGTACCATAAGAGTTATTGGCCGAGTGCCAATTATTTCTTTAGCACCTTGCCAATATTCTGTATTTTTCACTTTTTTTCCGAGCAAATAAGTTGTGACCAGCACTGATTTTAATTGGAATTTATGGGAAACAAACACGCACATGTTTCTTCTACTACTGCTATATTTATTATGTACAGCATAATCTGCATTGAATCTTCAAGCATAATCTGCATTGCAACTGTACACAAATACTGTAAATCATCGCCCACCATCTGTACGCTAGCCCAAGCTGTCATGCCAAAATATCAAGGCAAAATGACGAGTAGGCCTACATGTATAGAATTTTCACACACATGTTTGGTGAAGCCCCATTTACAAGACGTATGTGCACGAGGCTTGACTTATCCATGAAGGACAAGAAATGCATGTGGCATCATACTACTTACACATGAAAACCCCACGGGATATTAAGTTAGCCACCAGAAGTGTGATTCAACGGTCAAGTCATTATCTTGTGAGCCTAATTCACAAAGTACATACAAGTACAGCATTGTTCAGTAAACGATATTCTTTGTCCAGTATATGAATAAAATATCATGCACACTGGATGCACAGCACTGAGCAGCATGTACAGGTCTTATCAATTGCACAAACTATGATGACTGTCTCAATCATTATCAGTCACGTATCAGTATTATTAATTATCAGTATCATTAATCATCTAAACAAACACGTGTAGCGACTAGCGCGCCACCAGGCGAATGCTGCCGCGGAATCGCGGAAAATGACCATCGAGTCCGAAGCAAAATTCAGGCTTCAACGGTCATAACAGGTAATGCCACTGTCATAGAACGAAAGATCGTATATTTTTCCGTCGATGGGTGAAATATAAGACGAAACTGTGTCCAATAAAGGTATATTTCCGGAGGTTTATTGCTGATAAACGATCAATCCGGAAGCGAAAACGGTGAAACACGCGGCGCCGCCTTTCAACGGCGTTTATACGCAGTCGATGTTTAGCGCATCTGATACAAGAATCTGTTGGTCTGACACACACACATATATATATATATATATATATATATATATATATATATATATATATATATATATATATATATATATATATATATGTATATATGTATATATGTATATATATGTATATATGTATATATGTATATATATGTATATATGTATATATGTATATATATGTATATATGTATATATGTATATATATGTATATATGTATATATGTATATATATGTATATATATATATATGTATATATGTATATATATGTATATATATATATATGTATGTATATATATATATATATGTATATATATGTGTATACTGTATACAGTGATCCCTCGTTTATCGCGGGGGTTACGTTCCAGAACCCCCCGCGATAGACGAAAATCCGCGAAGTAGCGACCATATTTTTATTTTATTATTTATATATATTTTAAAGCGTTATGACCCTCCCCACACTCCTATTAACCTTTCCCACACTCTTATTAACCTTTCCCATACTCTTATAAACACTTCCTATACTCTTAAACACTTTTTACACTCTTAAACATACGTAATTTTAACAACATATAAAACTAGAACGGGCACTCGGTAGAGCGCATACCTTCGCCGCAGCTACTGTTCTGTACTTGGCATGGGAGTGTAGGGAACAGAACAACAAAAATACGATTTTGACCTTTTCGTGACCTTGACCTTGACCTTTGACCCGATTGCTCCCAAAATCTAATCAAATGTGTCCCGTATAATAACCAATCATCCCACCAAATTTCATGCAATTCGGTTGAATACTTTTTGAGTTATGCGAATAACATACACACACACACACAGACATACAAATAAATACACAGCGATCAAAACATAACCTTCCGCTTTTGCGAAGGTAATTATAATGGGTACTCACCATTGAAGATGGTGACCCATGGGTTCCCCAAGCAAGACCAGCATCAGAATCTCCTTGCTCCAGCCGGTGACGTCACCGGCGGGGATCCGCGGCGCAAGTGGCTGGTCACGTGACCACCAAAGCGTGTCGCGCGTGCGGGTATAATCAGCTACACCTGTTGATCACGTGACCACCGAAGCACGCCACGCTTGAGAGGCGTGGCTTTCGGTTTCGGTTCCTGGTTGTGCTTTATAATGCAGCCCGATAAATGGGCTTTACAGTGTTCCCGAGTTGGTTTTGAGAATAAATATCTTCTCGGACGAGTTTGTGTCTTGCCCGTCATTTAGTCCGTATCAAGCAAGAGCCCCGACTCTTCAATACTACAACTTGCGTGATGAAGATGATGATGATGAATTAGCTGTGCAGTACTGATGACGATGAAGGTGATGACGATGATGAATGTACTGCACAGCCAGAAAGAGCATTACAGTTACCCATTACGTGGGTAACTAGGGCAAGTGGAAGCTGCCGCATCTGCGTTTTCCATATGCACGACTCTTTGTCTCTCCTTCTACTGTACACTATGTACAGTATTTTATTTCTTGTAATATGTTTTAATAACTGTATTTTTCTTATTTTTTTACGTTTTTTAATTTTTTAGGCTAGAAAATGCTTATTTTACCACAAAAATATTTAAAATAATAGTATATAAAAAATACATTTATACCGCAAAATCCCGCGATATAGCGAAAAATCCGCGATATAATTTTACATATACTAGCGAGAAAAACCCGCGATGTACCGAAGCCGCGAAAAGTGAACCGCGATATAGCGAGGGATGACTGTATATATATATGTATGTATATATATATAATATATATATATATATATATATATATATATATATATATATATATATATATATATATATATATATATATATATATATATATATATATATATATATATATATATATATATATATACACACACACACAGTCACGTGAAAAAGTAAGTACACCCCATGTAAAGTTTTGACTTTTTCAACATATTTCAACATATAGCTATTTGATCTTCATTTCAACAGTATTGATAGATAAAGGTGATATAATATAACAAATATCATGAAACATTTACTGTACATTTACTTACATTGAGTACCAGTTCACTGGTAATTCCCTGCTTGTCGTAAAAGGCGACAAAAAGGGTTGGCGGCAGGAAGGGCATCCGGCCGTGAAACATTGCTTCAAAAAGGGGACCAAAAAAAACAACAACCACAGTCCCCGAAAAAGGCCAACCACCGCTTTGCGGGGAAAAATGGCCTCTAAATGTGGTTTTTTATTATTTATTTATTTACACTTTGAAGTCCATTGTATAATTTAAATAAACATAAATGCAAATTTCCCATGTGGAAAAAGTAAGTACACCCTTGGCTCTAATAGGTGGTATTGCCCCCTTTGGCAGAAACAACCTGAAGTAGGCGTTTCTTATAACTGTCTACCAGTCTCTGACATCGACTGGGAGAAATTTTTGCCCACTCCTCCATGCAGAATTCTTTCAGCTGTGCGATGTTTGAGGGGTTTCTTGCATGCACAGCTCGTTTCAAATCCCCCCACAACATCTCGATGGGATTTAGATGCGGGCTTTGACTTGGCCATTCCAGAACCCTCCATTTCTTTCTTTTCAGCCATTCCTTGGTGGATTTACTGGTATGTTTAGGGTCATTGTCATGTTGCAAGGTCCACCTTCGGTTGAGCTTCAACTTTCCGTCAGATGGCCTCACATTATCCTCGAGTACCCTCTGGTACAATGAAGAATTCATAGTGAATTCTATGATGGTGAGCTGCCCAGGCCCTGATGAAGCAAAGCTGCCCCAAACCATAATATTTCCACCACCATGCTTTACAGTTGGTATCAGGTTCTTGTGGTCAAATGCTGTCTTTGGTTTTCGCCAAACATGTCTTCTGGTACTGTGACCAAATAGCTCTACCTTTGACTTATCTGTCCAGAGCACATTGTTCCAGAAGTGCTGGTCTTTGCCAAGGTGTTCATTGCCAAACTTTAGTCTTGCCCTGATGTTCTTTCTGGACAGTAAAGGTTTCCTCGTGGCACACGTCCCATGTAGATCAAATTTGTGCAGCCTCTTTCTTATGGTAGACTTGTGCACTTTGACATCAACAGTGTCAAGAGCTACCTGTAGGTCCCGTGATGACATTCTGGGGTTCTTCGAGACTTCTTTCAGCATCTTGCGGTCTGCTCTCGGGCTGAACTTGCTGGGGCGGCCTGGCCTGAACAAGTTGGCAGTTGTTTGCAATCTTCTCCATTTGTAGATGATCTTCCGGACAGTCGAATTATTGATTTCAAATTGTTTGTAGATCTTTTTAAATCCCTTCCCAGACTCATAGGTATCTATAACCTTCTTTCTGAAGGCCTGTGAGAGCTCTTTTGATCAAGGCATGATGATGCCACACACTTCAACAACAAAGAGCAAACCAAACTAAATGTCTGAGGTTTAAATAAGACAGGTTCCTCCAAGATCCTCTCTAATGATGTTCTAATGATTTGCACCTGAGCTGGTGCAACTGATTCAAATTTTAGGTGTTTGAAGTGGTGATAAATGTAGGGGTGTACTTACTTTTTCCACATGTGAAATTTGCATTTATGTTTATTTAAATTATACAATGGACTATAAAATGTAAATGTTTCATGATATTTGTTATATTATATCACCTTTATCTATCAATATTGTTGAAATGAAGATCAAATAGCTGTATGTTGAAATATGTTGAAAAAGTCAAAACTTTATATGGGGTGTACTTACTTTTTCACGTGACTGTATGTATGTATGTATGTACTATATATATATATATATATATATATATATATATATATATATATATATATATATATATATATATATATATATATATATATATATATATATATATATATATATATATATATATATATATATATATATATATTGTTGCGGTTCCCGTGTTCGTCGACGTACTAAGGGGGTTTTTGACCCCGTTACCTCTCGAACTCCGGGTCCACAGGCCGCCGACCACGACTGAACTCGTGATCGACGGGTTGCTAAGCAACTCCAATCGCCAATCTCCCAGCCACGCGCTGAAGAGTTTGTTGGTCAATGAATCCCAAATACCTTCGAGACATGTGGCCGAAGAAATCGGGGATCGAACTCTCGCTTTCCACACCTAATTGCGTGCCGAGCGGTTTGCACGGTGTGGAAAGCGACGTTACCTGACGTGATTTATGGGCCTGATTCAAGCCAAATTCGGTCTTCGATGGTGCTAGGTCAATGGAGAAAAGACGATCCGACCAGGTTTGAAAGAAACAACCAAATATACAGCCTTTTATTTTACAAGGCAATAGAAAGAGACGAAGATGCAGCCTTATCAATTTCTTACCCGTATGATACACACACACACACACACACACACACACACACACACCGGGGGGGGGGGGGGGGGGGGATGACATGGGTTGATTCCTGTACCGGGAAGCGTGTCGACGCCGCCTTGGCTCCGTCAGCTCCCGCACAACTTGCAGGTTCAGCGCAGGTAGGACGAACTTCAGTGCAGGTTGGGCGGCCAGCTCCAAGCTGTCGCGTGAGGGGTCAACGCTTGCAGGTCAGCCGGATCAGAGAGAGAGAAATGCAATGGGTGGGGGTTTATATCAGACCCGAAAAGCTTCTAGAATGTTCCACAGCCTCCCATTGGCCGAGGCAATGATGGTAGATTGCCGGAGCAAAGTCCAGACCTGATTGGCTGTTCTGCCCGTCCTCGATCTCTCATTGGTTCGTGTGTGCCCCGACCTGTCATTGGCTGCTTGCTGGTGATGTGGGCAGCTCCTTTAGCCACGCCTCCCTGCACATCGTTTGAATTCCTGCCGAACTTAACGCATATTGGTGTGGAGTATTACACAATGGGAAGGGGGCTAATCTTTACATTCAATAAGAGATAACTAACTACTGCAGGCTACATGTTGTCATGCAATCAACTATAGGGGGTTTGCCTTTATGGCAAAACAGCAACAATATATATATATATATATATATATATATATATATATATATATATATCAATCATATCAATCGTAACAAATTTGACTTCACTGCTCCAATATTTGTGGAGGGCATTGTTTATACAGCAATTCAGTGTCACAAGAAACAGTTAGCCCCTATCACTCAAAATAACCCCCTAAACAGTCAACCTTATCACGAGCAAGACATAGGCACCTTATACATCCAGGGAGAGTCGATAGAAAAGGGGAGTGAATGAGGAAGAAGAAGTCGGGGAATGTTGGTGACCCCTTGCTCACCCCTCCATGAACAGGTTTGCCGACATGGGTCTCAACAAGGTGTAGATGCAGGTGAGTGAGAGATTTAGGTGGGAGGTGTGCTGTCATGTGGTATCATGTAGTGCTAGCTCTGAAAATAACTGTTGGGACTCGAGTTGATGCTCCACAACAGTAAGAGCCAATGAGTTGTATGCACTGGAAGATAGATGCAAGGGTATATGGTATGTGTGTGAAGGCGTGAGGGAGCCAGTTCTACCTCGTCTTGGTCAGCGCCCGTCCTGCTTGGGGCTTTGGTAATCACCATGCCTGGCAACTTTGCGTTCGGCTCGGAGCACCCTGTTTTATGCTTGGTGCCTTGAGGAGCGCCTAGCTTGGTGCCTTTTCGTTCTGCTTGGAGCGCTTTGCTTTCTGCTAGAAGCTTTGTGGTCCTCTAGGAGTGCCTCACCCTCCACTTGGCGTTTTGCGTTCCACTAGGAGTGCCTCACCCTCCGCTTGGCGCCGTCTTGTTCCGCCTTGCGCTTCGGAAGCCCGGTCAGGTTTCCTTACCTCAAGATGCAAACTCCCTCAGGATCTGGACTCCGAACTCAGCCCTCAGCACCGTCCTGCTCTACACCGTGCTTGGACTGCTCTCTTCTCCTGGACTATACTGTGCTATAATGGCACATGAACTCCTCACAAACAAATCCGTCAGGGGTTTTTATTGTGTCTCCCTGGACTTTTTCTAATCATGTCCGCTTTCTGCTCAGAGTTGGAAAATGAGGGTTTGAGGATGGGTGTTTGGGAATGAGGTTTGAATACGGAGTTGAGAATGAAAAGTTGGGAGTGAGGAAGAGAACAACGGGGAAGGTTATAAACAACCATCACAACACATTCCCCTGTCCCTGATACAAGGGGATAGGTAACCTAACTAAACAGAATCACGATGGAAATATCTAAACTCCAGGGCTATTTTGTATGTTGAATGTAACTCCCCCAGGTCTTTTCAAATCTCCAACACTATGTGTGTGTGTGTGTGTGTGTGTGTGTGTGTGTGTGTGTGTGTGTGTGTGTGTGTGTGTGTGTGTGTGTGTGTGTGTGTGTGTGTGTGTGTGTGTGTGTGTGTGTGTGTGTGTGTGTGTGTGTGTGTGTGTGTGTGTGTGTGTGTGTGTGTGTGTGTGTTTTATGGTGTAGCCCATAGGGCAATGCCGTATAGAACAGCGTTTGTCTGTCCTTATGTCCCCACAAACGTCCACCAATCAGAGCTGAGATCTGGTCACATGACAGTGGATGTGTTTAGTAACCATTACAGTTGCATATTGTACTAAAAGGAAATATAATAACCTTCTGTGGAACGTTTTGCGGTCCCAGAGGGTTCCATAAGGTAGGTAGTTTTCAGAAATTCCTCAATACAATTATGAATTTGCAATGCGATTGACACGGACCTTGCTCCCAAATCCGGAAGTGAACAGATGATGACGGTTCGCTGGTTTGATAATATTTCAATATAATCTTGAATTAACATTATATTTTGATATATTAATACAATAGCATTAATTTGTGATTGGAATGATGAATGATGCTGTTTGGAATGAAAATATAGGGAACCTGCTGTCAATATCTGACGTTCGATTGAAGGTGGCACAGGAAAGTGGAATTTATTGGTTAATCGTTTGCCATTCATCGTTTTTTCCCCCCAAGTCATTCAGGAACCGGCTGTCCATGCCTGAAGTCAAAAAAAAATTAATACTTACATTGTTTGCTAACTGGTATCCCCACCCAGGTCATACTATCCTCTTCAATTAAATTTAATCAAGGCCGGCTACGCCGCTGTTAGACTTTCGGTCTTATTTTTAAACAGTATACACATAGAATTGCTTCATTTGGGGAAAATTCAAATGTTTAGAACATTTTAATTTTATGGGCTGTGGGCTTTTTATTAAAGGACAGTTTGGCAATATGGGGTTTACTTAGTCGTGTCTTTGATATGACAATTCTTCCTTCACTTCCATTTGATATATGATGAAAAATATCCCTTAGGGCATTCAGGATTTTGAAACAACCAATGAATTACTGTTATGTGCACAACTTTGGCAGAGACATGTGAAGGCAGTGGGGATCGTGGGGATTGAGCGGAAGTTAGAGGAAAAACGGAAAGAGACAGACAAACATATCTCAGAGGTGAGGTATGTTTTGCTTTTTTGTTGCTTCGTGCTTCCTTGTTTTTAAATGAGCAGAGGCATGGAGTAATTTCATCCTGTGTCTAAACTTGCGAACACTTTGTGAAAACAAATGTAAATTTTATGATTTTTTTGCATCTTTACAATGTTTAACCAAATAGCATTCAGGTGAATGATACCTCATATCCCAACGACAAATAAACACATGATGTATTTTGCTGTTCATTCATCGGCATCCAAATGCTATGTCTCACTTTCTTGTTGCCCTTACTAAGTGGTGCTTTTTCACTGAAGATGCTGTGGTGAACATGATCTAGACTTCTAGAGAGTCATTTCAATGACGATCTATTCTATCAAAGTAGCCGGATTTCTCTATCCATCTGTCTGTCACGCTCTTTCTGCTGGGACATCATTATGGCGCTACTTCTAGCGCTAGGCTCGGCCTCCACAGACATGCACGTCACCTGTCATCCAGCATACAACCCACCCCATCGCTGTCAACAACAACAACAACGACAACAGGCATTTTAAGGCCATTTCCCTGCTAGAGCAGGGGTTAGCCTTGCGGCCCCCATGACAATCTTCTCCATTTTGCCCTATTTTCTGCATCTCCCCTTGTTAACCCCCTTGCCCGCATTTCTCCTTCGACCATCTTTAGCCAAGTCTTTCTCAGTCTTCCCCGTCCTCTACTTCCTTCTTCATTCATTTCCATCACTCTTCTCAACCAGTCACTTTCATCCTTCCTCAACACATGACCAAACCATCTCAAACTGTTTCTCTTCACAGCATCCATCACAGGCTCTATTCCCATCATCTTTCACAATTCATCATTTGTCTTCCGCTCTCTCAACGATACTCCACACATCCACTGAACCATTCGCATTTCCACCCTTTCCAGCCTTCGTTGCTGTCAATTTTGCAAAAATTGCAAATACAGTATTGACTGTCAATAAACTGTATTACTGTACTGTAACATATACAGTCACGTGAAAAAGTAAGTACACCCCATCTAAAGTTTTGACTTTTTCAACATATTTCAACATACAGCTATTTGATCTTCATTTCAACAATATTGATAGATAAAGGTGATATAATATAACAAATATCATGAAACATTTACATTTTGTAGTCCATTGTAAAATTTAAATAAACATAAATGCAAATTTCGCATGTGGAAAAAGTAAGTACACCCCTACATTTATCACAACTTCAAATACCTAAAATTAGAATCAGGTGCACCAGCTCAGGTGCAAATGATTAGAACATCGTTAGAGAGGATCTTGGAGGAACCTGTCTTATTTAAACCTCAGACATTTAGTTTGGTTTGCTGTTTGTTGTTGAAGTGTGCGGCGTCACCATACCAAGATCAAAAGAGCTCTCTGAGGCCTTCAGAAAGAAGGTTATAGATGCCGACGAGTCTGGGAAGGGATTTAAAAAGATCTCCAAACAATTTGAAATCGATCGTTCGACTGTCCGGAAGATCATCTACAAGTGGAGAAGATTCCAAACAACTGCCAACTTGTTCAGGCCAGGCCGCCCCAGCAAGTTCAGCCCGAGAGCAGACCGCAAGATGCTGAAAGAAGTCTCTAAGAACCCCAGAATATCATCACGGGACATAGAGGTAGCTCTTGCCACTGTTGATGTCAAAGTGCACGAGTCTTTCATGAGAAAGAGGCTGCACAAATTTGATCTGCATGGGAGGTGTGCCAGGAGGAAACCTTTGCTGTCCAGAAAGAACATCAGGGCAAGACTAAAGTTTGGCAATGAACACCTTGGCAAAGACCAGCACTTCTGGAACAATGTGCTCTGGACAGATGAGTCAAAGGTAGAGCTATTTGGTCACAGTACCAGAAGACATGTTTGGCGAAAACCAAAGACAGCATTTGACCACAAGAACCTGATACCAACTGTAAAGCATGGTGGTGGAAATATTATGGTTTGGGGCAGCTTTGCTTCATCAGGGCCTGGGCAGCTCACCATCATAGAATTCACTATGAATTCTTCATTGTACCACAGGGTGCTCGAGGATAATGTGAGGCCATCTGACGGAAAGTTGAAGCTCAACCGAAGGTGGACCTTGCAACATGACAATGACCCTAAACATACCAGTAAATCCACCAAGGAATGGCTGAAAAGAAAGAAATGGAGGGTTCTGGAATGGCCAAGTCAAAGCCCGCATCTAAATCCCATCGAGATGTTGTGGGGGGATTTGAAACGAGCTGTGCATGCAAGAAACCCCTCAAACATTGCACAGCTGAAAGAATTCTGCATGGAGGAGTGGGCAAAAATTTCTCCCAGTCGATGTCAGAGACTGGTAGACAGTTATAAGAAACGCCTACTTCAGGTTGTTTCTGCCAAAGGGGGCAATACCACCTATGAGAGCCAAGGGTGTACTTACTTTTTCCACATGCGAAATTTGCATTTGTTTATTTAAATTATACAATGGACTACAAAATGTAAATGTTTCATGATATTTGTTATATTATATCACCTTTATCTATCAATATTGTTGAAATGAAGATCAAATAGCTGTATGTTGAAATATGTTGAAAAAGTCAAAACTTTACATGGGGTGTACTTACTTTTTCATGTGACTGTATACATTATGTTGTTCAACTACCGTCTGTGAAGCGACGGGTTCATTGTGATCGTGCCATTCAAAGTCTGTGTCACTTTTGCATCTCCTCTGAAACCACTGGTCGCACAAAGTTGAAAATGGTATCAGAATTAATCAGCAACAACCTGGGTGCAAGGTCCAATAATCGATTTGGCCAAAAACATTTCAGCTCACCTGGACTTTAGTCCGATGAGTTTATGCAATCGAGCAGTGTCAGTAGGTAAGTCAGTCAGTCAGTCAGTCAGTCAGTCAGTGAGTGAGTGAGTGAGTCAGTAAGTCAGTCAGTGAGTGAGTGAGTCCGTAAACACTTCAGTCATTATCGCTTGAACCAAACACACAATTTTGATGAAATTTGGCCATAAGCTTCATATCTGATGCCTAACGAGGGTGTATTGACCGCATCAAAATCTGCGCTCATTAATGGATTGAAATCGGGCCAAAAATGCTTAAAAAATTCCTGCCCGAACCTCCAAGGGGCATTGCATCAGCAGTGAAACTTTATGACGTCATTGACTGTTGCTCCTGATCCAGGTGAGCTTCAGGACCCGTGGTCCTATTTTTATTATCACAATCGATAAATGTCCAGGAAAAGCAAGCGTGAACGATGCTACACATGGCTTGGCGACAAGTCGCGAGACTCTGCTGATTGGCTGTGTTAGGCTAAGTGCTTTGTGATTGGCTCCTGGCAAGTGACATCAATACATGTTCACTGTACATGATTCCCATTCTTATAATTTGAAAATGAAAAAAATAGAGTTACTAACAATACAACAAAACGTCGAATTGGGGCCCACAGGCTTGCTAGTTAAAACTAAAAGGAGTGATAATTGTGATTCTCCATCAGGCCTTTGAAGATCTGAGCAAGCTTATGGAAAAGGTAAGCAGCACTTTGTGGTGTTTGTGGTTGTTTCGGTGCATTCCAAGTGCACCCATTTTGTGGTGCATTGCAAGTTTTACTGTCCATGTTTTTACAGCTGGATGGTGTGCACATTTGATCTGTGATTTGTTCAATGTGAATTTTAATGTGCAGCATTGTTCTCCTTTGTTTATGGCCTCCTGTCACCTGTATCTGTATGCTCCTTTTCTGCCCTTAATGTCAATGTTTTTCGTACGCTCCCTATCACTAATACCACATTCTATTCACCTGTTTTTGTTGGCTTTATGTTGTTAATCCTAGAATTGACCTGCACGTGTTGCCTCTGCCTGTCTCAAGTGTATAATTTGCTTTTGGAATAGAGACAACTGTTTTTACAGTTTATTTTGTAAAACAAATTATTAGCCTCGCCCCGAAGGTGTTGCGAGACTTGCAACGTGTGTGTGTGTGTGTGTGTGTGTGCGTGCGTGCTTGTGTGTGTTCAGCTCTATATATTTCCGCTTTTTTTTTTTTCCCTGTGACCATGGGTAATTTTTTTTTTTTGTACCTCTGATGTCATTGGTCAACATGGTATGGCAGCCAAATTGGATTAAAGGGAAAAAGTTGGACATTTCTCTGAAAACACTCAATGAAAATAATTGAAACACGGCATATATCGTAAACTCTCCATGTATATAGCATGACAATGATGACATCATCGGTGAAGTTGCCCCAGCCATAATTGGTTGAATTGAAATCCTTGTTCAAAATAACTGAAACTTCCTGTATGTGATGATGACTCGATGTGAGTGAAGAATTAAATTTATTATGTCATCGGTCATGTGGTCTAGTGGCCATATTGGATTGAAAATAAAAACATTAAAAACTAGAACGGCACTCTTCGATGTCACGACTTCGACTGATATGCCTCCGCCCACATTATTACATCATTATAATACTTGCACCAAGTTTGATTTAAATCCGTTCAGCTGTGCCCAAGTTAGCACATTTTTACCTGACATGACCTCTGACCTTTAACCTATTGACCCAACATTTAATCAGTTCATTTTTACATCATTATACATTCCTGTACCAAGTTTTAATTTAAATCCCTTAAGCTGTTAACAAGTTCTCACATTTTTACCTGACATGACCTTTGACTTTTGGCGTTTGACCTCGGGACCCCCAAAATCGATTTAATCCTTGCATCAGATCAGTTAATTCTTACATCATTATACATATCTGTTCAAAGTTTGAATTATATCTCTTTAGCCATTCTCAAGTTATAGACCTATTACAGACTTTGATATTTAACCTTTAATCGCTTGAACCCAAAATTTTATCGGTTAATCTTCACATCATTATACATACCTGTACCAAGTTTGAATTAGATAACTTCAGCCATTCTCGAGTTATAGACCTATTACAGACTTTGACCTTTGACCTCTTGACCCCAAATTCCAATCATCTAATCTTTACATCACTATACATACCCGTACCAAATTTGAATTAGATCACTTCAGCCGTTCTCAGGTTATAGACCTATCACAGATTTGACATTTGACCTTTGACCCCAAAATATAATCACTTAATTTTTACAACATTATACATACCTATACCAAGTTTGAATTAGATCACTTTAGTCGTTCTCAAGTTATAGACCTATTACAGATTTGACCTTTGACCTGAAAATCTAATCACTTGATCTTTACATCATTATGTAAAGTTAAATACCCTAGTAATCAATAAAGCGACGGATAATGGCAATGTATGTGACATAATAGGGTGCGTGGATGATACTAGTATATGGGCCATAATAATAGCGTGTTCAGTTAACGATGGTATTTTTGATCAGAATGAGCACGCAAGGCGAGACTATATGCATTCGACTGAGTGCCTTGCTAGTTAGATATGTAGTTTACGTGAATAAAAAAAAAAAACATTCTGCTGCAGGCAAAGGAAATGGTGGATTTATCGAAGTCTATCGCCAGCAAGATAAGAGAGAAGCAAGGAGATATCACAGATGATGAGGTGACAACTTTTAACAACTCTACTTTCCTTTATTGAACTTTGCTCACACTAATAAGGCATGAATATTTTTTACTTTTTCATGATAAGTCCCATGGCTGTTATTAAATATTTTGAATGCTCCTTCTAGTGTCGGAGTAAGCCTGGCGTTGGCTTAGCGGTTAGGGTACTAGCTTGGGATCCTAGGATCCAGGGTTTGAATCCCTGTCGATCGCTGAATTAACACCAGGGGGGTTGACTCAGCTTGTCATCCTTCTGTGGTCGGCAAATTGAGTACCAGTTCACTGGTAATTCCCTGTGTGTCGCAAGAGGCGACTAACAGGGTTGGTGGCAGGAAGGGCATCCGGCAGCAAAACATTGCTTCAAAAAGGGGACCACATTGCCCGAAAAAGGCCAACCCCCGCTCTGCGGGGAAATATGGCCTCTAAAGGCAGTTCTTCTCGTGTCGGAGTGACGATCCAACCTGGGTTGTAACTCTAACCAAGAAACTGCTCTGTATGGAGACATGGGACATGATGATGATACGAGTTATAAGGGAAACCAAGTTGTTGTTTTTCTCCTCCTTTTCCCATTATAAGGGGTGAGGTCTGATGGCACCAAGCTCCTGCCCTGCCTTGGCCACAACACTCCTCCACTCCCCTCTGTCTGCAGCCAACGCTCTCCACTCTCCAATCACCTCCATCTTACTGATATCCCTCTTCAACAATCCTCCCATCTCAACCGTGGTCTACCACTTTTCCTCCTACCTTGTTCCCTCAACCTATCTGCTCTCTTTGCCATTCTCTCTTCCCCTTTCGCACCAAGTGACCAGCTCATCTCAGCCAGCATTTCACCAATCTCCCCATCATGCTCATCGACACACCAATCTCCTCCCTCAGTTCATCCATTCTCCTTCTTTCTACCCTCTTCACTCATGCAATCCTCCGGATCCAGTTGTTCTCCCAAACCTGCAGGCACTGTTGTCTTTCTGTCAGTGCCACCGTCTCCAGACCGTAAAGGTAGGCCCACATTACACACAACATCATAACCTTTCCTTTTAATCTCCTTGAAATATTTTTGTCTGCCATTACACCCTCCACCCTCCTCCCTGCATTCAGACCCACCTGAATCCTCATGTGCACTTCTACCTCTGATTTACCATCCACAGTTACTGTTCCACCAAGATACACAACCCTATTTCCTTGTCTGATCTCTTTCCCCTCTAACCTGATATTCATTTCTTTTCTCTGCTGCCCAACCCACATCACCTCAGTCTTCTCCATGCTCATTTTCATCCCATGTTTCCCAAATGCCTCCTTCCACTGCCCGAGTACTTCCTGCATCTCCCACCCACTCTCCACCACACCAACCTGATCGTCCGCGTCCAATATCCTCCCCAGAATATCCTCCCCTGTTCACCAGCCCCATCAACATGATTAACAAGAGAGGGCTGAGAATGCTTTTCTGCCTCAAACTGATGTTCACACTGAACTCCTCTGACATCCCAGGACCAACCCAAACTCTTCCCTTAATTCCCTTGTACATCGCTTCCACCAACCCTACTTCAGCCTCCGGCAGTGCCATCCGTCTCAGTGTTGCCATCACCATCTCTCTCGGCACAATGTCGAAGGCATTCTCTATCTAGATGCACAAATCCCAATGCCATTTCACCTTGCACCTCCAATCTCTTCTACTCCAGCTGTCTCAGCGTGAACATCACATCTGATCTGTCGTTCCCCTACGCTTTCTAAACCCCTGCTGCTCTACTCCAATCTCCTTCACATTTTTCCTTAGCCTCCCATTCAGAAACCTCTCCAGCACCTTCATGACATGATTTAGTAGTGTAATGCCCCTGTACTACCCTGGACCTTGAACATCCTCCTTCCCCTTCCATATTGGCACAATTTACCCTGTCCTCCACTCCTCCAGAATTGACCCATCTCTCATAAATGCATTCAACAACCTCTTTGTCTCCCTGACTTCTCCCACTGCAATTATCATCTTTGTACACGCCTCATCAATACCTTGTGCCCTTCCCTTTTTCATCCTCTTCAATGCTGTCTGCACTTCCTCTTCCGTGATCTCCACCAACTCCACTTTCCTCTTCACGTAACGTGATAGCTCCAGCTTGCCTTTGCTTCCTTCCCAGTTCAAGAGCTGTTTGAAATATCCTTCCCACACCTTCAATACTGTGCTCCTCTCTGTCACTCGCCTCCTGCCACCATCCTTAATCACTGCCCCCCTTCACGTCCTTGCTTTCCTCATCCCTGTCACGAGTCAATTTATAGATAATATTCCTCCCACCGTCTTCTTCCAACTTGTTGTACACCTCCTCTTCCATATCATTCCTCACCTTATCCAAAGCTCTCCTTGCTGCTTTCTTCTGCCCATACAGGTGCAACAACCCTGCATCCGGCTGCTTCCCTCTATCCTTGATCTTCTCCATCTTCTTCCAAACCTGATTATTTTCACCAACTGCCTTATCTACTTCCTCTGTCCACCATACCTGATTTCTATCTCTCGACGATGCACCCTTTGCTGACGTCCTTCACAGAACACTTTTGCAATTCCTCTAAATGTATTTTTGTACTTCTTCCACCCCTCCAAACCTTCTGCTTCTTTGTTAAGTTGCTCATACCTGGCCCTCACCGTCTCCTTGTACTCTTGGGCGATGTTTCCACAACACTTCCCCCACCTAATAACCTTCCGACCCCTGCTCCTTCCTTTTCTTCATCCTCACCACAAATACCACGGGCTTGTGCTGGGTGGTAACATGCCCTCACGCCACTGCTTTGCCATCCTTAACCCTCCACAGTTGTCACTTCCTTACCACCACCAAATTCAGTTATATTCTGTGCTGTCCACTCCTACAGGTAATCTTGTGGCTTTCCCGCTTTTAAATGAATGAACCAGCTGTGGCCATCCCATTCCTCACCACCAGCTCTTGAACCTTTCTATTCCTTGTTCCCCAACCAAATTTACTAACACATTCCTCTTCACCCGGCTCCACTACTCTGACATGCGCATTAAAGTTCCCCACAATGCACAGCATCACCTCCATCTCAACCATCCCCATCATCCTCTCCAGTGCGTACCTGAATTCCTGCTTCTCTGTCCTAGACCTTCCCGTTTATGGCCCATATACAGACAACACACACCATTTGCCTCTGTACCACCACCCATGCCATAACTATCCGTCCCTCCCATCTTTCCACTCTGACCACTTGCTTGCTGATCTCTTCTGATATTATTAATCCTACGCTATTACTCCTTCTATCCCCACACGTGTGGAACAGCTTGTATACTTTTACCAACCTCCTCGCCCTGTCCCCTTTCCATCTGGTCTCCTGCACACATAACACTTTCAACCTCCTTCTCTGCATCATCTCCACCACCTCAACCCCTCTCCACCCCACACCCGATTGATCCCACTACCTAGACAAACATCACTTCGGAACCGCTGCCCACCTGGCAGAGTTAGTGCCATCTTGATTATTTTGGGACACTCAGGTCATCAATCAGCAGCGCTGCTCTGGCTGACCTGCTGGACCTCTTACCTTAGGCTGTTATTATATTCCTTCGCGCACACACACACACACACACACACACACACACACACACACACACACACACACACACACACACACACACACACTCACTCTCACACACACACACACACACACACACACACACACACACACACACACACTCTGCTCTTTCTCCACTCGCTCCCATCCCAAGGCACCCAAGACAATGTCAAAAGTAACATTTCAAAGTAAACACAGTACATGCTTTTCACACTCGATTCCCGTCACTCAGTTCGGCCCTCGTCTCCCTCGCACAATCATCCTCATCTCCCTCACGCAAGCCTCCCTGTTCAGAATCTCTACCAAGCCTCACACCCTCAGACCGCCAACCCTCACCATGCAGGGCTGACACATGAAGGAAAACTGAGCTGAGCCTACAGACCCAAGGGCAAAACACAGCCTGTTTAGAGGAACCACTGCACCTCTCTGCGGGCCGAACCGAGTCCACAGGCACAAATGTGAAACCCTGCCTGATGCGCTGAACCACTGCACTTCACCGAGTGTCGAGTCGTGTCCACAGGCACAAAGACGGAACCCGGCTTGATCTGATGAAGCACTGCACTTCACCGCAGACCGAGCCAGGTCCACATGCACAAAGATGAAACCAGGCCCAATGTGCAGCACCAAGTTGAAATTTCAAAAACTAAGAATTACTATATCTGATCAGAATATCGCTTTTCATTTTACATAATTAGAAAGAAAAACAATGTATCATTAAGCAGCAAATGAAAATTGCTAAACTTCTCAGTAATTGATATGTAGGATTCAATTTCTTGCCTTCTTGTGCCCTTGATTGGTTGTGATAAGAATGGGACTTTTAGCATTTCCTTATCTTGGTTACATTTGGGAGAAGGCTGGTGCTACATATTTGACTTGAATTAACAGATTAATCTGAATTGTGGTAATAGATTTGAAACTGTAAAAACTGGTGTTATTGAAAACAGTTTGCACATCCACATGACCAGTGTGCCCTGCGATGTGGGTGATCTGTCATACATTTCTCTCAACCTCTATCTCTTTCGATCTATCTGTCTCTCTCTTTTATGCAGATCTTTCTCTCGCTCTTTCTCTCTCTCTTTCTCACTCTCTTTCTCACTGCCCTTTTGGAGAGAGCAGACAGTGCAGTTCAAGTCATACCTGCTGAGCTTGGGTGTTGCTGATCCTGTGACCCGTGCGAGCCACGGCACTGGTGCTGCTTTTCACCAGGAATTAGCCAGACAGCTGTCCACCATTCTTGAGTCCTTACTTCAGGTAACAAAAGCGAGTTAGATATCACTATGGAGTTAGAATTCGAGTTAGACATCCACTGGGCAGAAATCTCATGTTGCAATAATCCAGAAATTTTTGTGCTACAATTAAACTTTTGGACACTATTCTCACCTCTTTGCCCCATTATATCTATCCCTCTTAGGAGTGTGGTGGCATCATGGTGCTCACAGATGTTTACTGCAGGGTGAACCGTGCACGGGGAATGGAGGTGAGATGAAGGAAGTGGAAAAAGTGATCTGTTTTAGAAAACGATCGGCACAGGGCAATATTGTAACAATATGTTGCAAGCGAAACTGTCCCTGGTTTATGTGAGAGATGCAACCTGCTTCAAAAAAAAACATTGTCATCAGCTAATAATATGTTTAAATTAGTTCTTCAACCATATTGGATTGCACCAATCAAAAATTGGTGGTGTACTTATTAGGTCATCTCATCTCGATTCTCGAAGAGATAAACTTATAAAATGTGTCGTGATGTCCGTTGTCTGTCTGTCCGGTTGTCCATCCGCTAACTTTTTGCTATTTTTGCTACTCCTCCCTTATCTCCCAGCTGATTGTTGTGAAACTTGACAAATGAATACAAGACAGTAGTCCACACAAATCGCACGGGCTTCGATTTTTCGATTTTGAATTGTGGGGGTTGCCTGTGGGGATTACTCACCAAACTTTGGATCCCGACTCGTCCATAATTATTTACCAACCGATTGCTCTGAAACCCGATACAGCCCTTCTACTTGATGGTCCGCACAATCGCTCATTCTTACATTTTTACATTTAGGATCAAGGAAGCTCCCAGTGGGGTTTACTCCCTGTAATTTGGAATCCATACTCGTCCCTTATTTACCAACAAATTGCTCTGAAACCCGATACAGCCCTTCTACTCGATGGTCTGCAGGATCGCTTGGTCTTCGATTTTTCAATTTCGATTTCGTGTCATGGGGGCTCCCAGGGTGGTTTACTGGGTACCCCTGTTAGTATTAAATAAGGCAATTTTCTGTATGTCTGTATGTATGCACATCTGAAAATCAGAAAATTATAATAGCTCTCTTCGACATCACGACGTCGACCGATATGCCTCTGCCCACATTATTACATCATTATACTTGTACATACTTGTACCAAGTTTGACTTAGTTACCTTCAGCCATTCTTCAGTTATTGTGGTAACGAAAACCTATTACACTCTGGAGTTTGACCTCTTGATGCCAGAAATCTAATCAATTCATCTTTGCATCATAATATATACTTGTACCAAGTTTGGTCCAAATCCTATCACTGGTTCACAAGTTAGCTTGGTAACAGAATTTTTACCTAACTGGACCTTTGACATTTTAACCCCATAATCTAATCAATTCAACTTTGTATCATCATACACACTTGTACCAAGTTTGACTTGGATTCCTTCAGCTATTCTTAAGTTATCGTGGTAACGAAAACCTTGCACGAATGGATGGACAACCGGATGGACTAACCAAAAACATAATGCCTCCGGCGACTTCATCGTCATTTTTATGCGGACATTTTTATGCGGAGGCATAAAAACATGGCTACCGAATCTCCACCAAACTTTGCATATGTGTTGGTAGTATCCAGGGTTTCCTCTACCCCCTCGCAGAGAGCAGGTGTCTGCCAATGCTCCTGAAGGGAGCGGGTGTTTTTCTAGTCTTCTGAAATAGAGGAGAAATTTTTCCAGTTACACATTTATAAACACTTCAATAACTACAAGCTTTGTATTTTGAGATTTGGGAGAACATATAATGCTGTTCTGCAATTCTGCCAAGAGTGCAGAATTTATTTGTGAAGGCAGGTCGTCTTCAGAATCATTTGTGAATCCTCCTGAAACAAAAGCGAGTATAGTCCATGACATTTTCATGAACATTTTTTAGACGTATAAACTTGAGATTGTTTCTCTCCTTATTTGAAATAAATAAATAAATAAACTCAGCTGTTACACAGGCTTCCTGACGCTTTTTTGAAATGTACTTCACTTTTCTAGTTGCTTTCTCCAGAAGATTTATTGAATGCCTGCAAGCAATTTGAGCCACTAAATCTACCAGTGCGGTAAGCATTTTCCTGCAATCCAAGGCCACAGGTTTTTATTCAGCCCACCTTTTTCCCCAAGAAGACATTTCTCATGATCTTGCTTTGTGGCATCAACAGTGGTCTTGCCCACCAATGTCCTTTGTATTTCCATTTTCTGACGAGTCAAAACATCCAAGGAATTGTGCAATGGATTAAAATAACCAATAGGAAAGCTCGCATGACATTACTGGTGCACGTTATTGTTTTTTTTTGTTTCCCCTGTGAGGTTGAGGATGTTCGACAGTGGAGTGTCTGTTGTGCAACTGCATTCACAAAATGAAGAGGAAATGATTTCATCAGCAACAGAGCAAGTGAGCCTTTCACTGTTTGTCTTGTCTCACTTTATTATTCTACTCTTTTGTCCGTTTGTTGTAGGTTAAGTTGTTTCCTAAAGAGGAGACGTATTAATTGTTGAATCGAATTCCTATTTTCCTCTCTGCCAGCAGTACCTTTCTTCTCTACTGTATTTTTCTCCTCCTCCTGTTTGTTCTTTATGTACTATTTATTTGTTTTTCACCAAACTAAGTGGAGTAATGGTTGGAGTATCCGCTCTGAATCTGGGAGGTTGGTGGCTCAAACTCTGGCCAAGTCCAAATTCCTGCTCTAACCTTAGTCGAATATGAGGCCTGGGCTGCTAGTTCGTGAGACTTCGGCGAAGCTTCCCAAAGACATCCCAACAAGAATCTGGGAATATTTTTGGCTGTTAAAGAAGAATATTAGCAAACCGTTGTCTACTTGGTCGTGCACGCACGCATTACCGTCTTCTCCCACACACCCTTCATGGTCGCTCCCGTAGGTAGTGGGTGTTTCTAGTACTACAAAAGTGAATTTGTATATTCATATGCTTCAAAAACTAAAAAAACTACTGAACCAAATCCAACCAAATTGTCTAAGGGTACACCAAGTATGGTTTCTGTCAAGTTAGCATATCTGGGGGGAAGGAGGAGGGGGGGGGGGGGGGAAGACCCCAATTCGCTATGTAAATGTGTATTGTGTAGTGGCACCTGGTGGTATCCGGTATTACAAATCACCTTCTTATATAAAGAAAGTTTAAACACCTTAACAATATGCATGACGATGATGTTGAAATGTTTTTTAAAATTTTATTTTAAGCAGAGGCTCAAAGAAAAGCATCCAGCACTGAGCTTCACAGCAAAGCAGAAGTGATTTTTGCTCGCACCATATATTTGCAGCAAGGATGGTATATGAAGGTGATGTTGGCAAACTCCCAAGCAGATGGAAAATTACCGAGGGCAAATGACACAGTGAATAGAGCAGAAAGTTTGTAAAGTACAACATGATGTCTTTTGATGAAGTTTGTCAGTAAAGCGACGGGTAAAATGGATCTAGTCATATATATATATATATATATATATATATTTTGTTACGGTCCGCGGATAAGATGTTGTTTACCAAGCGGAGGCACCGCGGCCGAACAGTTTTTTTTCCCCGACTAAACCCGATTTCCTGAACGTTGGCCAAATCGCGCCACAGCTATTCAATGAGGGAAAAGACAAAGACGACACGGATGTGAAGAAGAGGAAGACGAAGGCAAAAAAGGTTTGAAATACGATTACTATTTATTTCTATTTACAGGCTCAAAGAAACCAATGAGAAGGAAAGATAAGAAAATAATATACAGAAGGTATTAGAGACACAGTGAAAATTACTAGCTTATCCTATGCAGTCTTAATTGATTCCCCGGGACCAAACAAACAGAACAAACTCACGTACACGAATGGGGAAATTGCAGGCAGGATTGGCTGGAAGGAGATGTGTGGCTGGAGGGGGAGGACGGCACGGAGCTGGATGGGGCTTGATCCCGCACGGGACGTCGGGCTGGACCTCGACGGCCGCTGATGCCACCGATCCTGTCGTGTGCGCGGATCACGGGTCGGAGCTGCTTGGTGGAGCCGACGCGCTGGTGGGGGGTCTGGCGTGACGGGTTCTCTCCTCTCTTTCTTGGTCCAACCACTCTTTCTCTCTCTTGGTCCAACTCTTCCTCTTGGTTCAATCACTCCTCACCACCGACAACTCAACGCAACCACTGACCACCACTGACGACCAACCCAGCTCTTTCCCAAAACCACACAACTCAGCTCTGACGACTCAGCTCTTGGACCTCCTCATGGACCTCCTGTACGCAGCTTCTCATCACTCTTGCGCGCGCGCTTTTATAACGCCTCCGGCGATTAAGCCGCCGGCCTTTAGGACACGCCCATCGGTGTGCTCACCTCGGCCATGGTTGGTCGCGCGACCCTCTGGCTCCGCCCTTGATGACGACGGGCGGGCACGCCTTTCTTCCCCGACCCGAGCACATGTTCAATGGCGGCTTTGGAGGGGATGTAATTGGCAAATTGAGGCTTGGCCATGACGAAAGGGGAAATGGAGGTTTTTGGGAATGGGAATGAAGGGAATCTATCTTTTTCACTTGGTGCAATGGAGTGTCATTTTAATGGAAGACAAGGCCTTACCCTAAAACACATAATAAGGATATAAGCTACTGAACAAGGGTATTATAGTGTCCTTCAATGTATGCTTTATGGAATTAACTACCGGGATGCCCTTTTGACCTTTATACACACTGGATCAAGGAGGGCTCAGAATCAAGCAATAATAATAATACACACAATCAAAAAAAATACAATCCTCATATCCGCAACAATATATATATATATATATATATATATATATATATATATATATATGTATGATCATCTATGAATGCAAGATGGAAACTAGAACGGTACACGGTAAAACACATACAGTGGCCTGCATAAGTATTTTTACGTTTGTGGGGGTGGGTGATGACATACCATAGTGGAGATAGAACGGTGTAGGGTAGCATGGACTCAATGTATTTAAGTACAAAAACTGTGAGCTTAAGATTGTTTACGTGTCACCACATGGGGGGTGGTGTTATGTTAATTATGTAGGGTCTAAGGCTAGTTCTCCCAGTATGTGATTGCCTTCTGTGACTTTTCCTTATGTTTTTTTTACAATTACAATAACAACGAGCGCTCCATTAAACAACAACTACCGGCATAAATGCTGACAGATACCCGAACATTCTTGATCGGGCTAAACCCCACCCCACAATCGCCGACAGTACCGACATTATGATCGACAGGTAAACCCTGTCTCCAAGGAATCGAAATGGACAATTAACCCCGCCCACCAATCGAGTAAGGAAAAAGGCCACGTCCTGAAGTTCGTCGTTGGTCGAGCCTGACCATGGGCAATTCAGTGGAACTCGGCGATTGGTCGGGGTAACGGCGAGAAGGTTCGAGCAGAAGAGGAAGAATTGCTGTCTCTCTCGTGCTAGCTTTGTGGTGGGCGGTCGCTATGTCACAGATGCGCTCGTTTAGAGAACTGTTCGGAGGTCAGAGAACCTTTGCAAGGTTGGAGCCAGGGGTGTTGTTTGATGGTGGTGATTTTTGGGGTAGCTGGAGCCGCGTCACGTTTCAGAGGGAGACAAAAGAGGACCGGCCGCACGAACCCCCCTCACGTTCATGGTGACGCGGGGAGGGACTTCGCCCTATCTTGTGCGTTTCCCGTGTGAGCGGCTTCGGGTCGCCTTGTGCCGCGACTTCATTCGGCGGTCTCGTTGGAGCAAAGATGAGTGCCGACCGGCTTTAAAACAATTTACATCATTTTATTTTCATTATGTGGTTGGAGCATCCGCTCTGACTTCGCGGATGGACTCCCCTTGTCTGTTTTGGTGTCTGAGTGGTGACGTCTCAAATTAGAATTATAGGTTTACCTCACCGTTAATTTCCATTCCGTGCTTTAATTTTATTAAATTCATTATTGTGCATTTCATTTGTTGACAGGACAGTATTCAACCCCCCCCCCCCCCCCCCGATAAATGCCACATTTAGATGAATTAGTACATCCACTCCATCTGGATTTGGTTATGACAAACCTCCCTGCAAATGTCTGCTGTTCTTTGCTCCAATCGGTTCATCTGATCATTTGCTTGTAAAAGTGGACATCTCTCTTAGAGAGCCTCCTCAGCGTCGTCGAGTCTAGCATTTCATTCAGGCTGACTGGCACGGTCTTCAAGCAGCCACCAATCATCTGGACTGCTCTCCCATCTCTACTGTCTCTGACGTCAATCTATCCCTGGGAATTCTTCCAAAGTAAATTGCTCTCTCTCTCATGCACAGATTTATCCCATCTCGTCTTCAGTTGTCATACCCTTCCTCCTGTCCATGGTACACTGAATCTCGCCTCCTGGAAGGCTAATCCAACTGAAGGTAATCTCAGTTCCTTTCACAAAGCTCGGAACATGTGTGTGTCTACCCTGAGGAGAGCCAGGAAACAATATCTCTCCACTCTCAAAACTGAACTCTCAAACTTGTCTCCCTCCTCCAATTCCTGGTGGTTGCTGGTCAAATCTGTTTCTGGTGTTTGTTCCCCCTCCATCCCCTCCCTCACCTCAAATGGATACACAGCTGACTCCACACGTGAAAAAGCTGAATGCCTCAACTCTGTTTGCCTCAAAATCTTGTGTGCCAAACCCATCTCTCTCTGTACCCTCCTTACCCAGTCGAACCCAGCTGCTCCTGGACTCTGTCCTTCACTCCTGACAAGGTGGAGAAGTTTCTGTCAAACCTCGACTCTGATTTTGCAAACGGACTAGACGGCATCGGCCCTCATCCAAAACCTCGATCTTTTCTACCCCCATTAATCCACCCCAAACACACCTTCTTCGAATTCCCTGTTTTCTTTCCTGAAAGTCCAAGTAGTGTCCATCTTGTTTATCCTGTGTACCCGACCCCAGCTCTCTCTCTTCCACAGATCTCCTGATGTCCCTGTTCCCTACTGTTGTTGTGCTTCCCTCTCTCTCCCCCTCCCTTTATTATTACATGTTCTGTGTTAGCTCTTATATGAGCCTCGACTTGGTATACAAGGAAAAACAAAACGTCTTTCCAATGGACAGCACATATTGATGCATCTCCTGCAGGCAAAACATCAGGGTGACGGTTTATAGCTGGGTCTAAATTTGAATCCAGGATAGGCTCTTACACCAGTTTTCTTTAGCTCTTACACCAGTTTTCTTTAGCTCTTACATGAGCCTTGACTTGGTATACAAAAAAAGACAACCCGTGAGTGTGCATACCTGCCAGCCCCTCAAATGCATAACACTCCACTAAGTCCCGTTTCCTCCTTGTTAACTTTAACTTTACATTGTTTTTATTTATCTCTGAATCAGTTAACCTTACATTTCGCTATTTTTTCTTAGACATTGCTTTTAGTGAGGTTCACGATGTTTTTTCGTTCAAAATCATGGTAGATTAGCAAACCTATACATTTTTGGAAACGTTATTACATGGAAAATCTGAAAATCAATGTTTACATTTGCCAATTCCGACCAATTCGATTCGACCAATTGACTAATTCCATTCGACCAATTCGACCATTCGACCAATCGCTTCGATCGACCATTCGACCATTCGACCAATTCGATTCGATTCGATTCATCGAATTCGATTCGATCGACCATTCGACCAATTCGATTTGCCAATCAATTTGACCGACCTTTGCTTGTGTGAAACGGACTGTGAAAACGATGCGGACTATATTGTCGGATACGACACACAGGACAGTGATGACGAACTCTAAATGGCATATTCTGTAATCGTGTATGTTTGATGCCATTGACTGCCTGTGTATATGTTGTCATTGACTGCCTGTGTAGATGTGAAGTTATACTGACTGCATGTGTATATATGATTTTGCTGACTGCCTGTGTATGTTTAGTGATATGAATTATTGTGACACATTTTGATGTTATTAACTGCCTGTACAAAATGATAACATGTATTTGATTATGCAACTTATCGCGAATATAAAGACAGTATTTTGCAATTCAAAACCTTTGATTCGTGTCTTACCATTCCCCATAGCACTAATTTGATACTTTCATTGGATTCCTTGTCCCTGAAAATATAGGTTTAGTATATTTTAAAAAGTTTTTAGGGTAATTAGAGGCAGAAATAGAACAAAATGTGTATTTTACAGTGGCCATTTTGAAAATCCAAAATGGCCGCCATACAGGTATCTCTCCAAATGTAAACATTGATTTTTAGTTTCCTTATGCTATAACCTTTCCAAAAATGTATAGGTTTGCTAATCTACCATGATTTTGAACGAAATATAATTTATTGACATAGTGAACCTGACTATTTACCTCAGACAACCTCATTGACATTCGTGTATTTTCAGGTTAAAAATGCGGACTCGGTGACGGCTGAAGAATTCTCCAAAGTAGTTGGACTCTCAGTTCTGCTGGCAAAGGAAAGGTGATGAATCGACGTGTTATACAACTAATGGATGCTTGCACCGCCTGGCATTAGTCGGGGGGGACTATAGGTTTGCTCTCCGTCTGTCCGTATGTCCCACCTATGGTTTACTGAACTTTAAAAAAATACCCTTTAATAGTTCAACATATTAAACTGAAACTTGGTACACGATAAGTTACAGAATAAGTTTCAGTTTTCAGTCAGGTTCCATCCGTCCGGATTTTAAAGTTCGTTCCGGTTTTGTGGAGATTTGTAACAATTTACATTTTTAGAGAAGTTTGAGAGGTTATGAATCCCAAAAAGCAATGTTTCCATTTGATTTGTAAAAAATTTTTTTTTTCAAATCAAGATGGACAAATCGGAACAAAATTACATATGGAATCTGACTATTTGGGGCGTTTCACCAATTTTTTCACGGAGTTGTGCCCTTTTTGAACGAAGAAAATATCACATATTATACATGGGTCTGTTTTCCAGACGTTTCCCCCTTCCCCTTTAACATATTGAACTGAAACTTGGTAGGGGACATGTACTCTCTCTCCGCCTTCTTGATGTCCCCATCCCCTTCACCCTCACCTATACCTGTTTGCAGGCTGTTGTTGGCTGAAAAGGCTGGTCGCTTGTGTCGGGATGACTCTGTGGAAGGCCTTCGCTTCTTTCCGAACCGTTTTGTCGAGCAAAACTGAACTGACAGATCATCACAGAAACACGGCCTTGGTGGCCCTGGGAGTGGATGCTTTGGTGGCCCTGGGAGTGGATGAATGTTTTTTTGTTTTTTTATGATGGATTCATGATGACTGTCTGAGTTTAAGTGTTTTGTTATTGTACACAAACAAGACTTCTTGGGATACATGTTCGTTGTATTATAAGGCAATACATTTGTTTGAGAACAGAATAAGATGCCGTTAACTTAGTTTACTTTTTGTAAACTTTACTGGTGTTTTTTCCCAGAACTGCAGAATCATGTCGGTTATTTTATTCTCAAATCGGGTCTTTAATTGAGTCAAACTACTCGATCGTTTTTTTTCCCCCACAGATGGAAGCTCAGCATCTTGTAACATACCACGTGGGATGTTCAACACCTTGTCAGAACATAAAATAGTCCAAGCCACACTGAGGTTTCCCGTTGCTGGATACTTTAATTCACATTATAGGAAATATTTTTTCCTGCTAATTCTATATGCTGATGCAATGAATTCCAATCATTGGAAAAAACTGCATTTTCTCAACTGAAAACCTCATGAACACCTCCACAATCTTTACAAGAGACTTTTAGTTGGGTAATGTCTCTTCACAATTGCGTGCGAGTTTTAAATTTATTTTTGGGATTTATTTTAAAGACTTGGTCATGTAATGTTTGTAGCTTCCGCTCCAAGTCGAGCCTTAGATCCTGTGGAAAAAAAAAAAGGGGGTCACCCCACCCCTTCTTCCTGTCAGACTTGTGATTTTGAATACAAAGAGGTATCACCAACTATGCCACTCCCCTCCCAAGGCTGGTGATTGGTTAGTCTCGGGGAGGTGGTGAGGTAGTGGGGGAAGAAGGTTCTGGTGTGTGTGGTGGGATTAGTCGAGGGCAATCAATGGGGTGAAGGGAACTGCCACAAAAGCCTGTGCTTCGTTCTAGCTTCAGCTCTGCACACTGGGACAGTGGGACACGCTCTCTGACTTTCCTGCGACCCTTTCTCTGTCTGCCGGCATTATCTGCCGGATCCCTCGAGGAGCCCACTCTCCTTGGCCTTCTGCCTCGAGTCAGCTCTGCAAAGACCAGCCTGCGGCTTTTCACTGCCTGCTGCATGTGGCCTCAGCCAGGGCTTGTTTCTTCATTTATTAAGATCTCCTTCTTTCTCTTTTATAAGGGGAGAGGTCTCATGGTACCAATCTTTTGCCTTGCCTTGATCACAATACTCTTCCAATTCCGTCAGTCCTCAGTAAACTCTCTCCACTCTCCAACCACTCTCACCTTATTGATATCTCCTCCTCACACAATCTTCCCATTTCAACTGTAGTCTACCTCTTTTCCTTCTACCTCGCTACCTCAACCTATCCGCTCTCTTTGCCATTCTTTTTTCCTCCATCCACAACAAGTGTCCAGCACACATCAGCTGGCTTTTTACCAATCTTTCCATCAAGCTCATCTGCATATCAATCTCTTCATCCCCCTCCCCTTTCTAAACCCCTGTTACTCTTCGCCGATCTCCATCTCCACATACTTCCTTGTCCTCACATACACATGAATATCACCTTTCCTCTTCCACATCGACACAATTAGGCCTGTCCTCCAATCCTCTGGCGTTTACCCCTCTCGTACATACATTCAACAGCCTCTTCGTCCAACTGACTGCGTCCGACTTTTCTTGCTGCAATTAGTATCTCTGTACACACCTAATCAATGCCTGGCACTCTTCCCTTCTTCATCATTAATGGAATGCTATCCACACCGCCTCCATCAAATACACTTTCCCCTCTACATATAACGAGCTACATATAACGAGAATATATTCAACACTCCTTGGAATAGCCTTCCCATACTGTCCCCTCAACTCCCTGTCACAAACTTCCCGCTACCATCTTTAATCACTATCACCACCTGCATGCCCTTACTATCCTCATCCTGGCCATGAGGCAATTTATATATCATCTTCCCACCATCTTGTTCCAACTTGGTGTGCACCTCCTCTCCCACATCTGTCCTCACCTTATCCACAGCTCTCGTTGCTGCTTTTTATTTTGCCCATACATGTGCAGCAACCCCACATCCAGTTGTCCACCACTACCCTTGATCCTCTAACCTCTTCCCAACCTTCTTTTCACCAATTACCCTCGCTATGTTCTCCGTCCACCTTACTTGGTTTCTATTCCCAGACAATTCCCCCTTTCCTGATAACCTTCCACAAAAAATCTGCAATTCCCCTGAATGCCTCTGTACTTCTTCCACTCCTCAACTTTTGGCTTCTTTGCTAAGTTCCTCGTACCTGACCCTCAACCTCACCTTGTACTCTATGGCGACGTTGTGCCTGCACTTCCGCCACCTAATAATCTTCCAACCCCTGCTCTTAATTTCCCTCCTTTTCTTCATGCATATAGCAAACACCAGACTTGAGCATGCTCTCCTGCCCCCACCTTAGTCCTTGATCCTCCACAACTGTTGCTTCCTCACTACCACCAAATCAAGCTCCATTCTATGCTATCCACTCCTGCAAGTAATTTTGTGACTGTCCCACTTCTGAAAGAATTAAGCAGGTATGGCCATCCCATTCCTGGCCACCAGCTCTCGGCTCTCTTTATTCCTCGTTCCCCAGCCAAATTTACCAACAGATTCCTCTTTACCCAGTTCTGCTACTGCAACATGCACGTTGAAGTCCCCCACAATGCAGAGTATCACCTCCATCTCAAATAATCCCATCATTCTATCCAGTGTGTCACTGAACTCCTGCTTCTCTGCCTCAACCCTTACCATTTGTGGCCAATATATTGACACAACACATACCTTTTGCCTCTGTATTACCAACCATGTCATAACTTTCCATCCCTCCCATCTTTCCACTCTGACTCCATCCTTGTTGATATTATTCCCACGCCATTACTCTTTCCATCCCCTCTCACTTGCAACAACATCACCATCCTTGAAGTGTATGTTTTGATGCAGAGTCAAGGATTGTGGAAGTGCTTCAGCACTGAACGGATCAAGACGTTGAATAGAATAAAAGGAACAGTAGGGGAAGGGGGAGGGAGGGGACACCAAAATCAGGGTTGATGTACAAAAAGAGTTAGACTTGGACAAATGAGTGTAGGAAAACTGAAGGGCAGGGCAGGACACATGGGGTGGACAAGATGGATACAGAAGCAAACTCAGGCAGGAAAAACTGGAAATTTGGGAGGGGGGGCTTGGGGTTGAGGAGGGGATCAACAGGGATAGTAAAGATCATGGTTTTGGATTGGGGATGATCTGAGATAGTGGTGAACAGCTGCTTTGAAGACCAGGAGGGAAGTTTGAGACTGAAGAGAATGTGGAGGTTTGTGCCTCAGGTGGAGATAAGGAGGAATTCATGAATGAAGGTGGGCAGTAATTATGGATTTTGGGAGTTTCACCAGAAGGGAATTGATGGAGGCCCGCATGCTCCCCGCAGACACCTGGGGAGATTGTGAGATTTGCCAGGATTGAAAAACATATTCCAAGTGTTTGACCAGCGTATGATTTTTATCAAGGTCTGAATAGAGTAAAGAGAATGCAGCTTGCCTGTTTGAAGGATGAGGGATGTCAGGAGAGAGGGTGGAATCATCATCCAATAGATAAAGGGGATTTTAGAGTCAGAGATCATTGATGAAAATCAGGAATATCACTGGGCCCAGAACACTGCCTTGGGCACTCCAGCCTTGACAGGGAGAGGAGATGAAAGGATTCCGTTGAGTGACACACATTGACTACAATAGTAAAAGTCAATGAGCCATGTGTGGAGTAGGCCTTGGATGCCATAGGAAGAGTGTGGAGAGCATGACGGAATGCTATACTGCATCAAAAGCACAAGATATGTTCAGAGAGACGGCCGTGATCTCAATCTGACATTAAGGGCCTCCATCTATTGTTGGGAGAGTGGAAGCAGAATGACTAATGTAGTGGCCTGGTCTTAATCTGATTTGATCATCTGAGGTGAGGTCGTGGGAAGACAAGGATTTTATGTGAAATGCGATGATGGACTCCGTGACCTTGCTGATGATTGGAAGTAAGCTAATAGGTCTTTAGTTACGGGGGTCGGTTTTTGCACCTTTTTATGGAATGTTATGATGTTGGCAGATTTCCAAGCAGATGGAAGATGACGTGGGCAAATGCTAGTGTAACAAGCGTTACGCCTCGGTCCCCCCGTCGGGGAAGTGATGTAAGTTGACAGAGTGGAAGACGCAGAAAACATGCTATGATATGATATTTCGCTCACAAGGTTCAGACATACATGGAGGCGACCATCTTGGATTTTGACGTGGCGACCCAATTTTCAATAGCGTTCTTCCTTATGCGTAGATACACCCACACACCAGATTAGAAGTTGGTAGTTCGTTTATTTTTCAAGATATTTCGCTCACAAGGTTCAGACATATATATATGGTGGCGGCCATCTTGGATTTTGACGTGGCGACCCAATTTTCAATAGCGTTCTTCCTTATGCCTAGATACAACCACACACCATATTAGAAGTTGGTACTTCGCTTATTTTTCAAGATATTCCGCTCACAAGTTTCAGACATACATGGCGGCGGCCATCTTGGATTTTGACGTGGCGACCCAATTTCCAATAGCGTTCTTCCTTGTGCCTAGATACACCCACACACCAGATTAGAAGTTGGTACGTCGCTTATTTTTCAAGATATTCAGCTTAAGGTTCAGACATACATGGCATCAGACATACATGGCGGCGGCCATCTTGGATTTTGACGTGGGTTGCACCCACACACCAAATTCGAATGCGGTCCTTCGCTTACGCACGCATGCACGGACGGACGGATGGATGGAAGGACACACGGACGGAGGGGAAAACCATAGTCCCCCTTTCGCTCCGCGGTGCGACGGGGGACAAAAAGAGCAGAAAGAGGACATGCAAGAGGAGCGGAGTCGATTTTACGACACGTGAACTGATGCCGTCCGGTCCAGTTGCAGAATCAGAGTCAAGGGTTGCCAGATACTTCTTCACTTTCTCAGTTGCAAAAGACAAAGTAAAGTCCAGGAGCAGTTGGGTATGACAGGGAAGGATGGGTCCTGAGAGTGAGGGGCTTGGGGGAGGGGAGAAAGGGGAGAAGGACAATATCTGGAACCAAGCACAGAATTGAGGCATTCATCCTTCTCATGAACAGTCGGCTGTGGTGCCAGTTGAAGAGAGGAGAGAGATGAAAGGGGAGCATAAATGAGAGACAGACTGAACAAGGCACCAACACGTTTTAGAGGAGGGAGACAAGTTTGAAAGTTAATTCTTGAGGTTGGAGAGATGTTGTTTTCTGGCTCTCCTGAGAGTGGACACGTGTTGCGGGCTTTTTGGCATTTCACTGAGATTGTTTAGGCCGGATGTGCCATCCAGGAAAACAAGGCAAGTTGTTTCAGAGCAACTGTGTCACTACATGATTCAGTGTACCATGGGTCGGAAGAAGGGAAGGATAACTGAAAATGAGATGGGATAGATCTGTGCACAAGAGAAAGTATGTTTATATGAAAGAATTGGAATTCCCAGGCTGAGTTAATATCAGGGCAGTAGATATGTGAGACTGGTCCTGAAGAGAGAGTCCCTGCCTGCCAAGAGAGTCCTTGCAGTCCCTGCCAATTTTCCTGAGTGAACTGCCAGACTCACCAGCATTGAGGTAGCTGTCTGAGAATAGCGAGAGCGATGTTGACTCTCTCAAGCGTATGATCAGAAGAACCAATTGAAGCAAGAGGAGACATTGGCAGAGAAGTTTGTTATCAAGTCCAGAAGGGAGGATTTACCATTGGGAGAAATCCAGGTCAGGAGGTTCACAGATTGAGTCAGTCCCCTGGCTGGTGAGGGAGGTATCAACACCCAGCCGATTTGCATGGTGACAATTGAAATCACGATATATGACGAAGATAGAGTTGGGATGAGTGGTTAAAAGTTGGTCCATGTTGTCCGACACCGAGATGTAGGAGTCGTCGTCACTGTTTGGAGGACGGCACAACACGCAGACAAATAAGAGGTGGGAATGGAGTGGAAGTAGAAGCCAAATGTACTCCTGGGTGTTGGGAGGCATACGATCAGAACAAGGGCAGTGAGAAATGGGGTTATTGTCATTGATGTAAAGTGCAACTCAGCCACTGGGGTGGGGTTCAGACCTACTAAATCGGAGGAGAAAATAGCTGAAGAGAGATACAAAGGAGTCAGGGACGTCCTGTCGGAGGAAGGATTCTGTTAAATAGATGATGTCCAGTTTATCGGCAACTGCCTGGATTGAGAGAGCTGTCAGGTTAAAGCAGAGGATATTTGAGTTCCACACAGTTAATACAGGGGAGGAGGTGTTGGGGAGTTTGAGGGTGCAGGATGACGAGGCGGCTTTGAAGGGGAAGGTTTGAGTGGGTAGCGTGAGGGGGAAGGCTTGATTGGGTGGGGTGAGGGGAGGGTTGCAGAAAGGGGGCACATGAAGCTTTGAGTGGGTAGGCTGAAGTGGATGTGGAAAGAGGGGGAATGAAGTGGAAGGATGCTGAAGAGGGGGCTGTTAGAATGGGTGTAATTTGAAGGACGTGAGCCTGCAGGAGATGTGAGGTATAGTGGGTACTGACACTTTAAAAAGGATGTGAAGGGGATTTGATTGTAGTACGCAGACAACTTAAAATTCCCAAATTGGACAAACAGATAAAGATCATGGGATGGGTGGTAAGAACTTTTGTTGAAGGCACGGAGAAGGGTGGTGCTATTAGTGTGGGAGGGGGTTGGTGGACCAAGTGCTTAGTTGATAGACAGTTTTGAAAAATAATTTCTGAAGAAGAGAAATTTTTCATGGTGAGGAAGAAGAAGAACACGTGGGGCACTCCTGACAGAAATTAGGAAAGTGATGCATTTTAAAATGTTTTTAAATGCTTTTAAAACGGAGGAAAAAGTATTGTTACGTTTGTGGGGGTAGAGGTGAAATACCTCAAGAAAGTTCAGAATCTTTAGTTTAGCATGGACCGTGTGACGCGAAAAAGAAGCCCACCTCGATGTACATAAGCAGGGTAAACGTTCAGGTTAAGTGTTTTTGCATGTTACCACACGGAGGGCGGTTTTTGTGTTAGATAGGGCGAAAGATAAATTCCCAGCTTGTATTGCCTCCTGTGATTTTCCCTCATGGTTTTACATTCACTCGGCCAGCCATGCAATCGGCCCCATTGCTACAACAACACCAACAAGCCCGACAGAAACACAGCACATTCCATCGGGCGAGTGTACCCCGCCCCACGACCGCCGACATCATCCGGGACATTTAGCTGCCGCGTCGCGGCTCGGGGTGTTCATGTGGCGATTCGGCGCCATCTTGTTCGTGTCGATGCACGGTCCTTTTGCCGACTGACCGGATCCATCCAAGCACCACAAAACGTCTATAAGCCCTCGGTTGAACTGCAAAGTTGAGTGCCGGCCGATTACCAAACCATTTTATTTTATTTCTTCCTGTGTCGTGTAATTGTGTCTGATGGAGGGTCCCTCACCTTAGCCTTACAGTTTTTGCCTCACATTCATTTTTATTGCTTCACGTTCATTTTAATAAATGCATTATTTGTTGCATTTTACTTTTGTGTCGTGTTCATTCACTCGTTTGTGGGTCGAGGAATAAAACCTTGTGGCGGCCGTCCGATCAGACGAGACTTCGGGCCTTTCCCACGAATTTCGAACTACACCTCGGAGATAACTGTTCGGCTATCTGTCCAAGGCTGGTCTTCATCAGCTACGGACTTGACAGTATTTACATTCATTGAAGATTCTGTTTGGAGATATTGAGAAATAGAGAATGGAGTACAGGCAGAAAGAAATTCGAGTGAAATGTGATAGTTTTGAGTGAAAAATAAAGTCACAAAACTTTTAATCTGTAGTACATCACAAGAAACGACAAGACAACAGCAGGTTCCACAGGAAAAACATTTCGAATTTTATTCCAATGGTGTTGCCAACACAGGCTGTTTTCACAAATATACTATGGTACATTTTCAATGGACGTTTCACAACAGCAATAGATGCGGGTTCCTCTGGCTCAACACTTTCACGTGTTCAGAACAATTCTCACTTTTAAAGGGGAACCCAAACGCTCAGACCACCTCGACGCTAATCTATCGCTTGATACCTTAAAAAAAAAAAACATATGATGAGTCTTTTCCTGACATGACAAGTCGGTAATTTTGCGATTAAAAGTATAAATCTTCTTCCTCTTCAAACTTAGCCGTGACGTCACACTCAGAAGTTGACCGCCATTTCCATACTGTCTACCGGTTACATTGCAGTCTGATTTAACTCACTCAATTTTCGATTTTCCACCAATATGCCGAGTCGATGCATCCTTGGAGGTGCAATACAAGCCGAGATGGTTTCATGCTGCACCAATGGTCGAAAGACCCTAATGTTGCCAGATATTGCACAAGGTTGTCCAAAACACCTGAATGTGGATCAGGCCTCCAAAATGTTCACTTTTGTGCTCAACATTTTACAGAGCACTGATCTTGTGGTGTTACACCATGACTGAGAGAGGATGCTATCCCCACGATTAAGCGGGAGGAACAGCCGTCGCTCGAAACTGTAAAACCATCTCTACCAAGCTACCAGGACATGCACACGGGCAATTTGAGCGGTGAATCAAACACTGTGTTGGCCTGCAGGTGACAGACTCACACCTTGCCACCATCCTACGCCCCCTCCACTGGGGAAGGACATCGACACGGCACGGGCACGGCAGCAAGAAGACACAAATAGCGTCCCGGGAAAGGGTTAAACAGGACAATCCTGTAACATGCAGGATACCGGGTCAGCCTGCGAGGGTGGGACGAAGCATTTGTCGCCCATATTGTTGGTGGTGGCCGAGTGTGCCTGGGCAGTGTCCGTGCTGTGTCCTGATAAATACTCAATTGAATGGGAAAAAAAAACCTACCAATCTGTAGTGAACATGTGACCGGTGTTTTCATCTTCACAAACACCTCCATTGTCGCCATGTTCGTCTGAATCGCTCGCAAAGGCTCGAAACGAGACAGCATTCCCTTCAAATTAGACCATGATTAATGATTTTCGATGGTTTTCATGAAAAAAAAAAAAAAAAAAAACATTTGCGTTTGGGTTCCCCTTTAATGCTTTCTGCATAGCACTGCACACACCACTCAAAACACTTCTCACACACCATCTCACACTATTCCACACACTTCTCATGCTACACCCCGAGCATGTCTCACATGCTACCCAAAGCTTTCCCCCATGCGATCAGTATGACTGCCATAACAATGCAAAAATGGTTTGTGAGTGCTACAGTAGAAGTGATTAGGGGAAGAAGAGGGAAAGAGGGTAGGGGAGACGGTAGATAAAGAGAGAGAGAGAGAGAGAGAGAGAGAGAGAAAGAGAGCGAGGGGCATTGATATTCCTGCCCATTGAAAATATGAAAATGTTAAAATTTCAGAAAAGAACTAGAAACTTTTCTGAAGTTTATTGTGCAAAAAACCAACACTGATAATGGCTGGTGAAAGTGAGGGCCAAGAAGGATAATGAAGTATCTACAATATCCAGCCACTGTGCCACATCTCGTAGCAGTCTGGGTTACTGGCTTTGCTGTGCTACTGCGTTAACCAAAGGCCAGTGGTGATGGGCAAGAACAATAATTTTACACCAAATGGTAGAAGAAAAAAAAAAAAGGTGGGTGGGGGCCGTGGGGGGGGGGGGGGGGCAGAGACACACCTGATGGGGAAAAACAATAAAATTAACACAAAACCCATTCAATAAAGAATTAATAGTAAAACGTAACAGTTAGAATTTGTAAAACAGCAGCAGGAAAACGCGGTAGGCAGGACCTTTGTTACCTAGCCTTACGTGTCCTCTCCAATCCTGCTCTCTCAAGAGCCGCTGGTTTCTCAACTACCACAGGCCGTTCGATCACCATCGTTTTCTCCGAGTCTCCTCTGCATTTAGGACAGAACCATCTGCCCTTGGGCTTGTGCCTTAGGCCCACACAAGCAAAGTGGAACCATTCGATTGGACAGTCTGGATTGTCGCATCCTATCATCTCTCCATACGAAACCTGTTCACACAGACAGTATGTCGGTTCGTCTGGGTCAATGGGAATATCGACATCGATCGTCGGAGAGACACTACGTCGTTTTGCACGGGATCTTTTCCGCTTTTTCCTTCCGCTGTTGTTGCTTGCGTTATTGCTGCTGGTGCCACAGCTTCTGGGCTTCTTCTCCCGAGGTTCTGGCGAAGAGGCAAGGCCATTTTCACGTTCTTCTATATGTTGGCCACGTCGACGAGAGCGCTTCCGTGTGGTCGTAGTTGAAGTTGAGATTGTCGATTGATGCATCTGGGGGAATAAAATTGCATTACAATAGCATGAAGTTAATAATTATGTCTACAAATTTCAGTTGGTTATTTTCAAATCGAATTGCTTTCAGGTTTCCACAAATCCAAGAATCCACTTATTTGTCCCTTCTTTTTCTGCTTGTTGAACCATCTCCCCGCACCTGTCCATTCAATTATTGTAGTGACATTTGCCTCCTCGAAACTATAACTATAACTAGTTCTCATAACCTCATTAGTCCTTTTCCCCATAACAGTACTTGCCTCACCTGGTCAAAACATCAGAGAAGCAAAATTAAATCAGGAAACCTCAGTCTACGATCTCGGGAAAAATGCACTTGGACATGTTATCCACTTCGTACGATGATTTCATGAAGAAGATTGCTCCTTCAGATGAATTCTGATGAAATAATCTAATCGGCTTGTTCTTGTCAGCTAACCAATTCATCCCCCAAGTTTAGTCATTACTGTCCATAACTTCTTTTTTTTAAATCATGTTATATATCGCTTTTCGCCCAATCTCTCAATGGTGAAGAATCACTTAAAAAATTAAATAACTCTCGTATGCGAATCCATATTCAGATCTTCACCAAAATCGATTTCATTCTTCCTTATCACACACACAACCTGACCACCAAGTTTCGTCCAAATCCGTCCATAACATTTTGAGATATCCTGCTATATATCGTTTTCAGCCCGATCACTCAATGGTGAAGAATCGTATTAAAAATGATCTGATCCGGATTCGAATCTTCACCAAAATTGAATCAATTCTTCCTTGTCAGACACAACCTCTCCACCACGTTTCGTCCAAATCCATGCATAACTTTTTGAGATATCCTGCTTTGTATTGTTTTTGGCCCTATCTCCCAATGGTGAAGAATCACTCAAACACTCCATGGATCCAAATCCGGATCTTCACCAAAATCTCATCATTTCGTCGTTGTCACATACCCAACCTCTCCACGAAATTGGCTGAATGTGTGCACAACTTTTTGAGATATCCTGGTCACAGACAAAAGTGAAAACATAACCTCCATCGACCGACGATGGCGGAGGTAATTAGTACGGTACTCTTCGATGTTGAGACGTCGATCGACATGCCTCCACTCATATTATTACATCATTATACATACTTTTTTTTCTTTCTTTCTTTTTTGTATACAAGATCGAGGCTCGTGAAAGAGCTAACATTAATCACACAGAAAGACAAACCGACACATAAAACATATAACATGGGGAGCGGTAGACAAGATGGGGCGAGAGGGGGAGGAACACAAACACAACATCTGAGAGCAGAGACATCGAGAGATCTGTGGGAGGGAGAGGGCTTTGGGGGTGGGGAGGCATGGGGAGGGGGATGGGGGGGGGGTGTACCAAGTTTGATTTAAATCCCTTCAGTTGTTCTCAAGTATCACATTTTTACTTGACATGACCTCTGACTTTTTGTCAGGAGGGGCGGTGGGGTGGGCAGCAAGTGCCTTATCACGTGGATGGCCGTAAAAGTCTGACGACATTACTGAACTAACAGAGTGCAAGAGGTTTCTAAAATGCATCATACCCATTCACTGCCAATAATTTTAGTCTTTCCCTAAACTGTCCTAAAAAAATTCGCTGGTTCTAACTCGTCTGGAAATTTAGTCAATTTTTGCGGTGATAATACTCCGCACATATCAACTCTACTGTCACCATGGATGACGCGACCTGACAAGCTGTCACAGAACGACGTACGATGCGCTAGGATGGTGATGTGCGGTACACACCACCACCAATTGATATGCAGCATATGCAATCCACTGGATACCGCCGATTACAATTTCAAGATCCAATTCATTTCCAAGATATATTTCGGTCACGGATGGTTTTATTGTTGATGACATTTGTTTATTAACATAAGTCAATTGAAGAGAGAAAATGTATACAGTGCTTGGCATCACATTCAAAGTTTGCCTCCACTGCTCGCTCATTCGCATTTATGGTACGGAACTTGCATTTGCGGAGGTACGCACACTCATCTCTAGGCTGTGTAGCCTGCGTTAGAATCCAGACCAGGCTATAAACTGTCATCCCGGTGTTTCACAGACAGGCGATTCATCATTGTGTTTGCCGTCCCTCCGATGGACGCTAACCTGGGTGCCCTGTCTGCCGGTATTAGTTGGTGGATGTTAAAGATCCCACGCGGCCTTCGCTAGGAGTAGGAGAGCTGTCGTTGGCACCCTGAACAAATTACAAATTCCTGAATGAATGACTCAAAAGTCAACGGCAAACCACCCCATATACCCCTCGCCAAGAAACTGCTTCGGCAGCACGGATACTCTAACAGAGTATGGTACATCAGAATCAGAATGGGAAAGGAAAAATTAGGAAGGACAAGTCAAGAGACGACGATGGTTCACGAGCGAGCGGTATTCAATGACAAAGGACGGACTATAACTGAAACAGGCCCTGACAGGCCAGGTCCGGAAATGTCAAAACGAAGGTTACTGACCTTGAAATGAGATAGAAAATAATGTATAATCAGTTATGAGGTTAGTTAGCTACACAATACCGAAAATTCGGTTCGATTCTGACAACTTTGAAACTTTGACCTTTGTGACCTTCAAAGGTCAAAGGTCGAGGATTCTGAAATTTGTTGGAAAACTTGTATTTCATGACGTATGTGATAATATAAGATCATGTACGACATTTCACCCTATCAGGAAGCGAACAATGTAATAAAACCATCAAAAATCGACTTTTCTATATTTCGTGACCTTGTGACCTTGACCTTGGGGCGAAAATGAAAAATCGAGCTCCATGGGGCTAGACACGTGACATTGGCCTAACCAAACACCGAAACCCCTGTCAGATTCCACCAACTCCCTCGGAGAAGATGTAGCTTGAACTCGATTACCCCCTAAAAAGACATCTTTTTCGGGCGTGGCTCCGCCCACAATGGGCGCAATACGCCCACTCTAGGCAGGACACAACTAGATCATGATATCAACCTCCCACCCAAGTTTCATGAAGATCGGATGATATCATCGGGTAGTTATGCTGCGGACAGACACACACGCAGACATGACGAATATAGTGGTCACTTGATAACTCGTGAACCAAAAACATTATTTTCTCATAATTATTGCAACGTATTTAACTGTAAGGTCATTTTTCAAACGCAAAACGCCTATCCATTGGTTACTGAAATTAAACATTAACTTTGATTCTTCAAAAAAACGAAGACGGTGGATCCTTGGGCCCTGTGGTCACGAGTCCCATGTTAAGTACGTTCAAATAAATGACAAGCAATTCTTCGCAGATGAAAGTATCAATGTGATGGTTGAAATTGCTTCTTATTGATCAGGTTTGAGACGCAAGGCGAGGCTTCGTCACGGCTCGAGCACATCGCAGGTCATGAGCAAGATCCAATCTATTCCTTGCCTTGGTTTGAATGTTGATCACCGTACAAAAGCCAGCCCCGCAGCGATAGGTCGTGGCAAATGGACGTGGTCTTTGAGAGCTCTGTCAGAAAGAATCGGGTATTCACCAGCAGCTTCTCACCAGAAAGTTGCCGGGTCAGAATCCTGAAAATCTGCTTTCAGCATGTTATCTTCTCGTAGACGAGCAGGCCAAGGAACTCGACTTGCGCCGTGACGTCATCGTCTGATGACTCCTTTTCCTTTCCCTGTTTATGCACTGTCTCTAATCCATGTCATCAGTGCTTTAGAGAATAGACGAGAATCCAAGGCCCATGCACGGCCGGACGCACGGTCGCACACACGTAGACACACACCACGACCGAGCTCCTTTTGTATACAAGATGGACATTCAAAATAAAAGTTGATAAACACTTAAGGGCATCTTCATGCAGGTTGTCACATGCTCACTTTATCTGCCATGTAGTTATCTAGGGTGGGGAGGGGAGATGGGAGGAGGAGGGGGAAGAGAAGGAAATCCTCTGTTCCCTCAGCTCATTTTTGCCATGTTTAAGATTTATCGACATTTGGTATCTAAAAATACATGTAAAAGATGAAGTACAATTGTAAAAAGAAAGCGTCCGTTAGAAAATATTATCCTTGCGTCTCTTTTGCTACAAGAACAATATTTACCTCCGCCACCGTAGGTGGATGGAGGTTATGTTTTCACCCCTACCTGTCGTTTGTGAAGAGGAAGTCTCAAAAAGTTTGAACAGATTCGGACGAAACATGGAGGACAGGTTGGTTGTGTGACAAGGACGAATTGATTCAGTTTTGGTGAAGATGCGAATCCGGATCCAGATACGAGAATTCAAGTGATTCTTCACCATTGAGTGACAGGGCCAAAGACGATATATAGCAGGATATCTCAAGAAGTTGTGGACGGATTATGACAAAACTAGGTGCATGAGTTGGTTAGGTGACAAGGACAAGCCGATTAGATTTTGGTTCAGTTTCACATCCAGATCCGGCCTATCAGTGGGACACAAAGCGTCGACTTCATCCTGGCCGAGGTATGCTCTCTACCGAGTGCCGTTCTAGATGTTCCTGTTGCAGTTGTGTAGGTTTTGTTGGTCAAAACAATTTGACTTTGAGTGATGTTGTAAATGTAATAATACTCTGCATGGATTATTCACTTTTCTAGAGGTTGGAGGGGAGTGGGTGTGGTTAATGTCGGGAGGGGGAGGGAAGAGGGAGGAGTGGGTGTGGCTAATGTCGGGAGGGGGTTGGGGGGGGGGGGGAAGAGAGAGGAAGGGGTGTGGCTAATATTGGCAGGAAAGTAATGATGATGGCATGTTGCCTTCGCTCAACATCGAGTTTAATGAAAGTGTGTGTATTGGTTGTGTGACCTAAAAATCTGCCAAATTATTAGAAACCTCATGTGGAAATGTCATTAATATGAAAAACACTTGGACATTGTCTCTTTAAGCTGAAACTCATGTATGCTGGCATTTTTGTTAGAAATAGAGGGGTACACAGATATTGGAGATAGAGGAGTAAAATCAAATGGATGTTGGCGGACATGGTTGGTAACCGAGGTGATTATGAGGCCTGTGAGACGGTCTCGTCAAAAGGTGAATTATGTGCCATCGGTGTTTGTTAACTCTTCACCCTACAACCGCCTTAACTCCCATTAATGAATGATCGTTTTGAGGCCATTTTTCCCCGCTAAAGCGGGGGTTAGCCTTGCGGGTCCCATGACAATCATGGTTCCCTGTTTGAGGCAAGGTTTTTATGACCGGATGCCCTTCCTGACGCCAACCCTTGGTCGCCTCTTACGATGCGCAGTGATACGGTGTACCTATTCTAAATCGGGGTGCACACCGTGATCATTCATCCCAGCAAGCTGGTACTCAATTTGCCGACCTCGGAAGGATGACAGGCTGAGTCAACCCCCCTGGCGTTAATTCAGCGATCGACCGGGATTCGAACCCAGGATCCTAGGATCCCAAGCCGGCACCCTAACCGCTAAGCCAACCATGAATAACCTTTCTTGTTTTACTTTGGACATAAATACGGACTGGTTTTAGATTGTTAAAAGTTTATGACTTATATTCTATATTCTGAATAACTTTTACAACAAATTAATTTGAAAGGAGTTCAGTGGTCTTCAATCCTGTTGGGTGGGAGATCCCAGCAAATGTGCAACACATCTGCCACTTTTTGACTACCACCCACTTTTACTGAAAAAGTCAAAAGCAAATATTTGTGGGAATGGACACTATAAGATGGGGTTCGTTCTCCAATATATTCTAAGCCACACACATTTTATAATCACAAACCTCAAATTGTAATAAGAATGAAACTGCGGCCCTCTCACCTCTCCTCGAGCTGTGATATCTTGATCCAAACTCGTGCCCGATCCCTTTTGCTGAGAAAGTGAGGAAGCCCTGGTTCCACTTTTATCCGGTGCAAAAGGAGACGATTCCATCGCCGCCATTGTGACGCCAAAGCTTGGGGAAGCCCAAGACTGGAGACGCCGGGCCCTCGTTTCTGCGACTTCGGCAAGGGCGGCGGCGAGCTGCAGTTGCTCATCCCGCAGTTGTTCGCTGCGCAGCAGCGCACATCGGGCCTGCTCTAGTGCTTGGTGTCGTGCTTCCGAGCTGACAGGCTCTCCATCACGAGCCACAAGTAAACAGCAGGCTTCAATGTCACTCAAAAACACTGAAAGGGCGCACAAGCAAAAAGGGAGAATAATCTTACGATAATTCACCAAATGTCCGTCCGTCTGTCTGTCCATCTATCCGTTCGAAGGTACCGCAAAAACGGCTGAACCGATCGCAACGATATTTTGGGTGGGTAATCCTGGGATCTCCTGGGGTAAAATAGGGTATATTGTTTTTCCAATTTCAGCTTTGGCCTTCAGCATTTTCAGGTTTGGACTCCCGCATAACGTTATTTTCCTGGGTGCCGCACAAACGGCTGCACTGATCGCTGCACAGCTGCACCGATCGGCTGCACCGATCAGACTCGGTGACCTCGGACAAAGACCTTTTATAAGGACATGGTTTGAATCCCTGCTTGAGAGAATGCCAACCCCCTCCCCGCCATCAGGGCCGTCTCCCCAACTCACAATCCCACGAGATATGCAGAAAGGACGACCCAAAAACAATTATCTTCTTTTTAATTCTTATATAAACATCATTAAAAGTAAATAATGACCTCGGCCAAATTTAAAACGACGACGTGGGTTTAATCTCCACATGAGCAGCAACGAAGGCTGGAAAGGGTGGAAATGCGAATGGTTCGATGGATGTGCGGAGTATCGTTGAGAGAGAGGAAGACAAATGATGAATTGCGAAAGATGATGGGAATAGAGCCTGTGATTGATGCTGTGAAGAGGAACAGGTTGAGATGGTTTGGTCATGTGTTGAGGAAGGATGAAAGTGACTGGTTGAGAAGAGTGATGGAAATTAATGTAGAAGGAAGTAGAGGACGGGGAAGACCGAGAAAGACTTGGCTAAAGATGGTGGAAGAAGAAATGCAGGCAAGGGGGTTAACAAGGAGAGATGCAGAAAATAGGGCAAAATGGAGAAGATTGTCATGGGGACCGCAAGGCTAACCCCCGCTCTAGCAGGGAAAATGGCCTTTAAAATGCATGTTGTTGTATTTGGGCGGTGTATACGCCAACAGATCGCTAACTCCATCGATCTTGCCAAGGCCGTAACACCTATCGGCTCAAAATTCTTTTAACTGTTGACTGGGTAGTTTTTACAATGAAGGAAACATTAACAATGTTGTTAAAAGTTTATTTTGTGATTAATTTGTGATTGGAGTTATGCTGTTTGGAATGAAAAAAAAGAAATATCGAGTTCAAGTGAATGACGACATGCCGTGATGGTTTCTACTTTCTGAATGTGAACTTCGCGGATCGCCATATGCAGATTCGCCACGGACCCACGATCGATGTTTCTATACGTGAACGTACCCGTTTGTTTGCGAACGGGTACGTTTTTCATGGGAGTCCTTCACGAACTTGCTGTCCATGTCTGACGTGCGACTGAAGGTGCTACAGGAATGTGAAATTTATTGGTTTCATGCTTTAGCATTCACCGTATCTGCATTGCATGTTTGCTTCTGGCCTCCCACCTATGCATAGCACGGGTATCTCACCAGTAAGTTTTAATTCTAAATTTAAAAATTATACAATATCCCATCAGACCACAACACTAGTGTTGTAAAGTGGATAAAAATCCTGCAGTATCCCATTAGACCACAACACTAGTGTTGTAAAGTGGATACAAATCCTACAATATCCCATTAGACCACAACACTAGTGTTGTAAAGTGGATAAAAATGCAACAAACACCAGAGTTGAGGACAACCAAAAAAAATAGGTGTTGGTGTCGGTGCTACCAAAACAGTTTCCTGCCAAGGGATAAACTGGGTGGTTTGCCATTGCCTTCTCAGCAGTGCTTTGGGCAGGAATTTGGAATTTGTTCATGGTGCCAGCGATAGCTCACCTATTCTTCATGGACACCGTGGGGTCTTAAACCTCCAGCAATGAATGTTGGACGCCCAATTTAACATTTATCCGAGACACGGCACACACTGACGAATCACCCTGCCTGGATGACAGTTTATTGCTCGGTCGGGATTCTAACCCAGGCTAGACAGCTCAGAGGCGAGTGTGCGTACCTCAAGGTCATCCTGCCAGTCCTCCAAGTGGCATACAGGTACACAATTTATACGCAGCAAAAATTAGTGGTGAAATTAAATCTACCTGGTCAAACTTTTCATTATTTTTCTTATGATGTTGCGGTACTTTTTCAGCTTCAAATGTTTACGATTCGGTTTATTGTGCTGCGTACAGAAAGTAGTCACTAGGAGGTCCGACCAGTGGCGTATTTAAGGGGGGGGGGGGGAATGGGGGGCTATTTGCAAATATGAAGATGAACTGATATACTCATTGCACCTCTTTGCTGTTGTATGGTTTTCCAAAAAAAAATGTACAAATGATGTTTTTTACTTGTTATTATTATTTGATTTTGTCTTGTTTTGGTGGCATGAGGAAGCTACCGTATTTTCAAATTATTAGTTCAAATTGAAATTAAAATAAGAAAGATTTATTTTTTGCATTTTTTTCCCATTTTTCATCAAACCTCACCAAATGTTGGAGGGGCCCTTCAAGGAGTCAAGCCCCCCGGGCCCCCAAATCTCGAGCTACGCCTCTGGGTCCGACATGATCATGCAGAGTTGGAGCACTTACCTGTGAGCTGTCCAGTCTGGGTTCGATTCCCGATCAGACAATAACCTGCCAGATTGGTGCTTTGCAGGCATTGGCGTTTCATCACAAGGTGTGCCGTCCCTCATCACAAAGTGGACTTTAAGCTGGGTGTCCCATCTGCTAGCATTAATTGGTGGATGTAAAAAAAAAAAAAAATCAGTGACTTCCACTAAGATTAGGCGAGTTATCGCCAGCATCCGAATTCATTACCAATTCCTGCCACCTTACCTTGAGTCAAAGTCAGGCCCGGCCAGCCCGTTTGTGAAAGACTTGGGCCAAAAAGCATTCCTTTTAATATTCCAAAATAACTTTACTTCAAGAAAGTGACTACAAAAACAGTACTTTTCTCCAAGGTTATATCCTGTAATAAAGACGACATATAACTTAGCCTATTTAATTTACATCCAGTAGATACAAAATGCTAGCGCATTATTCGACAAAGGGGAAGAGCAAAATGACGAAAAACAAAAACGCCAACTCAGTCAGTCCGTGAACGTAAACCGACAACGAACTCGATCTGTTTTGGGATGGGCGGAGAAACTTCAGCGGGAGGGGCCTAAAGCGGATATGACGTCACACGACCCTCTTATATAAGGCACCAAGCATCACACTCACACTTCACACACGAGCCATTGCGTTGCGACCAGCGGCAGTCGGGGCGATTTGTCGTTTTCATTTGTCTCTGCGCGTTGCGAAAAAAAAAAATCCTTCAAAATATTATTACAACAAATTAGTTGAAATCTCAAGTAATTACCAAGACATTTATGATTGATGTTGTGAGTGTAAACGACAAACATGAAACACGTCAGGCGCTAGTGTTCCTCAAGCGAAGCTGCTTTGGCGCGTCCGGGTCCGAGCGATTCCTCACGTACGTACAGAGCTCGATCGTAACCGCCGTATGAAGCGACACAAACAATAACATTGGCGGATTCCATGAGACGGCTCGATTTGTCCAGGAGTTGATAAATACATCGACTGCGCCTTCGTACCTTGATGTCGCGAGTCGAGCTCCCGAAGCAAGGAGACTTCACGTTGCAGTTCGCACGGAAGAGACTCCACACAATCCAGATACTCCTCCACATAATCCCGAGCTCCGGCCTGTTCTCCATTTAGCTGCTCTAACATTTTAAAATCACCACTTCCTTCCACCTCTCGCCTCGCTCTTTTCCCCTCTCCCTCCGTCGCGCTTCGCTTTCCTCCTTCGTTCAAACACACACCGCGATGCGCGCACCACGCATGCGCAGCTCGGTTTCAGCAGGGGCGGTTGCAGCGCCATGACGTTGTCGGGCGGCGTGCAGCGTCAATCTGACGTGTTGCGTCGTTCCGTTGCAAAGTTCGCGCATTTGATCAAGAGACCGTCACGAATGACCTTTCCAGCGCCGATGTTTTCATACGAGGAAGGACGAGTGGCACGGAGAAAAATCACCCAAAAAAAACAAAAACGATCGTCACGACGTCGAAAATTCGAGGTCTTGTGAGGTGGAACCGGAACGTCACAAATGAAGCCACGCATGTGCTTCCGCCCCTGGTAGTTGTTGTTGTTTGTCGAAAATAACTTTGTCCATGGCGTGACGCAACTAACGAATGCACATTATATCGACACCACATGATCCTTATATCCAATACAATCAAACGTACACCTGAGCTTGTTTATTCGGTGCAACTTTGCATTGGGAAGTCACGTGGTAAGGCGCGTTTTAATTATGGGTTGTGTTTTTTTTGCCAGGTATTGATAGTGTAAGTGGGAAAGGGGCTAAAGGGCGCAGCAGATGAGGATTCTGTGGATCTAGTCCAATCCAAGATTGCTTTTTAACCGAGTTGATAAGCCCAGGAGGGGTTCTTTTTTAAAACAAGCGTTACGCCTTGGTCCCCCGTCGGTGAAGTGATGCGAGTTGACAAAGTGGAAGACGCAAGGCGGCCATCTTGGATTTTGACGTGGCGACCCAATTTTCAATAGCCTTCTTCCTTGCTTAGAATTCCTAGCTTAGAAGAAGCTTCGCTTATTTTTCAAGATATTTCGCTCACAAGGTTCAGACATATATATGGTGGCGGCCATCTTGGATTTTGACGTGGTGACCCAATTTTCAATAGCGTTCTTCGTTATGCCTAGATACACCCACACACCAGATTAGAAGTTGGTACTTCGCTTATTTTTCAAGATATTCCGCTCACAATGTTCAGACATACATGGCCTCAGACATACATGGCGGTGGCCATCTTGGATTTTGACGTGGGTTGCACCCACACCAAATTAAAATTTGGTCCTTCGCTTACGCACGCACGCACGAACGGACCCACAGACGGAGGGGAAAACCATAGTCCCCCTTTCGCTCCGCGGTGCGACGGGGGACAAAAATGCTCATAATCAAAAAAGCCCTACCAAAATGGCGGTCTGTCATCTTGATCAGCCCACTCTCACATCACTAGGTTCTTAAGCCGCCATTTTGTTCCGGTCTATTCAAACATGCCTTGCCTTGGAAACACGATCTACTCTCATGAAATAATTAAAGCATATAATAATCGGAATAATCAAGATTTGAGGATCGGATCCTGTTCACTAAATAAGTTTCAAAATCTGGAGTGAAATCAGACAAAATTTAACAGATTAGCGATTCTTATAATTAAGTGGATATCTTTTACTCAGCTTTCAGCAAGGCTGTCCTTCCTCCTTCTCGACATTGCCAAAGGATTAAACTTACATTTTTCTACTGTTCCAACAATTATTATATTGAGTGAAGAAAATATTAAGGAATGTGCCCAAAGTGTAACTTTATTGAGTAAAACGAAAATGATTAACCAGTGGAAACTGAGTGCAATAAAAATAATTAACCAGCAGGATCAATGGCAAGGCTTCCGCAGTCACACCTGTATACTCCATGGGCAAATCTCCGAATAAGGAAGGCAAGATAAATCAAATTAAAGATAGAATTAAAAGAATGTGTCCCACCTCCTGCTATGTCTATAGTCAATTTAATTTATTTCCTTCCTTCCTTTTAAAAGTAGCATGGGGGAACCCTAACCCTAACAACCCTAACCCTAACAACCCTAACCCTAACCCTATGATCCCTGGTGTTGGGCTAGCGGCTAGGGTGCCGGCTTAGGATCCTAGGATCCTGGGTTTGAATCTCGGTCGATCGCTGAATTAATGCCAGGGGGGTTGACTCAGCCTGTCATCCTTCCGAGGTCGGCTAATTGAGTACCAGTTCACTGGTAATTCCCTGTTTGTCGTTGAAGGCGGCAAAAAGGGTTGGCGTCAGGAAGGGCATCCGGCCGTAAAACATTGCTTCAAAAAGGGGACCAAAAAACAACAACTACCCCGGTCCCCGAAAAGGCCAACCCCCGCTTTGCGGGGAAAAAATGGCCTCTAAACGGTGGTTTTGGTTCTTCCTTTTAAAAGTAGCAAATACACCTATGGACAAACCACAGGCCTCTTTAAAGATAAACCTTTGGTGCTTTGGGGTTGTCGTGTTGATGAACTTTAGATGCGTGCTTCTGCTTTATCATAACGCTACTTCGAACAGGCCACGATGTCTCAATCCACTCACAAGTGTGTGTGTGTGTGGCCGGATGTGTGTGTGTGTGTGTGTGTGTGTGTGTGGCCGGATGTGTGTGTGTGTGTGTGTGTGGGGCCGGATGTGTGTGTGTGTGTGTGTGTGGCCGGATGTGTGTGTGTGTGTGTGTGTGTGTGTGGCCGGATGTGTGTGTGTGTGTGTGGCCGGATGTGTGTGTGTGTGGCCGGATGTGTGTGTGTGTGTGGCCGGATGTGTGTGTGTGTGGCCGTGTGTGTGTGGCCGTGTGTGTGTGTGTGTGTGGCCGGATGTGTGTGGCCGGATTTCCTCCTGGCCTGCCCCATTTGCTCCCGACCCCAGATCCTGAACGGTCAAAATTGTTTTTAAATCGGGTGAATTAAATGTTTTTATGTAGTTTCTTTGAACAAATGAAATTAACTGTCTGGATATGGTCCAAACTTGGTAATCTGTTCTATTCCTACTAAAATAGCATGATAGCTCCTCCTATCCCCTCCCTTATTCTCCCCACCTCTCTCTCTCCCTCCCTCCCTCCCTCCCCTATCACCCCAGGCCATCTAGGAAGAGCAATTTCATTCCGAGCAGAGAAACCTTAGTTGAGTTATGATGAAAAATGTTTAAAAGTCAATAATTAGGTCATGACCTTAAAAATTAGGTTAAGGTAAAGAAAGGTCAACTCCGCATACAATATTCACATCGATTGATGCAAAATTTCATTTCTAAAGTCCCAGCAGGCTCCAAGATATAGCTCCAAAATTTATACAGTTCGGAAATTTGGAGTGTTGGGATTGCAGGAAGAAATTTATTTTTCTAAGTGCTGCATTAGTACTCCTAGGGTTCTAAGAAACTCTGTGGTACCATTAAAAATTTGGGGGCCACAATTGCAGAAACAAACCCTACAACAGCAATAAGCATTCCCCCATGCTATAGTGGGAGGCTCAATTATAATCCATTCACGTCACTTTTAATCAATCTCTTCGAGGGTGCTTTTCATTCAGAAGTAAAATCTCAAAGCACTTGAAAACGAAGAGGTAAGAAAAGTGAAATAAAGAAAAAGCAACTTTAGAGGCAGAAAGTTCAAGACATTGAAAAACGAATTGGTGACACTTTGAAATTTTGACAGGTTTTAAGGGCATATCTGAAGACTGATCGCAAAAACTCTTCATCCAAGTGCAAGGAACCAGCAGGAAATTCCCATTGTTGATGAGCATCAAATATGATTGGTCAAGATTATGTAAAATGCCATAATGTTTTGTCCAAGTACTGCGAAACAAACAGATACACAACCTGAAATTAAAAAAGGTTGAGGACTGATTATGACACAACTAAGTGGACGAGTTGGTTAGGTGACAAGAACAAGGTGGTTAGATTTTGGTTCAGGTCCGAATCCAGATCCGGCTTATCAGTGGGATACAAAACATAAACTGTTTTGCCTGGTGGACGTTTGCTTTCTACCACGCATGCAGTTCTGGTTGAATATGTTACATTAGTTATTCGTGCCTGTTGTTTGTGTCCTTTATGACGTCACTAAAAAGTACGTTTCCTGTTCGGTATGATTTTCACTTCTGTTCAACTGCCAAACAGATAGACAGACAATTTTTAAAATCTTACTTTTCTCTGCTCACACGTGACGAAGACGGAATGGCTGGAAAAGTTGACAACCAAATTTGGTCGTTTTCCTGAAACGCAAAATAGGCTGAAATGGGCAAATGCAGTGGATAGGTCAATTGAGTTGTTGCATTAATTACATGGCCGGGGCAGTGGTCTTTTTTCAGCTATTTTGCATTTATAACAACAAAGAACAATCAGAACAATTGCAGACTCTCACCAGAACTTGTTTTGTGTGGTTATATATACGAAGCCTGGTGTTACCTTAATAATTAAGGTAGCTGGCTTGAGGTCATAGCGTGCTGAGTTTGAGCTCCTGTCATGCTGTTGAATTAACACCGGGTGGGTTGACAAAGCCTGTCACCCTTCTGAGGTCTGCAAAATGAGTACCAGCTGACTGGTAACAGTGGGGCATTGCATCAGTGGCACAGCAGCGCTTCCAGAAAGTGAAGCAACCGGAAGCCTGAGGCTGTATACGAACCACCACCACTTGTGATTTTATAGTACGTACTTTATAGACACTCACATTTTAACTGCACAAACTTTGTAGAGGTTGACAAAAATTAACGCAACACTAGCTACCACCAGGTGGCATTTGTGGCCTACGTTAGCACATTATGTGCGGACAGACCGACAAACAAATGAACAGACCCAAACACAATGCCCTCTGATGAGGGCAATAAATAGATGGCCTCCATCCTTGTCTTAAGGGCACTGAGAGTGCAGAAAGTTACTTCCAGAAATAGTGGAAAATCGTAACAGAATGCCTGGGAATATCTGCCTCACACGAAACACCGCACATATCTCCAACATCAAATTGAAATGATGCACTTGCATAGAATCGCAGCACCATGGACAATTGTTGGAGGGGATTTAGTGCATTGCTCTTCATCATCGGTTGATCGGGTCATCTTGCACTGTATTCAGCAGCCAAAGGAATGACTCCTACAAGAGTCTGTAGCGCTGGACAAATTTGATATTGTCATTCTTCTCCAGAGAATTTCATCTTTCCTCAAAGATTCTCAATGCACGTCTGCGAACTGGCCTATTCCTATCCTCTTCTGCCTCCTCTTAAGCCAATTCAAGCACTCATCCATATTCCATATCCAGACATCCATATTCACCGCATCACCGTCCAATCCATATTCACTGTCCCATGTAAACTACCAAACATAAACCGTGCAATTCTTATACGTCCCTTTACTATAGTTATTCTCTGCAAACTACTGCAATTACCTCCACGCCAAAGGTGGATTGAAGTTATGTTTTCACTGCTGTCCGTCTGTGAACAAAATATCTCACAAAGTTGTGGACGGATTCGGACAAAATTTGGCAGAGATGTAGTGAATGTGACAAGGATGAAATGATTAGATTTTTGTGAAGATTCGGATCCGGCTACTAGAATGTTTTAAGTGATTCTTCACCATTGGGAGATAGGGCCAAAAAAGATACAGAGCAGCATATCTCAAAAAGTTGTGGATGAATTTGGACTAAACTTATTGGACATGTGTGTCTGACAAGGAAGAATCGATTAAATTCTGGTGAAGATCCAGATCCTGATCCAGCTCGTATAATTTTTTAAGTGATTCTTCACCATTGCGTGATATGGCCAACCAGGTGGTGTTATGCTCTCTACTGAGTGCCCTTCTAGTTAGAACTGGAATCAACTATAGTTTTAACTTTGGTATTAAGGAGTAATTATCTGCATACTACTGTAATTAGAACTGTAATCACTTCAGTTACCGGCAATCCTTACTGCAGGCCATAAACCACAATAGTATAACCTATAGTTATTCTAAAGTTAACTTAAACTGCCAGGAAGTATACAAGAGTACAACTGCAGTTCTAAGTATATCATTTTTGCCTAATGCTTGCTTCAAGGCCTTAAACGCACTCTTAAACATGCCCTCGCTGGCGTGTTAAAGTTTCTTTGTTATTTAAACACTTGTTATTATGTTTTGATCCACATCAGATAATCACTCTTTGGCGATTAACTTTGAACGGGTTATCATCGCACGATTAGTGATTCTACACGTACATAACTCTTAAATGCCTTTCGTAAATTTTGCCCTTACTGTTTCAATTTGACTGGATGAATAATAACAACCACTATAGATTTAACAGGCATAAATGTCATGGTTATTCTTGATAAAACAAGACCAAAAATCTAACAGTGGCGTAGCCAGACTTGTAAAATATTATAAACCACAAACACACATGATAAGCTTTTTAAACAGTCGCTACTGCTGTTTATAACATTAAACAAAGGAATTTGGAGGAATCCTGACATCCATGAGGTACGTTTTACTTCCAGAACTGAGCGAAGATCTACTGTAATCTATATACCCCACAAGGGTTGTAGGTGTGCTCATTTACCTAGCAGCTAGCTAGCACTTGCCAAGCCAGCCGTTCCTTAACGGTTTTGCATGGAGTGCTTGCTGGAATGCTTAAACCACTTGGCGATCTCTCCACAAAAACCTTGGTAAATGAACACACATGCAATGTTCTTGAGACACCGACCATATATCGACTGTAATCTATATACCCCAAAGAGGAATGACCCTTATGTGACATCATATACGTAATGACGAAGCATGACGGCCGGACACAAAGCTGCCGCTACTTTAATATATACAAGATATCTATCTATAATTCCAGTAATCTCTGTGTGTATGTATGTATGTATGTATGTATGTATGTATGTATGTATGTATGTATGTATGTATGTATGTGACCGCTGTTTCTCGACAACCACGGGTCCGATATACTTGAAACTTGCCAGGTATATTGCTGGGGACCCGAGGATGTGCCTTTTCAAGGTTTCATATTAATCGGACAAGTAGTTACCGAGCTATGTCCAAAAAACGATTCAACCAATCAGAGAGCAGCGAGCTATCACGTGTGCCGAACGTGGCGAACAGACTCTGCCTCGGACGGCACATTTGAGAGCGTATTCATTTATTTCACGTTGGCAAACTATGTTGCCGTTAAACTATGTTTTAAAACTAATTACGTGCACGCTATGGCGATTTCTTTACCAAACTCCGCAAGCCGTTCGCTTTGGACCAAACCATTTCATGTAAATAGAGGGGGGGGGGGGATTGTCACCGTACTCGCAAGCCGTTCGCTTTGGACCAAACCATTTCATGTAAATAGAGGGGGGGGATTGTCACCGTACTCGCAAGCCGTTCGCTTTGGACCAAACCATTTCATGTAAATAGAGGGGGGGGGATATAATTTTAGATATATATATAGTACGGGCATGCCCTAGTATATTTAACCTCCAGTAACGTTGCAGTCACCACAAAGGGATTAGTGTTACGATTAGATTTACTATAATAATAACGTTACGTTATTATTATAGTAAATAATAACAAAGATAATAATAACGTTACGTTATTATTACGGAAATTATATTATTATTTTTAAAACAGAGGTGAATTCCTTACTTCTGCAGTTACACTGCTTAAATCCATCAAATTTCCATTCACGACATTGGGATTAAAGTGTTATGGTTATATTTACTATAATATTATTATTATTATTACGAAAACGATACTACAGAAACGATACCACTGTATTAAGAAACCTGGGCTTAATTTGTCATAACGTGGGCAAAGGCGAGTCATAACGACTAAGGCCTATACGTACGGTATTGTTGGAAGAGACGTAACGCCGATGCTTTCGATATTTCATGATCATTTTAACAATCGGTTTGTTTGTGTTTCAAACTGAATGAAAAACGTAAAGGAAGAGCATGGCGATTGTGACATATGACAGGTTCGATCATATGTTCGGCTTGAACGAAATATAAATCAAACTGGCGGTGTGTGGAAAGTCAGCTGCCATGCCGCCATAATGACATCAGACGTAATCACATCACCCTGTCATGTGACCAGATTCTCAGCTCTGATTGGTGTACGTTTGAGGAGACATACATACATACATACATACATACATACATACATACATACATACATACATACATACGGATGGACAAAAACTCTTCTAGACGGCTCTGCCCGATGGGCTACGCCGTAAAAACATCAACGGTGGAAGCTGATGAAGTCCTTGAAGGACATCCGGCAGAGACAGAGTAAGTCGCTCCAGAAATGTTTTCCCTAAGTGAAATAAGAAGGAGTTCTGTAAGCAAACAAAACAATAAAGCAAAGACTGGACAACCTTGCCTCACTCCTCTGCACCTGTATAGGAGAACAAAGATAAATATTAACCTTGATTAATCGAGGGTAAATATGTTGTACAATAAGGCAATGCACACCATAAATTTAGCACCAAGTCCACAAGGATCTAACACATGAAACAAGAACTTATGATCAATGCTGTCAAAAGTTTTCTCAAGGTCAAGAAATACAGGTCCAAACCCCCTTATGTACACAGTTACAGTCAATCATATCCCGAATCAAACCAGAACGGCGATCTTCGACATCGCAACGTCGACCGATATGCCTCCGCCCACATTATTACATCATTATGATACTTGTACAAAGTTTGATTTAAATCCATTCAGCTGTTCTCAAGTATCACGTTTTTATCTGACATGACCCATGACCTTTAATGCCGAAATCTAGTCAGTTCATCTTTGCATCATTATACATAAATGTACCAAGTTTGACTTGGATCCCTTTAGCCGTTTTTAAGTTAACGCGGTACCAAAACAAACCTACCACGGATGGATACACATACGGACAGCCGGATGGACAACCCAAAAGCACAATGCCTCCGGCAACTATGTCGGCGTAGGCATAAAAATATTATCATAGATACAGTCGTGGCCAAAAATATTGGCATCCTTGCACTTTTTTGCAAAAACTCACAATTTTCTCTAAAAATAAGTTTAAATTTACAAAACTATTTGGTCTCCACAATTCTTTATTTCACTGTTAATATTACAGAACCTTTGATTTTGATTCAGAGCTTAATTTATCCTTTTAAATCAGAAAATAAAGACATGGCATTCCAAAATTATTGACCCCCGATTTGGTAGCTCAGCCTTTGGAGTCAAGCCATAACCATAACCATCAGCCATCAAGCCATAAATGCAGTCAAGCGCTTCCTATAGCCATGAATGAGCTTCCTACACCTCTACTGGCAGTTTGGCCCACTCTTCTTGTGGAAACTGCTCCAGTTCGCTCAGATTTGAAGGGTGCCTTCTCCCAAATACTGTTTTCAGATCTCTCCACAGGTGTTCAATGGGATTTAGATCTGGACTCATTGCTGGCCCCTTCAGAACAGTCCAGCGTTTTGTGTTGAACCATTCATGGGTGCTTTTTGAAATGTGTTTGGGTCATTGTCCTGCTGCAAGGCCCATGACCTTTGACAGAGACCCAGCTTTCTGACACTGGGTTGAACATTGCACTCCAAAATCCCTCGGTAATCTCCTGATTTCATGATGCCATGCACACATTCAAGGCACCCAGTGCCAGATGCAGCACAGCAACCCCAAAACATCACTGAACGTCCTCCATGTTTGACTTTTGGGAAGGTTTTCTCTTCTTTGAAGGCTTCATTTTGTTTTCTATAAACATAGAGATTATGTGCTTTACCAAAAAGCTCTAATTTGGTCTCATCTGTCCACAGGATATTCTCCCAGAAGGATTATGGCTTGTCCAGGTGTGTTTTGGCAAACTCCAGTCAGGCTTTCTTAGCAGTGGGATCCTCCTGGGTCTCCTACCATAGAACCCCCGTTCATTGAGTTGGCGGCAGATGGTCAGAGTTGAAAATGTCGTACCTTGTGTCTGAAGGTCAGCTTGAATCTGTTTGGCAGTTTATTGAGGTACTTTCTCCACCATTCGAACAATCCTTCACTGCAATCTTCGATCAAGTTTTCTCTTGCGGCCACGTCCAGGGAGGTTGGCTACAGTGCCATGGGCCTTAAACTTCCTGATAACATTGCGTATGGTGGACACAGAAACATCAAGGTCTCTGGAGATGGACTTGTAGCCTTGAGATTGTCCATGCTTGGCTACAATCTTGTGTCTGACCTCCTCAGACAATTCTCTGGTTTTTTTTTTTTCCATGCTCATTGCGGTACACACAGTGACACAAAATAGCAGAATTTCCTTATCTCTATTCAAACTGGTTGAATGAGTGATTTTTATATTGCAAGCACCTGCAACTCACCACAGGTGAGTTCAATTCCAAAGTAAAGGAGAATCACCTGCTTAAAATCTAATTATTTCTGACAACTTCAAAAAGGTGCCAACAATATTATCTGGGCCATTTTAGGATTTCTGTATGGAATAAGCTATGTTTTAGTAATTTTTTCAGCTATTTTTGTTTTGTTCCACTGCAAACCAAAGAAATACATAAGTGGAAAGCAAAAGATTTTTTTATTTCAACAATTTTCTGGAAGAAATGAAATGATGCATTATTTGAAAAAAGTACAAGGGTGCCAATATTTTTGGCCAAAACTGTATACGGGGTGATTGAAAAGAGTCGCTACCTATCATCATACTAAAATACGCCATTTCGTGTCTGTCGTGTCTGTCTGTCTGTCTGTCTGTCTGATGAATTTTTGACACCAATACATTCCGTCGTTACTTATCCAATCTCAACCAATCCCGACATGCATGAGGTAAGTTTTACTTACAGAACTGAGCGAAGATCTACTGTACTCTAGGTACCCCATAAGTGTTGGGTTAATAACATGACCCTTTCTGCCGCTACAGTGGCATTTTTCGTAGCGAACTTTCGAAACTCGCTCCTGCTGTTTGATACGGAAGTGAAAGGGAGGAAGCCCGGGGTGTGCTCATTTACCAAGCAGCCAGCTTGCGCTTGCCAAGCCAGCCGTTCCTTAACGGTTTTGAATGCAATGCTTGCTCGAATGCTTAAACCACTTGGTGATCTCTCCACAAGAAACTTGGTAAATGAACACACACCCAATGTTCTTGAGATCAGATCATAGATCGACTGTAATCTACCTACCCCAAAGGGGAATGACCCTTTTTTCCGCTCCCGTAGTGAGCGGGTGTACTAGTTTTGAAAATGCCGTTATTGTGGTACCAAGTCACATAAACAATTTAATCAAATTATGTCTGATAGGAAAATATTTTTATTTCATTTTATATTATGCACTACATACATTGTTTTACCTCCGCCACCAAAGGTGGATGCTGGTTATGTTTTCACCCCTGTCTGTCTGTCTTTGAACAATATATCTCAAAAAGTTAAGGACGGATTCAGACGAATGGTAGCTTTGGTACCTCTTTGGCGCAGAGGTAGCCTATGTGACATGGACGAAATGATTAGATTTTTGTGAAGATCCGGATCCAGCTAGTATAATTTTAAAAGTGATTCTTCACCATTGGGAGATCGGGCCAAATATTATATATAGTAGGATATCTCCAAAAGTGGTGGAAGGACTTGGACAAAACTTGGTGGAGAGGTTGCATATGTGACATAGATGGGTTCATTCAATATTGGTGAAGATTCGAATCCGGGTCCGGATCAGAGAATTTTAAAAGTGATTCTTCACCATTGAGTGATAGGGCTCAAACCGATACGTATCACGATATCTCAAAAAGTTATGGACGAATTTGGATGAAACTTGGTGGACAGATTGTGTATGTGACAAGGACGAATCAATTCGATTTTGGTGAAGATCTGAATATGGATTCAGATACGAGAATTATTTAATTTTTCAAGTGATTCTTCACCATTGAGAGATCGGGTGAAAAGCGATATATAACATGATATTTAAAAATGTTATGGATGAGTTATGACTAAACTTGGTGGACGAGTTGGTTCGGTGACAACAAGCTGATTAGATTTTGGTTCAGGTCTGAATCCAGATCTGGCCTATCAGTGAGATACAAAACAAGCTGTTCAGCCTAGCGGAGGTATGCGCTCTACCGAGTGCCGTCCTAGTTGTTTCTGTTTCTGATTTGTTTAGTTTCGATACATAATGGCTGGGCAATTGAGTATCAGGGACAGAGCAAAATTGCAGCCAGATATGAATTGCAGCCAGATCTGAATTATCCGATATAACCACCTTTTAGAGGCCATTTTTCCCCGCAAAGCGGGGGTTGGCCTTTTTCGGGGACCGTGGTTGTTGTTGTTTTTTGGTCCCCTTTTTGAAGCTGGTCCCCTTTTTGAAGCGATATGAAGCGATATGAGACATGAAAATCCGATACGAGTTTTAATAATTATCCAATCAATTACCAAGCAATGGTTTCAGACCATCAGAAAGTATATTGTGTGTGGGAGATATGGATTACCTGAATGCCTCTCAAAGCTTCTAAATAGCTGAAAATACTTGGAAGAGTACCTGAGAGAAAGGGCTGTGCCTCTGCATAACGAAAGACTTGTGCTTCTGAACACCGATGGGAAGGACATATCATGGAGCTTGCGCATGTACAAGGTAAGTTTAAAATATTTCCGAGTAATCATGTTGGGAGGGAGGGGAGAGGAAGTGCGTGGTAGGAGCCACAGGAGCTGCGGGGGCTGTTATACATGGCAACGGGAGGTCATGTACAGGTTGCAAGTGAAAGGTACCGAGTCATTGCAGTTTAAACCATCACCATGTCCGCATTAGTTCTCATGCAACAGGTCCTCGCATAGCCTAACATGTCACAAACGGCAATGACCACTTTTTACGCATTATTAACTCTATAATGCTATGATGATGCAGCTGAGGAACCTTGGACTCTGCATTCGCTTTATCTTCAGAAATGGTGTCGAAAGCAGTCCAGAAAATCTTGGTGGTACATTAACGTTTATTTTTGATTCTCTGACTTAGTACAGTACTTATCTTTTTACCTTTTAATGATGGTCTTATTTTATTTGAACGCATGTCTCAATGTCTAAAGGACAATGAAAACATCGCCCAGAGGCCTGCTACATGGAGTGAAAAGCAAAACGTTGCATGCAATATAAATTTCAGCATTGCAAGAGGTTTGGTCAACAAATTGTTTGGCTCCCGTTCTGTGTTAAATACCGAGTAAATATTATGAGCGCTACTCAAAATTAATTAGAAAGATATGTGCTATAGTACAATTTAAAAACTTTTTTTGTAATCCTTGTGCAATATTCCAAGGAATATAAATAAAAAATTTAAGGCTTACTAAATGATCTCATTGTTCGGACTTAGTGTTGGAAGACTGTCGGCTTGGAAGGCTGGATCGACCCCAAATGGTGACTATTTAAAGCCGACACATTGCTCAGGCCGTAAATGCAGTTTGAGGATTGCAATCTTCTTTTCAAGTGTCTCTCTTTAGACATATCTCACACCTTTACTTTACGATGGTATGACAAAGGAAATTAAATTATGGGATTCTATGCAAGTAACCCAAGATGATATAACAAAATAAATGATCAAAATCCAAGTTTTTGCGGGGGCAAAACTGAAATTTAATAATTATGTTAAATCACACATGTCGAGCTATTGGTATAAATGAATATAGACATCGTAATCATGAAATGTACAAAAAAAAAAACACGACAAATGCAGCTCCAGACATTAAAGACAACTGGAAATATGCACAACCCTTGCGTTCTAAGTGCAACTTCACATTTGCATGAAATGCATTTTATCATTTGCTTGTAAGGTATTATAAACACGACAATACAATGGCGACTGTCGAAAGAGTTTTCAAGCAGGTTTACCTAACAAATATAAATATCAACAAGAATGTTAATCAAACGGGTTGTCATAAAACAACTAAGGTGTGCCATTTGTTGGTCTGCGATCAGTTGTAACTGCGATCGATATTTTGATCGATTATGCTCAAATTGTTATCGATTGCATATTTAGTTATCCAGTTTATTATTTTTAAAGGGCAAAGCAGTTGGTCTTGTAGTGTTGGAGGAGCAAATTGAGAAAATGGGAGAAATTGGCTCAATGGGACTAGGACTGGCGGGGGGGGGGGGGGGTGTGGAGGGGGAGGGAGGGGTGGGGGGGGTGGGGAGGGGGAGGGAGGGGTGAGGTGAGGAGGGGGAAGGTGAGGGAGGGAGAAGGTGAGGGAGAAGGAGTTGGACAGTCAGCGAATGGTGATTAAAAAAAAATAGAAAGGATATTGGGGTAAAACAAGAAATAAAGAAATATAATATACAGATTGCTCCCAGTGGTGCAATCTTTTCCAACAAGTGGTATGTGGCAGGGGAAAAAAAAAAAAAAAAAAAAAAAAAAAAAAAAAAAAAAAAAAAAAAAAAAAAGGTTCAACCTCCACATTCTCCGTTAAATGTAATGCACAACTGAAACACGCATCAATAAATTGGAGGAAAAACAAAGACGATTGAATGAAACAATTATGTTTTACTCATCTTTCAGCAATACCACAGATTTGCATCCCACCTTCTCGATCAGTACGGACAACCGAAGGGAAATCTGGCCTTCAGGTACTTGCGACCCCGGGCTGTGAAAGGCTGTAGCGTCCGCAGGTCCCTTGTTGCAGTAGTATCTTCATCATGGAATCCTTTTTTTGAAAATTGAGCTTCTTCCTAAGAACAAGAAAACGTTTTTTTCCTTTGCCATAACTGTGACTCTTCAGACTATACTTTGAAGCAAGACAATGCAATTGTTTACGCTCTGCTTTTGTTAGCTCATTTGAGAATTTTATCTCTGGCTGATCTTCTGCCATTAGGAACTGTTGTATAAGTTGCTGCATATTAGATTTCATTCCCTTGTCTTTGCCTTCCACCGTGTTGCAAACATGTTGCAACCCAAGGCCCTGCCGACCGGAAATGCGTGTCGCTTGAACCGGATCCACAATGCCTTCCTTCTTTCCAATTCCACCGCCGGACCAACCCATTCGCCGAAGCATTTGGTTTCCAAGATTGTCTTCTAAAATTTTAGAGCCAGTCTCTATCTTCTTTATACTACTGCTGCTGCCACCACCATTAACAGTGCCAGCCATCTCATTAATGTCCTTTCGTGTGATTTCACAATGGTCGTCTGAGGCATTGGAAAAAGATTTTATTCTGATAGTTGGCTGTGTCCTTCGCAGTTCTGAAAGTGCGAGCTCTGCGGCTTGTTTCTGCACAAAATGAACACCGACAACTGATGCAACTTCCACACCCCTTATTAATACCTTGCAACAGTTGAGACCGGGCTCTCCGTGTCGAAATATTTTGAATTCAAGTACTGCGTTATTAAAATTTGCAGAGTTTGTTAGTATAGTAATAGCATCAGTGGAATTTTCAAGAATCACAAAGTCCTGTGGTTCTTTGGGTCTAACATTATCAGTAGCTGGATAATTATCAGCATTGCAACAATCACCCTGTTTGTCAGCTTCTGCTGTTGGTGAACATTCAAAAGGTCTGTGCAGAGCCGGAGGAAAGTTAGTGCAGGGTACACTGGTACTGTTCAGCACGAGATCACCAACTTGATCATCATGCTCGAGAAAGCTCCTGCGGCTAATATATTGAACATAGACACCACGCCCTAAAAAGGTCCTGAGGGCTTCCTCCATGGCGGTGTCCCGAGCTTCATCCTGGCTTGATGCGTAACCCGTAGAAAGGTAGACTTCCCTGCAGCGGACTTCACAAATAAATCCATGTGAAGGTAATTGGCAAGAATCTGGGAGTTCAGTTGAAGATAATTGATCAAGTGAAAGAAAGATGTAGTCTGGAGTGGCTTTGCAAACCTGCATGGCTGAAGTGAGTAGTTCAGTATGGTTGACTCTCTGGGATAGGAAGAAGGAAAAAAGACAACATTTGCCAACAATGCAACAACTGTGAAAACATTTCCAATCCTCTTAATTTGAAAGTCATACTTTTCAATCAGCATTTTAAAAAGTAATGAGAAATAATGAGGATTAAAGGAATAAAACAATAATAATGAAATGATAAGCAAGAGATTCAGTAGATGTTGTAGTTGTAAACAATAAGACAAAGGGTATATGTGGGAGACATCAGCAGGCCGAGAAACATACCTCATGTAATCCACCCACTGCCATCAGCTTCCAGCTGACAGCCTTATAAAGCCGTTGGTAGAATGCATTCCTTGTTTGCACAACCTCTGCTGTCAATTCCACACCTTGTTCTCGAGTCTCTGGGTTCCGATTCAAGTGAGAACTTTTGGCCGCTCCCAACTGTTGATCCAATCCCAACTGTGGCATGACTCCATGACGTGGGTCTTTTTTCACATTAGCCGCTTTCACCGGCCAAGAATATTTCCTCAGATCATACCCGGTGTCAAAATATCTTTCCTTACGACTGTTGTCAGGCAGAAACTCGACCTCATGCTCCTTAGACTCGATAATCGTGGCCTTGCAGGTCACCTCGTCTTCTTTGTCGATTTTTCCAAATGAGGAAGCAACAGCCTTGTGAAGAGGAGGAGCCACTTCAGAATCAGTAGATGTGGCAGGGACAAACCGCACTGCCTCAAAACGAAGTCGTGGGTGAAGCTTCGATGATTTCTGTGCACTGGGGACTAGGCAGAGCATTTAAAAGGGGAGTGTTATCAGCAACACGATGTACAACTTAAAAAGTCAATTTTTTTCCTTGGCAACTTGTTTTATGCAAAACAGTTTTCGTCAAATGGGAATAATTTAATTGACAGAATGCTTTGAAATAAAATTGGGAAGATGGGCACCCTAGCCCCAACTCCCCTCCACCAACCAGCCTCCTCTCCCCCAATTCACACATTCTGCCTTTGGGGTAGCACATAAAAATAGGAGCCCACAAACAAAATGAAATGATCTTTCAAACAATTGATCGATTATATCTACAATTGCATTTCCCTCCTGCCATGAAAGAAAAAAAAATGTCAAGAAACATTAACTTTTTTTCCTCCAAAAATAATTAATTATAGGTTGTTGGTTTGCATTCATCTCTTATAAGGTAAACAAACATTATTATGTCCGACACCAAAGGTGGATGGAGGTTATGTTTTCACCCTTTCTGTTTGAGAACAGGATATCTCAAGAGGCTCTGGACGTATTCGGACGAAATTTGGTGGGGATAGTTTTTTTTTTAAACGTTTTAAGAGATTAATCATAATTGCGAGATGGAGCCAAAATGACGTGTACCACGATATTTCAAAAGGTTGTGGATGAGTTATGACAAAACTTGGTGGATGAGTTGGTTAGGTGACAAGAACAAGCAGATTCGATTTTGGTTAAGAGTCGTATCCAAATCCGGCCTATCAGTGGGACAGAAAATGTAAGCTGTTCAGCCTGGCGGAGATATGCACTCTACCGAGTGCCGATATAGTGAGATAAGTGTTTGACTATTTGAGGAGGAGAGGGAGGGCTGGCAGAATGGCCTAGACTCTAGAGGTACGCACACATGCCTTTAAACTGTCTATCCTGGGTTTGAATCTCAGCTCAGCTATGAACTGTCATTCCAGTGTTTCACAGGCAGGCCGATTCATCAATGGGTGTGCTGTCCCTCAGACGGATGGGTAAATTGTGCGTCTCTTCTGCTGGGATTAGTTGGTGGATGTTGAAGATCCCATGGTGTCCTTCGTCAAGAGTATGTGAGCTATCGCCAGCACTATGGGCAAATTCCATATTCCTGCTCTAATTTACCAAGGGCACCACTGCATCAGCGGCACAGCCGCACCCTGAGCCAATGACGATACCCCGCAGTCTTGTGCTGCATATGAAAGAAGAATTAGAGTAGAGACAAATAAACTGCATCAAACCAACAACTTGATCTTGTTAGTGTTACAAAATTGACGTTTTCCTTTGTTTGAGTGAAATAGTTGATGCAATATTTGTTGTTTTGCGATTTAGAATTCAGTACACTGACGAATATTATGGTTTTGTCATAGAATCGTTTAGTATTTACAATGTTAGTTAAGAGTACATAAATGTGAATTAGGTTGGAAATCATAGTAAAATCAGCACATAACTATCAACTCACTATGGGTCAGAAGCAGTCATTATTGTTGGACAATATCACGGCTGAGTGGTATGGTAGGGATTCATCCAGGCTAGTGTGATCAGATCATGCACGAGCAGATTGGGGCCTTGGAGCCATGGGTGGCCTTGGTGATTGGCCCTTGAGACCCGAGGCAAGCCACTACAAAGGTTTGTGAACTCGATGTATAGATAGAAGACGTTGAGAGACAGATGGAGCATATCAAAGTGGAGACTGCTAGGTTTGTGAGTGCATGTTGAACTGTTCATCATGCTGGCATTTTAATGTACAGTATATGCTAATGAAGGTGAGGCTAATGTAAATCTAAATGGGTACGCTCACAGTGAGGCTGATGTCAAATCTAAGCGAGAACGGCACTCAGTAGAGAGCATACCTCCACCAGGTGAACAGTTTACGTTTTGTATCTCAGAGTAGACCAGAAAATCACAATACAGAATAACATTTCATCAAAATCATCCGTCCACAAATTTTTGAGATATCCAGCTTTGTATCGTTTTTGGCCCTGTCTCCCAATGGTGAAGATTCACTTTAAAATTATACGACCTGGATCCGGATCCGGATCTTTACCAAAATTGAATCGTTTCTTCCTCGTCACACACACAACCTCTCCAGCAAGTTTCGCCCAAATCCATCCATAACAATTTTAGGTTTCCTGCTATATGTTGGTTTTAGCCCCATCACTCAATGGTGAAGAATCACTTAAAAAATTAAATCATTCTCGTATCCGAATCCATATTCAGATCTTCACCAACATCGAATCGATTAATCCTTGTCACACACACAACCTGCCTACCAAGTTTCGTCCAAATCCATCCATAACTTTTTGATATATCCTGCTATGTATCGTTTTTGGCCTTATCTCCCAATGGTGAAAAATCACTTTAAAATTCTATTAGCTGGATCTGAATCCGGATCTTCACCAAAATCTAATAATTTCGTCCTTGTCACACATGCTACCTGTCTGCCACATTTTGTCCGAATCCGTCCACAACATTTTGAGATATATTGTTCACAACCGGACAGATAAACAGACAGACAGGTGGTCTCTCTGCAGACCTGGACAAAATCACAGCCTGGGCAAATAAGTGGAACATGTCTTTCAATCCTGACAAATCTCACACTCTTACGATGTCTCTCCGAAAAGACCGACTGGACAACCCTCCCATCCACTTTCTGAATAATCCTCTCCAAGAAGTTCTGTCACTCAAGCTTTTGGGTCTCACTATCTGCCATGATCTTTCCTGGGAAAACCACATTTCCAAGCTGGCCTCCAAAGCCAGTCGCCGACTGGGCATCCTCCATCGTGCGAAGTCCTTCCTTGGCACACCTGAGCTCCTCACCACATACAAGGCTTTCATCCGCAGCTCAATGGAGTACTGCTCTCCCCTCTGGGGCTGGTGCTCCTGCCTCACACCTAGCTCGTCTTCACGCTGTTGAAACCAAAGCGTTCAGAATCATTGGAATCTCCCGCGATGACGCTATCTCCGAGGGCCTTTCACTTACTCACCGCAGGCAGGTTGGTGGTCTTTCCGTCTTCTACCGACTCCTCTCCGGCCTTGCTCCCCCAGCACTCTCTGGGCTCTGTCCCCCAAATATTCCTACAGGTCGCACAAGATCTGCCTGCAACCCTCTTATGGTTAAACTGCTAAAATCAAGACTCTCTGCTCACCTTCACTCCTCTTTTCTCCCGCCTCTGGAACAAACTCCCTCACTCTCTTCAATCCCACTCCTCCCTCCAGGTCTTTAAAACGGCTGTTCACCACCATCTCTTATCTTCCCCAATCCAAAACCTTGATCTTTTCTACCCCCGCTAATTTCACCCCAAATCCACTTTTTTGAGGTGACTTTTGACTTCTTTCCTGGAAGTCCTTGGTGTCCTTGCGTTTTATACCTATCCTGCCTCCCCCCAGGCCCTCTCCCTCCCACACATCTCCCGATGTCCCTGCTCTCAAATGTTGTGTTTGTGTGCTTCCTCCCCTTCTCTCCCCATCTTGTCGACCGCTCCCCTTTTTATATACTTTGTTTGCTTGTTTGTTTGATTTGTTTGTTTCATAAATGTTAGCTCTTTCACGAGCCTCGACTCTGTATACAAAAAAAACAAACAAAAAAACATGTAACCTCCATCCACCTTTGGTGGCAGAGGTAATAAATGTAGCTCGAGTCTCGCAGACACAGCTCATGCAAAGTCGGGGTAGCTTTAAAAAATATATATATAATTCTTACACCCAAGCGAAAAAAAATTTATACGACAGAAATATTTGTCACCACTTTTTCGGAGCATACCTGTAAGGTCATGCATATAAACATTTATATAACAAAGTTATAGAAAAAACAAAAGTCGTGCCAGTTCTCCAGACCCACGTTATGCACTCTAGTGTTCATGGCAAATCCACAGGGGAGGTTAAATTTGTAATGTTCTCGAAAAAGAGACAGGTGGAATTAACAATTCTCACCACCCCCACCTGAATCAAAGTTTCTTGTTAAGATTTATTGTTTCTCATATCGAAGTGCTCACAAACCAACAGACATTATCGGGTTTTGTATTTTGTGTGCAGCAGAATCGCGTCTTTACTCCGTGAAACGTAAAGACGGCGCTTTGTTATTTTCCGTGAAGTTCAAAGGAGGGAATGGCGACGGGAAAATCCAATAATGGACGCTACTTCCGTATTAACCAACGGATACAGACATTCTCCTGCCTGGCGGACATCTGATCACGGTAATGCACTTGCAAGTTTTTGTACCCGGCAAACTTCGACCAAAATACCTCATAAAAAAACTATCATGGGAGTAATTCACGTAATCGTGGTCATGATACGTTAGCATTGCACCCAATCCGGATGAAATGGGTTAAGAAACGAATCAGCATATCAGAATAGCACCTCAATGCCCTATAATTGAGCCATTTTTTTCTGATAACGAAAATGCAGAAACCTTCGTATGGGTCATTACCAAAAAAAAGGATTTCCTTGCTATACAGAAGGAGTTTCACCCATCTTAATGTAAAGTGTTTATGCTCATCAGAAGTTGGTTTTGCCATACAAATTTTTGTGAATATAATTATTTTGAAAGTGGCAAATGATAGTGGCCACACAGGACGGAGTTTTTGGTGGCCATTGGCACCCGAGCCACCGCTTATTTCAAGCCCTGAGCTGGGTCGGGATTCAAATCCAGGCTAGACAGCTTAGCGGTGAGTGTGTGTGCATCTATGGCCGAGGGCATCCTGCCAGCCTAATACTGTAGTGAGATGAAACTGCAGTTATGGGGCAGTGAGGTGAAGCAAGCTTACCTGGCTTAGTGAACTAAATTATAGCTACAATGGTACTGTGGTGATCTATAGTTGTATTGTAGTGAAGTGAAAAGTGTTGGCATTTTAAATAGAATATATCTGTTGTTGCCTGGTGTTGGCTTAGCGGTTAGGGTGCCAGCTTGGGATCCTAGGATCCTCGGTTAGAATCCCGGTCAATCGCTGAATTAACGCCAGGGGGGTTGACTCAGCCTGTCATCCTTCTGAGGTCGGCAAATTGAGTACCAGCTTGCTGGGATGAATGATCCCGGTGTGTACCCCGGTTTAGAATAGGTACCGTATTTTCCGGTGTATCAACCGCACCCGTGTATCAACCGCACCCCCGATTTTCGACTTAAAATAAAATAAAATAAAATAATCAGATTTTTGAGGAAAAAAAAAAACATCAGGAAAATTAAAAAAAGACAAGAGAATAAATAAATAAAATGGAAAGCGAAATATGATGAAAGGAAAGAGAAACTGAAGACAGAGAAAGAGTGAAAATACATGAAATGAGTTGAAAGAGAATTTAAAAAACATTATAATTATTCTTTCTTGCCAATGTGGGGCCCTGAAAAGGGCCGTTGGGTTTAGTCTCTAAAATCCGAAGAAGTCCTCGTCATCCGTTTCTTCAGTCCAATCAGAGTCGGGGTAGGCGAGATCCTCGTCGTCGTTATCCTCTTCTCCATCGTCGGAAAAGGGCCGTTGGGTTTAGGCTCTAAAATCCAAAGAAGTCCTCGTCATCTGTTTCTTCAGGGAAGACATTACGAAGATCATCATCCGAGTCTGGGTAGGCGAGATCATCGTCGTCGTTATCCTCTTCTCCATCGTGACATCGTCGGTCACTGCCATTTCATCCTCCCAGATGATGTCATCTTGAGTGCCATCAAGGGCATTAGATATGCAGCACTTGAGGAAGGCCCGCTCGATGATGGCTGCCGGCAACCCCTCCCAGACCTTCAGTATCCAACTACAGATCGCCGGGAGGTCCACCTTCCTCATCCTCCCAGTCTTGGTGAAGGTCTTGTCCCCCGACAGCATCCACTCCGACCAACAGCGCCGCAGACCGTCTTTGAACGGCTTGTTGACTGAAACGTCTAGCGGCTGCAGGATCCCGGGATCATCACCAGATCAGTGTTGAGGCCCCTCAGCGTTGACTTGGTCTCCTCTGTCTTGTGACAACGGAAGGCATCGAGGACGAGCATGCTCCATCGCCGCGAAAGCCCACCAACTCGTCTCCCCCACACGACGCGGAGCCAGTCATCTACCAGCGCTTGGTCCATCCACCCCTTGGCCTGGGCACGAATGATTACACCCGGAGGAAATTTATCCTTTGGTGGCGTCTTCCTCTTGAAGATGATATACGGCGGCAGCTTTCCCCCATCAGCGGTGCACGCTAGCATAACCGTAAAACGATCTTTCTCATGACCCGTTGTAGTGATGGACACCGACTTGTCACCTTTGGCCGAGATGGTGGTCCCTCGAGGCACATCGAAGGTCAGCGTCGTCTGATCTGCGTTGCCGATGCGGCTTAGGGGATAGTCGTGCTGCTTGCGGAACTTGATCACGAACTTCTGAAAATTAGCAGTCTTCTCTACTATGTCATCAGGGAGACTCTGTGCGATGTGGGTTCGCCGGCGAATGGAAAGGCCATGACGACCGATGAACCTGTACGCCCAAGACGTACTGGCCGTGAAGTCATCGACCCCTGTTTCCCTGGCGATGAGTCAGGCCTGGAGTCGCAACGCTAGTGTCGCGATGGCGTGTCCCTCGGCTCGCTTCTCTCTCACCCACATTAGCAGTCTCTCCTCCAAGGCCGACCACTGGGCTGCTTTGCCCCTCATCGCCTTCTTCTTCTTCGGCATCGTCTCCAGCGTCTGCTTGTTAGTCCGCCAGCGTCTAATGACGGACTCGTCGATTCCGAAGCGTTGAACCTACCTTAGTAACGTAATTGACGATCATTCATCATTGTATCCCCGCAACCCCAAAGTAATATAAAGATTACGTCCCGATGATATGACAGTTTTTCAATGCACAAATTTTTCTGTTACTGTGTATCAACCACACCCCCTTTTTTATGGTTTTCCCGTCGGTAAAAAACCGCGGTTGATACACCGGAAAATACGGTACACCGTATCCCTGCGCATCGTAAGAGCGTGACCAAGGGTTGGCGTCAGGAAGGGCATCCGGCCATAAAAACATTGCCTCAAACAGGGAACCCATGATTGTCATGGGGCCCGCAAGGCTAACCCCCACTCTAGCGGGGAAAATGGCCTTAAAACGATCATTCATTCATATTCATTCATATTTGAACTTTTCTGGAGTAAAAAAGTCCAAGTATTTTTTTCTTCCAATTTACCAATGTATAATTTGTGGCATATAATTGTACTGCAGTAAAACTATCGTGTAGTACTTTATGTACCGCCGCAACACGATGATATTTCAACTTTAGTACTTTTTCGTGACTATTTGAATGCTCTTAACTGAATGGCAGGGCAGGGATTCGTCAAGACCAGTGGAATCATGCTGGAGCAGGGTGGAGTCTTGAAGCCGTGTGCAATTGTGAGATTGCGCCTAAAGAGACAATGCACGCAGCTTCAAAGGCTTGTGAATAAAGGTGTGGAGAGGGAGGGAGGGAGAGACGGAGAGAGAGAGAATATCAAAGAGGAGACATTGGTGGGATCGCTCATGTTGTGTTTTGCGCAGGGCGATTCTTCCTTCAAGAAGAGTAAACGCCGACAGACAGAGGAAGCAGACCGGCGAGACACACATGGTGAAGTCACTTGGCTGGGATCACGTTGCATCGCAGCCAGTCGTGCTCTGGTGGGTTCTCCCTGAGAAACAAAGACGCTCCTGACGCTCGACATTCATGAGAGTTTCAGCCCCAGTGGGATCGATTCAGCTGAGCATTGTTTATTGGAGTTGCGCTGTTCTGGAAGGGCTGTGAGCTCAAGTCGAGCCGTTCCTCTTGCCGATGACCCAGGCTACACGTTTCAAACCCAGGCTAGACGGCTTAGAGGTGACTGCGCACAACTTTAGGTCATCCTATGATCGATTGGTTCATTGTAAATCAAAAGTTATAACTGCCTCAGCTGCTCAGTACACCATCAGGTCTATCACCACATGCTTAATACCACATCTCCATGTGCTCACATTAGGCCTGCTGTCCTGGAGACAGACAAGTGCTGACACATTTTGGTTAACTGTGCGGTTTATCTGCTTAGTTAAGAATAGGCTTAAGATAATCTGGGTAATTTGATTAAAGACTTTGGTTTTATAAATAAATAAATAAAAAACCACCTTTAGAGGCCATTTTTCCCCGCAAGCGGGGGTTGGCCTTTTTCGGGAACCGTGGTTGTTGTTGTTTTTCGGTCCCCTTTTTGAAGCAATGTTTTACGGCCGGATGCCCTTCCTGACGCCAACCCTTTTTGCCGCCTTTAACGACAAACAGGGAATTACCAGTGAACTGGTACTCAATTAGCCGACCTCGGAAGGATGACAGGCTGAGTCAACCCCCCTGGCGTCAATTCAGCGATCGACCGGGATTCGAACCCAGGATCCTAAGCTGACACCCTAGCCGCTAGCCCAACACCAGGGTTTGTTTTTATAAATAGACGGTTAATTATAAATGAAGTTATTACCAATATTGTGTGATGAGTCTCGGCCTGTGTACTCTGACTGCTAGGAATTGGGGCTGCAAATGGCTTTGTGACTTTGGGTCTAGTTCCCGTATTTTGGGGGCATGGTCATTCAACTGCAACCTGCGTGTGGTCAAGACTCCCGAGCATGCAACATTTGTTTTGGTCTGTATTGGATAAAGTAGTGTCGGTGAAAGTTACCTTTTGTAGCTGCAGAGTTCTTGCGTTCTTGAGAATGGCCTTTCTCAATGTCAATGCCTTCTCCCATTTCTTTGACTTTCTTCATCAACTCAGCTCCATAGCTTTCAAAAAGGTGAAAACCATTCACGGTACATACGTGGAACTTCACACAACTCAAAGTATGACGAAGAAAATTCGCTTTAACATGACATGCGCACATTGCAATATTTTGCTTTAACATTACAGCACTTTGGCAAAAGGCAATTCGTGTTTGCAAATCAGATGAAAAGTGATCTACGACTACTACTGCTTTGTCGTTTAATGGCCACAACTTTTCACATCTTGGGGATCCACCAGGAAGACAGTTTATAGTTGGGTCGGGATTCGAACCCAGGCAAGGCAGCATATTTATTTGTTATTTTTCAACCTTGTAATAGGGCAATGTTTGTCATCCCGTCATTACCTCCGCCACCAAAGGTGAATGGAGGTTATATTTTCACACCTGTCTGTCTGTCTGTCCATTTGTGAACAAAATATCTCAAAAAGTTGTGAACGGATTCGGACGAAATTTGGCAGAGATGTAGCGTATGTGAAACCTATGAAATGATTAGATTTTGGTGACGATCCGGATTCGGCTACTAGAATTTTAAAAGTGATTCTTTACCATTGGGAGATCGGGCCAAAAACTACACAAAGCAGGATATCTCAAAAAGTTGTGGACGGATTTGGACGAAACTTGGTGGAGAGGTTGGGTGTGTGACGACGACAAAAAGATTCGACTTTCGTGAAGATGTGAATATGGATTCGGATATTAGAATTATTTGTTTTTTAATTGATTCTTCACCATTGCGAGATCGGGCCAAAAACGATACATAGCAGGATATCTCAAAAAGTTGTGGACGGATTTGGACGAAACCTGGTGGACCGATGGGGTGTGTGACGAGGAAGAATCGATTCAATGTTGGTGAAGATCCGGATCCGGCTAGTAGAATTTTAAAAGTGATTCTTCACCATTGAGTGACATGTCCAACAAGGTGGAGGTGTGGTATGCTCTCTACTGAGTGCCGTTCTAGTTCCCCGTGTTTTAGTAACAACCCCGATTTAGACCCGACAAGTCTTGCGAGCAGGTTGAAAGGACACATTAACACATCTGTGACCCATCATGTGAACACCCATTAACATGCCCATGGCGGAAGGTATCTTGACAGACTCACCAGCAGCCGAGAAAAACGTGATTCGACCACACCATGGATAGTGACACGAGCCTGTGATGCATCGACTCCCCTTCATAGTTGTTAATGTGTCGAGCAAGAAATTCCCGCCGCGCTTGCCACTGTTTCTCGCTCTCGTTGCCGACACGAAAAATATCCAAATCCGCCATGTTATTCGAAATCTCGCGAGATGTTGTTGCTGTTGTTTTTCAATCGTTTGGATTTGGGTCCCTCCGATTCAAAAAGGTTGTGGTTAAAAGAGGAATATTAAATCGGATAATCAAAAATAAAACTGAGGATGCAACCAAGAACCAACAAAATACTATATTACTATATGTATACAGATAGGATGTCGGAACAAGTACAGATACATTCAAAGTACACAGACACAGACCCCATGCCAAATAAATAAATAACACCCTCTAGCGCGCGGAATTGCCGCCGTCCATGCAGCACATGGAAATATAATTGGAAAGGACTGGTGTACAATAATTGATTAATTGTGTAATGAAAATAAATAAATAGTAATCGTAAAATAATTAATTTCTTAATCAATTGGCAAATAGCATGCCTAAACCACCACTCTTTTATCCGAATCTGTAACTTTTTGAAAATTAATTAAGCAGTAGGGCCTATGTTGAAAATAAATTCAGGTCAATCAGATAAAATTGACGATTTTATGCAACCTTGACCTTTTGATCTAAAAAAATGATCAGATTATATATTTTGATTGGTGAACCAATTCATTAACCCAATATGCAAATTCTTAAAATTTCAGGTCAATCAGATGAAAATTGACACTTTTAAATTCCACCTTTAGATTTATAAGGTCTAAAGGCTGAAAATTTCATGTCAATTGGCTGAAAATGTATGATTTTATGCACCTTAACCTTTGACCTTTTGATCTAAAAATAATAATCAGCTTCTAGCTTTTGATTGGTGAACCAATTAATTGACCCAATATGCAAATTCTTAAAATTTCAGATCAATTGGATGAAAATTGCCTATTTTATGCAACCTTAACCTTTGACCTTTTGATCAAAAAAAAAATCAGCTTCTAGCTTTTGATTGGTGAACCAATTCATTGACCCAATATGCAAATTCTTAAAATTTCAGGTCAATTGGCTGAAAATTGACAATTTTATGCAACCTTAACCTTTGACCTTTTGATCAAAAAAAAAAGAAGCAGATTCTCGCTTTTGATTGTTGAACCAATTCATTGACCCAATATGCAAATTCTTAAAATTTCAGGTCAATTTTGCTGAAAATTGATGCTTTTATGCAACCTTAACCTTTGACCTTTTGATCTAAAAAAAAAATCAGCTTCTATCTTTTGATTGGTGAACCAATTCATTGACCCAATATGCAAATTCTTAAAATTTCAGGTCAATTGGATGAAAACTGACGCTTTTAAGTTTGACCTTTACATTTATAAGGTCTAAAGGCTGAAAATTTCACGTCAATTGGCTGAAAATTGACGATTTTATGCAACCTTAACCTTTGACCTTTTGATCTAAAAAAAATCAGCTTCTAGCTTTTGATTGGTGAACCAATTCATTGACCCAATATGCTAATTCTTAAAATTTCAGATCAATTGGCTGAAAATTGACTTTAATGCAACCTTAACCTTTGACCTTTTGATCTAAAAAAAATTAATCAGCTTCTAGCTTTTGATTGGTGAACCAATTCGTTGACCCAATATGCAAATTCTTAAAATTTCTGATCAATTGGCTTAAAATTGACTTTTATGCAACCTTAACCTTTGACCTTTTGATGTAAAAAAAATCAGCTTCTATCTTTTGATTGGTGAACCAATTCATTGACCCAATATGCAAATTCTTTAAATTTCAGGTCATTGGCTGAAAATTGATACTTTTATGCAACCTTAACCTTTGACCTTTTGATCTAAAAAAAAAATCAGCTTCTATCTTTTGATTGGTGAACCAATTCATTGACCCAATATGGAAATTCTTAAAATTTCAGGTCAATTGGATGAAAACTGACTTTTCAGTTTGACCTTTAGATTTACAAGGTCCAAAGGCTGAAAATTTCACATCAATTGGCTGAAAATTGACGATTTTATGCAACCTTAACCTTTGACCTTTTGATCTAAAAAAAATAATAATCAGCTTCTAGGTTTTGATTAGTGAACCAATTTATCCAATATGCAAATTCTGAAAAATTCAGGTCAATTGGCTGAAAATCTACACTTTATGTGATGCTGACCTTGAACCTTTTGACCAAATTATTCATTTATCTTCTCTATATCATAATAAAGCTTTGTTGAAAATTTGATGACAAAAGCTCAAATGGTAAAAACTTTATGACACACACACACACACACACACACACACACACACACACACACACACGGAATATTCCCAAATGGGACGCTAGTCTCCCGATGGAGAGCGGTCATCGTTGGGAGTGATAAAGTCAACTTTCAGTTTGATTCGATGGAAAATTGTGGCCCCGTAGAGGCTGAAAGGCCTGATAACGCGATTGTATTTGTGCAGTGAAAACGATGTAGAATGAGCGAGTGGGTCCTGCATTGATGAAAAACGTTCCATTCATTTTTGTCCACGAGAAGGACCCTTAGACCATTTTAGACCCTAAAGGGGTGTAAAGGGTGTAAAGTGTTGAAATAGTATTAAAAGGACAAAGGGTCATAACAGCATGAAAAATGTCTAAAAGGACTAAAATGACCTTTGATCTTAAAATCGAAAGGTCTCGTGTTGTTGAGACCTGTGTTGGTCCATAGGGTCTATCGGGATTTAAAGGGTCATAAGGGGTTTAAAAGTATAAACGTTTCTATGGGTACATTCCAACACGAGTTAGGGTCTCAACAATCTAAAGTGTTGAAAGGGTCGACAGGATCTCAAAAGGTCTAAAGGGGTGTAACAGTCTAAAGGTCAAAAGTGTTGAGGTTTAAGGGGTCATAAAGGGTCTAAACGTCTGCGGACATAAAGGTCTAAAGGGTACGTTTCAAAAGTAGTTCGGGTCTATGGTGTCGAAAACGTTTTAAAAGGTCTAAATGGGGTCTATAGGGTATTTTCCAATAGTAGTTAGGGTTTAAAGAGTCGAAAGCTGGTGGACCAAATGGCATCAGCTCACGTGTCCTAAAAACCTGCTCTGCTGCTCTTGCACTTCCTCTCTCTGCCATTTTCTCAAGGTCATCTTCCATCTGTTTGGAAATCAGCCAATATCACTGCATCACATAAAAGAAGAGCAAAAACAGATCCCCTCAACTACAGACCCATCATCAGCAAGGTTATAGAGTCCATCATTGCAATTTATATGAAATCCTTCCTTTTCTCCAACAACCTCATCTCACTTCAGATAATCAACTCGGATGCAGACTAGGTCACTCTATCTTAGACATGCTGCCTTCTACTCACCCAAACAATGGATGGAGGTCTTCAATGTCATTCATGGGATCAGGGCCGTCTCTCTGGACACATCTCGTGGTTTTGATAGTCTGGCATCCTGCCTTGATTTCCAAACTGTATGCCCATGGAATCCAAGGTCAACTCTACACATGGATTACTGACTTCCTCTACTCTCAATGGAAGCCTTGCATATCCTCTCCCTGTCAAGGCTGCAGTGCCACAAGGCAGTGTTCTGGGCCAGTCCTTTTCCTGATCTTCATCGATGATCTCCGACTGTAAAAATCCTCTATTTGTTGATGACTTCACCCTCTTCCATGGCACCCCTCATCCTTCAGTCAGGCAGGCTGCAGCCTCTTCTTCCCTGTCTTCAGATCTTGAAAAAAAATAATCACATGCTGGTCAAGAATTTTCAATCCTGACAAATCTCACTCACTCCAAAAGACTCCCCTGCCTCACATCTTTCTCAGCCTGATGCCATGGAAACCAAGGCCTTCAAGATTATTGGAATCGCCCATGATGAAGCCGAGGTCGATGGTCTCTCTGTCGTCTCCTGACTCCTTTCGGGTCTTGCACCTGCTGCTGCTTCAATGTTTCTCTGCAGGGAACACACAACCCACCATCAACCACTTTCTGGTGAAACTACCTAAATCCAGGATCACTGCTCACCTCCAGTAATTTTTTCTTCTTTTTTTCTGCCTGTGTAACCAACTCCCACATTCTCTTCAAACTCATTCTTCCCTCCAGGTCTTCAACACAGTTCACCACCATCTAAGATCATCGCCAATCGTATCACCAATCCAAAACTATTATCTTTCTACCCTCGTAACCCCCCCCCCTCCCCTCCCACTTTAATCCCTCCTTTCAAATTTCCAGCTTTTCCTCCTGAGACTTTCCTTCTGTATCCATATTGTCCACCCCATCCATCCTCTCCTGCCCCCCCCCCCCCCCCCATTCCTCCCCACACGTATTGTTTGTCCAAGTCTCACTCTGTTTTGGCCTTCTGCTCTGCTGTTGGCATTTCTCCCTCTCTCTGCTGTTCCTTTTGTCCTGTTGCGTCCCGATCTGTTTCGCGTAATAGTACTACCTCTTCCATGAGCCCAACTATTTATACAAGACTGAAAGTGTAACAGCGGCATAGCTGGTCGTGTTTGATACTTTAGTTGAAAAGGATAGTATGATCTGGGTGGAGATACCAGTGGAGATACCAGATTCTGGGTGGAGATACCAGATACTAGTTGAAAAGGATAGTATGATCTGGGTGGAGATACCAGTTAGCAAATAATGTAAGTATTAAATTATTTTGAAGTATTCTTAAGTCTCTAAGCTGTCTGTCACCATGGAAGTGAAGAGATTTCAGATGCAGTGAAGAGGTTTATTCTATGTTTCAAGTCAACAATGAACCAACCATACACAGCTTGAATCCAGTAACTTTGTAGTCATGACAAAGGGATTACAGTATTATGATATTTTATTTATTATACTACTATCTGAATGCACCCGGCGTTGCTCGGGTTCTTTTTGATTGAATTTAATCTTCTGCACATAGGTCTGACACAAGCCCAGTATCAGTTAGTGCTCAACGATTCCTTCTTTCTTCTGTCGGGCCCCGCGAGAGAGAATTTTGAAAGCATGTGTTGCAATCAGATATTCCTATTAAGTGCATAAGTTGTACTTCAAGATAATTTTGAAAGAAGAAGATTTATTGCGAAATGGGCCCAGGCCGGCCGAGGTGGCCTCAAGCGGCCTCGCCACCTAGCCTATAACCTTCCCGGGGCCCGTCGACATTTTTTGTTTGAGGTTTCCTCCTATCTTTAACTGTTCAGGAGATTAGCGCGTGCAGACAAAACAAACAAATAAAAACTTTCCTTTATATATATAGAAGATAGAACATAGATTATTATTAACGCTATTATTATTATTATGAAACAATGGTACTGTATTAAGAAACCTGGGCTAATTTGTCTGAAGCGGCCTGAAGGCATGAAGCCTAAGGCCGATACGTACCGTGTCGTTGGAAGACCCGTAACGCCAATGCTTTCGATATTTGATGGTCATTTTAACAATCGGTTTGTTTGTTTCACACTGAATGAAAAACGAAAAAGTAGAGCATGGCGATTGTGATAAATGACAGGTTCGACGATATGTTCGGCCTGAACGGCATATAAATCAACATGGCGGTGTGTGGAGTCAGCCGTTGTATGCCGTAATGACATCACAGACGTAATCACATCACCCTGTCATGTGACCAGATCCTTAGCTCTGATTAGTGTACATTTGTGAGGGAGATATATACATACGGACAGACAAATACTGTTCTAGACGGCTTTGGCCTACGTGCTACGCCATAAAAAAGGAAAAGTATGTAAGGAAAGAGAGAGGGGAGAAGGTGTGGCAATTTTGGTGAAAGACAGTATTGTACACATCAATTGAAAGGCATGACATGAAGAAGGGAATTAAAGGTGAATATTGTGTAGAGAAAGATTAGAAATTGCAAGAATAGTAAGAAATGTGTCGGGTGCTTTTATACGGCTCTTGGTTTGAGAGAAATATTCTCCACCATCATCTTAATTTCTCTCAATCTACAACTTTCCCATTCCAATGTAGATGGTTTGTAGGTGGTCCCCAAATTTCTGTGTCAAGAGCACAAGGTAGGCTTGACTATTTAATGTACATTTTGCATTGTACAATTAGAATGGCGAGAGAAAAACCAAACGCTTAATTCACCACCAACTGAGCCTGTAGATCCAAAAATACAAAAACGTAACACAATGCTGTTCCTTTTATTATTATTATTTCAAAGTGTTACTCTATTCCCCAACCCCTCCACGCACACCCCAAGCACTCTACCTGCAGGACACAGCAATAAACATGTTGCTTTTAGACCAACCATTCCCACATAGCTTAGAGCATAATTTTACACCAATGCCATGCATCTTGCAGGAGGCGACTGCAAAGCCCTTTTGGCACAAGCTGCAAAAAGTTCTCATATCTTTCAGACAAACACTTCAGCAAAACGATTCAAGTTTGACTTTGATGATTCATTACAAGACGTGTTTTTTTTTCATCCGATTACTTCTCCATAACCGTATCCACTGGGTTAAATTCAAATAAAACAAAAAGAAACCCACCCAAAAATGGAAAATACCAACACAGAAGCGACTTGCTTAGTCTCCAACACCAGTACGAAGCAAAAAGTTTGTCTGAAGACCAAGTTCCTAGACAATGTAGAAATAAATGAATATACATCAATTCATCTCATTCAAACAAATATCCTGATACGTATATCCAGCTGCAAAAGGAAGTTTACTATATACACTAAGTTGAGGTTCTGACCATGACACATTCAGTATACAATAATATACAGAAGCAAATCATGGAAAGGACATTCCACCTTTATCTCCAAAGCCGATGAAAGACATCCCAAACAGGCCAAATAACTCGATTCCACAGTGCATATTCTCTTTTTCTAGTGCCAAGCTCAGTGCATTTCAACAAAATGCTGCACTCCCTTATGTAATAAACACCTTTAAATCGCATAGGCTTTGCCAAATATATAAAAATGTATGAACATGGAGCAATAGCTTATGTAGTTACAAAGGTCCTGCTTCTACTTTTCCCTCCAAGTCCCTTTTACTCTGGTTATTCAAGCCCTTCCGAATTGTCACTGCAGCTCAAAACTCCATTTGAGATAACTAAATCATCATCATCATCATCACCACAACTACTACTACTGGATGAAGGAGAACTCGAAGGAAGAGTGACCAAATTTGTTGTATTGTTGGGAAGTCCAGCATAAGCATCCTGTGGTGTACCAGGAGAAAGTGAGGGAGTAGACATTGGATTAGAGTCTGGAGGAGGGAGCTTCAGGCCCACAGAGGTGGGCAAGTGTCTGATCTGGGCTTTGTCTGGCCGTGGACCTTGAAGTACTGTGAGACGCTGCAGGGAGAGTCAAGGGAAAGGATGTGGAAATGGTGTAAGTGAGAACATGTGAAGTGAGCAGAGATGGAGTTGGTGAAAGACCACAAATTTCACTGCTCAAAATCAAACAGTTAGCTGTACTCCAATTGGAATGAGAAACAAGATCACAAAGGGCATATATAAATCTATAATATAAAAGGAGCTCGGTCTCGGCGTGCCTGTGTCCATTCGTGAAGCCGTGTGACTATATGTCTATTAATTACGTACTATTTGAATCTACCTTTTGACCCTTTAAATTGCTAAGACCCTTTAGACCTTTGAAGACCGTTCAAATCCCCCAAGATGCTTTAGACCACAAAGACCCTGAAAGACCTTTAAGACCCTTAAGACCTAAAATATCTTGAAGACTCAAACACCCTGAAGACCCAGAGGACCAAAATTATCCTGAGGACCCAAAAGACCCCGAGGACCCCAAAGACCCAAAATACCCCGAGGACCCCAAAGACCCCGAGGACCCAAAAGACCCCCAAGGACCCAAAAGACCACGAGGACCCAAAAGACCACGAGGACCCAAAATATCCTGATGACCCAAAATACCCCAATGACCCAAAATATCCCGATGACCTAAAATAAAAGACCAAGAGGATCCAAAATACCCTGAAGCCAGATGTCCCAAAAGACCCTGAACACCTAAAAGACCCAAAGACCCTTAAATACCCAGAGGACCCAAAAGACCCAGAGGACCCAAAAGAGCCAGAGGACCCAAAAGAGCCAGAGGACCCAAAAGAGCCAGAGGACCCAAAAGAGCCAGAGGACCCAAAAGAGCCAGAGGACCCAAAGACCCAGAGGACCCAAAGACCCAGAGGACCCAAAAGACCCAGAGGACCCAAAAGACCCAGAGGACCCAAAAGACCACAAAGATACAAAACACCCTGTCGACGCATAATACCCCAAAGACCCTGAAAGACCCCGAATACCCTTTCCCAAAGACCCTTACAACCCCTTTTAACTTTAAGACCCTTTTGATACTTTAGACACTTTTAGATCCCTTCACCCTTTAGACCTTTTATACCCTTTAGACCCCTAGAATCTTTAGACCTTTACACCCCTCAAGTCATCTTTGGCCCCTTAGACCCTTAACACCATTTAGACACCTTACACCCTTCAGACAGATGCTTGGACCTTTGACCATTTAGAGTTTTAGACCACTTTAACCTTTTTAGATTACAAATACATTACAAATAAATAATATCACCAATATTAGAAATAAATTTGTCCAAGAGAAATGTTTGTATTATGATTTGTGTAAATCACGACAACACAGAAACTCACATACAGTCATTATTCTCAGTTAAAACAAACCTGCGCCTATGTAGCGACGTGTGGTGAGGCGAGCACAGCGAGCTGATCCATGCTAGTATTCAATAAAAGTGTGCATCGTGTCAAAATCTAGTTTTATTTTGTTTTTGGCAGCCATTTTGTTTTGACCTCAAACCTCAAAATTTAGTTTGACAGCGTCGATTATTGGATTCAGCGACCCTTAATTATGTTAGATAGGCATGTTACCAACTTCTACTCAAAAATGCATCTTATGTTCTTAAAATGAAGTCTTTTCTGAAATTAGATCTAGTCTAAGAGTAGGATGGACAGTTGCTCAAGTGTTTATACGACTCTTGTTGTTACCTATTGGAAGCTCTGAGCCGACTCTCGCCAATTTGAAAGTACTGTGAAGTGTCATAAGCAAAGGATGTGGGTTTAATTGGTGTATGCAAGACAGCAGAAGTGATAGCAACGAACTAAGTAAATAAATAATTATCAATCACCAATATAGACGATTTCTGGAACATATCTATTTGAGTTATCAAGAAACCAAACTCGACAGCAATAGGTGATGTAATTCATATAAACAGTGTTCCTTTGTCTTAAGAAATGTTTTTACCCACTGATAATCAGGAAAATATATATTTTGTTTTTTAAAGTCTTGCAATACAAACTCATACATGTCATTGCATTTGCCTTCCAAACAGCTTAGTAGAGGTTTTTTTTACTACAATCAATCTCACGATTCACAATAGTTTAAAGGAACTTGTGTTAAACTTAAACCTTTTATCTCAAAATTTGCAGATACAAAAAGACACAAACATACATCTTCCAGTCGGTCAATCTCCCGCTCCAGCTCATTGCATCGCTTTTCCATTGCTGTCAATGCCTTCAAATAACTCTGTCGTGGCTGTAGACTGGTTTCAAAGTGGTTGTACATGCCTCTCCAAAACCTACAACCACAATACAACAAGTTAGTCTCACTTTCAAATAGACTCGTAGGAAGCCAGTACTGCGACAAATGCAATCATGCCACAGGAAGGCAGTACAAGCACAGTACTTCAAGTACCCTTACAAGAAGGCAGTAACAGGAAGGCAGTACTGTGATTGTGCTCAACCCACGTGAAGTTGCAGGCAGCTGTATTTGGCCAGATTGGCCCTGCATTGTTGTTAGGGCGGTAGTGAGGGTTGGCGAAGGTGTCGCGTTGATCCCAGAGATGAGCCCAGACAGAATATGTACGATCCCGCACTCTAATGGGCAAACACAGGAAGTTAAAGATATTTAGAAGTGATGAAAACAAGAGGTAGAATTACTTTGCAATACATGTCCCCTACCTGTCCCAATGAATGTTCTTCTTCAAAGCAAAAAGGGCACGAAAAGGGTGAAAAATTGGCGAAATGCCCCAAAAGTCAAACATGTTCTGCAACTTATCATAGTTAGGCCATGTACCAAGTTTCAGTTGAATATGTTAAAGGGGATGGAAAAAAGCAAACCCATTGACCCTCTGGGTAGGGGACTAATAAAAAGGAAAAGATATCTGGGGTGGGGGGAAGGTGCAAATTAGTGCGATGAAGATTTAAAAGATGTCAAATAAAATTTCCAAAATAATGGTGTCAATGAATGATGAGCAATGAATGGCATAATGTTGCTTATGCATTATTGGCAACCATTACAATTACAATTACAGATCAGATCGTGTACTTCACCAGCTTTCAAAGAACACCCACAAGTGCTGGCAAAATAAAATTAGAGAGTTCATAGAACACCTCGTAATCCTGGTGATGATTTTTCCTTGGCACACCTGAACTCCTATCCACCTACAAGGCCTTCATATCCACAGCTTGATACAGTACTGCTCTCCCCTCTGGGCTGGCTCCCCTGCCTCACACCTTCCACAATGTAATGCCGTGGAATCCAAGCCTTTAAGATTATTGGAATCTCCCGCAATGAGCCGAGTCTATGGGCCTATCTCTTCATCATCGCAGACAAGTCGGTGGTCTCTCTGTCTTCTACCACCTCCTTCCTGGTCTTGCACCCTCTGCCCCCAAAGTTTCTGAAGGGCTCACACTGTCCACCATCAGCCTCCTTCTAGTGAAAGTACCCAGACCAGGACCAGTGCGCACCTCCTCTACTCATTTGCTCCTCTTTTTCCCCACTTGTTGAATAAACTCCAACATCCTCTTCAATTGCTTCATTCCCTCCAAGTCTTAAAGACAACTGCTCGCCACAATCTCAGATAGTCCCCAATGCAGTGACGCTCCTCTCAAGCAGCATGACACAGCATCCAACAGTGTTACAACTATCAAAATCCCATGTAAAAACTAGAGAGGTTCCAGGGAACCTGAACTCAACTGGTCTATATCAATATGGTTAGAATATGCAAAATAGAACCACAAACTATATAGTTTATATGTGCTAAAAATATATAGGACAAAAATTGATTTTTCAATATGGCCACCCTGCTACACCCATTTTTGGGCGTGTAATGCCCAAATGCAATCCCAAACTAGTTTATGTCTTAAAGATGCTGCATAACAAGTTTCATCAAATTTAATCAATATTTGTGACTTTTAGAGCGTAGACGTCGAATTGTTTACAGACGACAGACAGACAGACGACAGACGGACGACGGACACTGGGTGTCGACTAAAACTCAGCTGGACATAGTCTAGTTGAGTTAAAAACAAAAAACCTTTATGTATTTAATATATATATTTAAATTGCAACACAAAATAAAATCTCCTTAATGGTTTGACTTTTAAATGTCTCTTCTTTTATGTTGGACACTGTATTCATCATCATGTGATGACTGCTTTTGTGTTGGGATAGAAATGTAGTGCAGGGTTGGATGGACAGAATTGTCCTTTTTCTGCATCTATAGACTCATTCGCAGTGTGAAATATTCCATCGCAAGAGGTGCAACATCTGAGGAGTTTTGATCCATGAACAGAGCTAACTGATTCCATGTTGCCTTTTTTAAAAAGGGAGAAGGCAACGTGTTTGGGGAAATGTATGTACGTATGATGAGCTGTTGGTTCTGTTCTCAAGCATGGCGTTTAGTTTCTCGTACCGCCTTACTTTTTTTTTCTACCCCTCCTTTTCCTATCATTTGCCCATCAGTCAATTTCAGTTTTCACATTTTATCCAGACATTCCTCCACAGACCCATGCATGCCTGAGCATCATAGCCGTGTTCAAATGTGACAACACCTTTTCATTCTCTAAACACAAAGGCATGTCAGCCTATATATCATCCTCTGCTCAAAGCGCAAGCAACTCTTCAATTTTGAAAGTGCTCCAAGATGGGGCCTTTGCTGCTGCCACCGCTTTGTTTTTAGTGGGCTGGGAGCATGATGAGAAAGGGCTGGGAACATAATGAAACTGTTATACCGATTGGAATGAAATAGGAAAGCATCTTGCAGGAACACTTTACTGGCCTGTTTGGGAAGTGGGGTCTCTTTAAGGAAGGTGGGACAGAGAGAAGGCAGCACTTGAGTTGTTCCAGCACAGGAACAGTTTTGCCTGTTTCGTGAAAACTTTGCCCACAGCTAAGATTTCCCAACGGATCTGTCCTCACTACTCGCTGTAATGTTTTCTAGATATATTCCCATGTCTAATTGACCCAAGTCAGTGTTCAATTTGTGCTTGTGAGTACAGACATCAGGCCTTACACATTCTCTTTTTATCTTGGGTTCCTCCTCTCACATTTTTGTACAACACCTCTTCTTCATCTTCTCAAAAAGCAAAAAATAATAATAAACAAAAGATATAATCTCATTCTGCCTATTATTACCTCCTTTACTTGTTCTTTATCCTCCTTGTTGACACAAATCAAAATAATTCGACTTCTTGATTAAAAGCTTTTAAAAAACCTTTTTTTAAATGATTCAAAATCGTGCTGTGCCTTTTTTGCTACCACTTCGTCTGCCTCTTCCTTGCAGGTTATCGTTTCCACCTTTCCTCTTTTGTTGTCATTTCATCCCCTTGCTTGTTGTATCTGCAACTATGGCCTACTGCTGTTGTATTGCTTTTTTAACCGACAACACCTTGCTCTTCCATTAGCCCCTCCTTTGTACCGAGGAACAGCTTGATTTCACTTGTTGGTTATATCCTGAACACAAATTGGAAAAGCAACCTGCAATTAAGCAGTACTCTGGCTCTGAATTCATCCCGATCGCACATCCACAGGTCGGAGCGAGACCATCTGTTTGCCTGGCAGTCAAACGAAATTGAAAATGATTCCAAACAGGAAACTTAGTTTTTAAGGATGCTAAAAAGGACACAGGTACAAAGAGCTAATGTAACGTGTTAAATAAGTTGGTGTACAAGACACTGGTATCTGGAGAGGTAAACTTCTAGATTTTTTTTTCTACAACATTTAAAGTCTCTATTTTATACTTGAACACTGTAGAACACAAATCGTCTTTTTTACACTTTCAAAACCCTGCCATGTAGCAGTACTTGGACATGTTAAATAAGGTGGTGTATAAGACATCATCAACGGCGCTAAAATTCCGGATTTTTCAAATACAACCTTTAAAATAATTATTTTATTTCAATTGCATTATAACTCGAACACTGCATGGGGCAAGGTGTTCTATGAACTCTCCAGTTACAAAAGCGAAAGTCGATTGAAGATTGGAACAAATAAGCTACACGGCTGTGAACCTTAACTACATGATAGGAGAAAGATGTCAGACTATTTTTACAATTTTGGAATGGTTGGCAGCATGAAAGATTGGCAGCTTAAGGATTGTAGAGGAGGCTGAGGCAATTAAATGGTGGATGAGGGTGATCAAAATTATTGAGGCAAGTGTTTAAAAGATGTAGATTACTGAGGCTGCAGATATGGAAGACAGACCCGAGCATCTGGCGTTTGTTATCACAGTTTCCCAGAAAGTTTCCAAACTGGCAAGAAGTGGTGTGGTGATGCAGTTGAATCAGCAATTCTTCTCCAAATTCAAATGCCAGGGGAAATTGTTGAGCCAGTTGCCACACAGTCTCCAAGAACTGCAGAAACACAGGCGACGTCTCCTTGATGTCTCCTTCCAGGTGTCCGCATCTGGAATGATTCCATAATGTCTTAAATAATAGTTCTAGGTCGGGGTTAGATGGGGAGAAGTGTGGGTTAGAAGGGTTGTATCAAAAGAGTTAACAGGCAGCACCACAGCATGCACACGCACACACTTATTTTTGTTCCTCAAGTTGTTCCTCATGAATTATAATAATTTATTGAACAGTAACAGTTATTCCTAATACATTAACTTCACACACAAGGGATGTTTTAAGTGATACTAATTCCACATTACCCGATACTTAACTCTATCTTGATAGCAAACTTTAAAATAATTATGTGCCTAAAGTCAGAACTTCAGTAATTTGCAACCAATTTCAAGAATGTCTGAAATATCAGCTGCGCTCCCTTTCTTCGTCGAGATTTCGACTGTGCAAATATCTGTCATCATCAAACATCAGAACCATCAAACATAGAGTTTGTCTTACCCGAGGATTTCCCCAACTGACGGGACCTGATTGACTGAAGAGCCCTTCATCCTTAAATGACATCCAAGTGACTCGTCGAGGGGATCATCCCAGTTTTATTTCCCTTCATTCTCACCCTGTCTTTCTATCCTCCCATGCACATCTGGTTGTGTGTAAGGCATCGTTTTAAGTTATACGAACCCGTTTCAGTTTAATAACAAGTGCACGTCTTCCCCGCCGTCATGATCCCTTCCCATCCTTATTTATTAACCAGCAAAAGTACCCGTTCCCAGTGATGGGAAAAGTAAAACTATAAATTTAAATTATTTAATGGACTTTATAAAGGTCAATTGTGTTGCACTCTTGGTTTCACTCAGAACCAAAGCTCTGAGCTACTTATACTGCCCACCGCAAAATGGTGGTGCAACGTCGGGCAGTGAAGGTCGGATTAGTCTGAAAAGAGGGCAACATATAGCTATTTTAAATTGTGTATAACTTCATGATGAAGATCTGTTAAATCTGCTTTAATCCAGATGTTCATGTTGATTTTAAAGGTTACTGGAAGGGAAAAGAAAGTGACTCACTATATTGCATCACGATTTTTATTCTTCAAGTTATGTCACATTTTGAAATGTTAATGATCGTATGATTAATTCCTAACAATTTAGTGTAGAATATCCTGCTTGCGAAATAAAATTTATCAACATTATAAATGCCTGTTCTCACGTCATTTCAAAAGTGAATGTTGAGAGTTTCCTGCATGTGCAGCTTTTCAAATGTAGCGAGGGAAGTGATCGCCATAAATGGGAGATAGAACAGTAATAGACACCACAGTTCTCATTTTTATTATTAATCATTAAACTCATTTTTCAATAATCGTCGTTTTGTTTTGGTTCTAAAGTCGATCCTCCCATGTGTATAAATTGAATAAGCACGTGCTTTGAATGAGTGCACATAAAGTCAAATTGTGCTAAATTCTTAACGGTCTGAAGATGGGGTTCTTAATTTAGTTTCGGCATCTCAACTCAATCAGAGGCCTCCCACCTATCAGGCCATTCATGTTACAACTGGTTCATTCTGACTACCAATCCAGAACCTAAAATATCAAGTTCTTTGTACACTCTTGGTAGAAAATTGAATAATCTTGTCCTCTTCTTCAGCAGACAAGATTGAACCACCAGTGTGTGCAAGGCATCACAACATTGTGCAAGTTCAAATCTTTCCTGCAAGTCTTTCCATATTGGTTATAAATACAATTTAACATTTTTTGTACTACTTATATTTACCTCCACCACCGATGGTGGATGGAGGTTATGTTTTCACCCCTGTTTGTCTGTCTGTGAGCAGGATAGCTCAAGTGGTTATGGATGAATTCAGACGAAACTTGGTGGACAGGTTCAGTGTGTGACAAGCAAGAAATGATTAGATTGTGATGAAGATCTGGATCCAGTTACCAGATTATACAGCACCAGTTAAAAGTTTTAGAACACCTCAGTTTTTCCAGTTTTTATTGAAATTTGCACAGTTTAATGTCTCGATGTACTCTGAAATTAAGCATAGAACAAATAAACAATTGGAGATAAAAAAGAAATCATAGAATCATTTTGTTTAACAAAATTTAATTTAAATTTTTGACTCAGCAAAGTAGCCACCTTTTGCAGATATAACCGCTGAACACACTCGTGGCATTCTTTCTACAATTGAAATCAAATATTGTTCGGGAAGTTCTTCCCAACACTGTTGCAGAAGTTCCCACAAATGTGTTGCACTTGTAGGTTGCTTTGCTTTCACCCTTCTGTCCAGTTCATCCCAAACCAGCTCGATGGGGTTTAAGTCTGGAGACTGTGCTGGCCATTCCATGATTTGAAACCTACCGTCTTGTTCTTTTCCTCGAAGGTAGTTTTGACATAGCCTGGAGGTGTGTTTAGGGTCATTATCTTTCTGTGGGATGAACCCCTGACCAACGAGGCGTATACCAGAGGGTATTGCATGGCGCTGCAAAATGCTGAGGTAGCCATTTTGGTTCAGGGTGCCAATGATTCTGTGCAAGTCGCCGACTCTGGATCCAGCAAAAGAGCCCCAGACCATCACACTTCCTCCTCCATGTTTGACAGTTGGTGTCACACACTGAGAAACAATGCTTTTGCCTACTCGACGGCATACAAAAACCCTGCGTGATGAATCAAAGATTTCAAATTTTGATTCATCGGTCCATAAGACATTCTACAAGTCTTCAGTAGTCCACTGGCGGTGCTTCATGGCCTAGGCAAGCCTCTTTTTCTTATTTTGCCATCTTAGTAGCAATGGCCATCTTGAAATCTTTAACCATCTTTGCCATCTTGAAACTGAGACTTGCTTACTTCGACCAGTGTTAAGCTGTGGTTGAAGCTGTTGTCCTGTGAGCCGCCTATCACGCAAGCTGTTGACTCAGAAACATGACTTCTGATTCTGTTGTGGTTTTGGGTCTGCCAGACCTCTTCCTGTCAGAGTTTCCTCCAGTTTCCAATATACTACTTCCTGCAGTGCAATATTGTCCAAATAATGCTTCAGAGGGTGTAATAACAGTCTGTTCCAATACTGCTTTTATACAGACAGGGGGTTTGTAATCAAGTAATCAGCAGAGGTTGGGACACCTGTAGGAATTGTTTGCATCAACCTTCAAGGCTTAATTTACTTACATTGCTGCAGAACAGCTGTAAGTTGTTAACCAATAACTTGTTCCCTGAAGAAGGCCTTTTTTTTTTTTTTTTTTTTACAACATAACTGTGCAAATTACATTATTTTTCCGTTTTTGCTAACCCAAACTTTTTTTCCTTTAACCTCGAGCAGTTTACTGCTTACCTTTTTACCATTTCAGGTTATTCACTGGACATTAAACTGCGTAAATTTCAATAAAAACCGGAAAAATTGAGGTGCTCGAAAACTTTTGACCAGTAGTATATATATATATTGTTATGGATATGAGAATTGTGTTTACTTGTTGTAAAATATCACCCTCCTTCCTCCATTTGTTGTGTATAAAGGTCAAAGGTCGTTCCCGTAGTTATTCCATATACAATCACACAGCAAATCATAGATTTCCTTTGTTCAGTAGTTATTTCCTTATTATGTGTATTAGGTTAAGGTTCTGTCTTCCCACTAGTTAACACTGCATTGCACCAAATTGGAACAAAGTAGAATCCCTTTTCAATTGCCACCAAAACGGAATTGGCGGCAGCGTTCGCTGCCCTTTGGCTGGGGCTCGCTCAAATCGCCCCAAAACCTCCATTACGCAAATGGTTAAGCTGGAGAAGGAGGAGGAGGAGCCGTCGGATCATGGGCGTGGCACCACCTCGTCATCAAAGGTGGAGCCAGCGAGCCCCAACCAGCCAACCAGGGCTGATGAGATACCATCACGGGCATGGCGCGCATTGATCTGGAAGCGCGTTATATAAGCGCCCGCGCAAGCCTTTTCGTGGCAGAGGAGGTGAGAAGAGATGCGTAAGGGGCCAGAGGAGAAGCAGTGAGAGGGATTTGAGGGAGGTGCGCTGGACCAGAGGCAGATTCTGCGGAAGAGGAAAAGAGCGTCGGAGACACAGGAGGCGGAGGACGCGGGAGACAGCCGCCGGTGTGAAACCAAATACGTGGAGCTGCCGGCTCCTCGCTGCCAGCCCGAAGCGGCGCTGTGTTTGCCGGGTTTTCGCCTCGACCCCAAGAGCGCGGATCGGAGCGCGCGCTTAGAGCTGGACCTCGACGCCTACCATCTACCTGGACCCTCCTCTGCCGTCCCAAACCATTCCTGTCCTTCCATCCTTTTGTGTACGTGAGTTTGTTCTGTGTGTCTTGTCCTGGGGTATACGTTAAGCCTGTTTAGAATAAGTTAAAATTGCACTGTGTCCTTCTGGTCCGTCCCTCTTTCTGCCTTTATTTTCTTATCTTTCCTTCTTCCTTGGTTTCTTTTGGGTGTACATAATAGGTAGAAATAAATCATATTTGTATTTCCTACCTTGCTGTCTTCCTCATCTTCACATCCGTCGTCTTTGTCTTTTCCCCATTGAAAACCTGTGGCACGATTTGGCCAACGTTCAAGGATCGGGTCTAGTAATTGTTAATAGTTCGTGCCGCGGTTGCTAAAACCGCTCGGCAATTAACATCTGTCCGCGGTACGAACGGGGCTGTGCACCTACCTTTCCGGAGGTAGCTGGGCAGCGTCAGGGACCCCGTCGGTCAGTCATAAACGAGGGGATTAGTCCCCCCCCTCGATAAGGGGAACAGAGGCCGACGTTGGGTTCCATAACAATATATATATATATATATATATATATATATATATATATATATATATATATATATATATATATATATATACATATACTGTCATCCCTCGCTATATCGCGCTTCACTTTTCGCGGCTTCGGTACATCGTGGGTTTTTCTCGCTAGTATATGTAAAATTATATATCGGATTTTTCATTATATCGCGGGATTCTGCGGCCGAGAGGTATTTTTATTTTTTTAGATTTTAATTATTTTTGCGGTAAAATAAGCATTTTCTAGCCTAAAAAATTAATAATAATATAAATAAAAATATAACACATTAATTAAAACCTATATTAAAAGAATATTACAGTAAATCGAAATAAAATACGCATTATAAATGAGTAGACAAAGAATCGCGCGTATGGAAAACCAAGCTTGGGTTGCTTGCGCTAGTTTGCCCAGATGATTTCGTTATAGGGGGTTATAAGCCTGAACAAGTTTTTAATATGGATGAGACAGCCTTATTTTGGAAACAGATGCCGTCTCGCACTTTCATCATGATCGAGGAAGCCAGAGCCCCTGGATTTAAGGCCCACAAAGATTGGGTGACTTTAGTAATGTGTGGGAATGCTGCGGGCTTTATGATAAAACCTGGTCTTATTTATAAGTCCAAAAACCCAAGGGTCCTCAAAAACAAAAATAAGAACCTGCTGCCAGTGTATTGGATGCACAACCAGAAGTCCTGGATTACGAAACTCCTCACATCGGATTGGTTCCACCAGTGCTTCATTCCCGAGGTCAAGCTTTATCTCGCAGAAAAAGGACTCGAGTTCAAAGTGCTGTTGCTCATGGATAATGCAGGAGGTCACGCGCTCGACCTGTCGTATGATGGCGTACAAATAGAGTTCTTACCGCCAAACACCACATCGCTGATACAGCCCATGGATCAAGGCGTCATTCGCGCATTTAAGGCACTTTATATGCGAAACACCCTGCAGCACCTGGTCGAGGCTATGGACTCAGACGAAAACTTCTCGCTGAAGGCGTACTGGCATGAGTACACCATTGCAACGTGTCTGCAAAATATTCAGATGGCCATAAAGGAGATGAAGACAGAAACTTTGAATGCCTGCTGGAAAAAATTGTGGCCAGAAGTAGTCCACGATTACGTGTACAAGGGTTTCTCTCCTGACGAAGTCCACCACTCTGCAGTAGATAAGGCAGTGAAGCTGGCAAAATTACTAGGAGGAGATGGCTTCAACGATATGACTCCCGATGACGTTGAGGAGCTGCTCGAGACCCACTCAGATCCGTTAACGGACGAAGACCTGGCGGAGATGACGAAGTCAGCAAGTGAGGAAGAAGAAGAGGAAGAAGAGGGTCCAGGGGATGAAGAATAAGAAGGCCCATCACTGGAACGCCTCGCAACCCAAGTGAGAATGGCAAAATAACTTAAGGAAAGGGCTGAAGAATGGGACCCCCAGATGATTCGTTCGTTGAAGGATGGTACACGGTAGGGATGGTGATAGATGGGTGATTATCTGTTCTCGGTTTTCACCAGACAGACCACAGAAACGTTTGCCTCATGCTCAGTCTTTCACATGCCTTTTTTTAAAACTCCATGTGCCTTTTCCTCAGGAGTGGCTTCCGTCTGGCCACTCTCACATAAAGCCTAGATTTGTGAAGTGCTGCAGAGACTGTTGGGCTTCCGGCAGGTTCTACCATCTCAGCCAAGGAACTCTGTCGTTCAGTCAGAGTGGTCATTGGGTTCTTGGTCACCTCCATCAACAAGGCCCTTCTTGCCCTGTGGCTCAGTTTGGTCGGACGGCCAGCTCTAGGATGAGTCTGGGTAGTTCCATATTCTTTCCATTTCCTAATGATGGAGCTCTCTGTGTTCTTGGGATCTTTCAACACTATAAATTGTTTTAGTCCCTTCCCCAGATCAATGCCTCCTAACAATTCTATCTCGGAGTTCTACGTACAGTTCCTTGGACTTTAGTTTCCATTTAATAATTATGGAGGCCACTGTGCTCTTGGGAACCTTCAATGCAGCAGAATTTTTTTTGTAGGCTTCCCCAGATCTGTGCCTCGACACAATCCTGTCTCTGAGCTCTGCAGGCAGTTCCTTCAACCTCATGGCTTGGTTTTTGCTTGGATATGCATCGTCAGCTGTGAGACCTTATATAGACAGGTGTGCCTTTCCAAATCATGTCCAATCAAATGAATTTACCACAGGTGGACTCCAATCAAGATGTAGAAACATCTCAAAGATGATCAAGAGAAATGGGACGCACCTGAGCTAAATTTCAAGTGTCATAACAAAGGGTCTGAATACTTATGTCAATGTGATATTTCAGTTTTTTCTTTTTAATAAATTTGCAAAACTTTCTAAAGTCCTGTTTTCTCTTTGTCATTATGGGGTATTGAGTGTAGATTGATGAGGGAAAAAATGAATTGAAACGATTTCAGCATAAGGCTGCAACATAACAAAATGTGAAAAAAGTGAAAGGGTCTGAATACTTTCTGAATGCACTGTAGAAATGTGTTTCTTTCTAAATCATGTCCAATCAATTGACCTGGCCACAGGTGGACTCCAATCCAGTTCCAGACAGACATCTCAAGGATGAACAAAGGAAATTGGAGGTACCTGAGCTCAATTAGGAGTGTCATAGCAATGGGGTTGAATATTTATCAACTCAAGACATTTAAACATCATTTTAAATTAATTTGTAAAATTTCTAAAAAAAATGATTCCACTTTGGCATTATGGGGTATTATGTGTCGATCAGTGCCAAAAAAAATCTCAATTTAATCCATATTAAATTTAGGCATTACCGTAACATAACAAAATGTGAAAAAGTCAAGGGATGTGAATACTTTCTGAAGGCACTGTATTTTCTTACTTTGTTTTTTCCTCTTCTTGCTCTGCAGACCCCCTGAACCCTGCTTGTGGAAACTGAGGGGGTCCACACACCCCCTGTTCAAAATACCTTTTGTTGGATAGATGTTTATCACAAATTAATCATATCATCCATTGATGTAACATGACTGATCATTGAACATTTCAGTAGAGCTTCCCAGACTTCACCATGTTGGGGGTCTTCAATGGAAAAAGAAAAACCTTTATTTTTGGTCAAAACTATTGTTTTATCATAAAATTTGTCTTCAGCTGTATAGATGTACATGTTTCACAGTATAAATAAAATATGGGATTTTGGGTGCGATGTCTGTAAAATGGTGATGAAGCACCAGAAGGAATTTAGCCCCCATACCCCACTCCACTAATTTTTCCAGCCCCTCTAACACCACCTCCCCCAACTTTTCCTTGGCTTTACTTTCTAGTATGCAGTCGATAATGTTTTTTCAATCAAGATCACTATCACAATCTTAATAAAGTGATGCAAAATAAGACATTCAGCATACAAAGAAGCAAAGCATGTTTGTCAACAACGTCATTTACTCCTCTCTTCCTGTTTGAACTTTTTTTTTGGAGAAAGAAAGAACCTTCAATTTGATTGGAGATATAGCCTTCACCCCGGCCCTCCCCCTCCGCCCCTCAATTTACATTCATCTCAAGATTGATAAATTTAGAAGAAGGAGGGGGGGGGGGGAGGGGTGGGGGAAAGGGAGCAGAAATACAATGATTGCCAGAAGCTTGACATTTCTGAAAGAGCAAAAAAAGTTTTAAAAAATTAAAGGTGCAATGTTCTGAAGGATTGGAGAAAGAACTAAAATGAAAAGAAGAGTTGTGTGGGGGAGGAAGGGGAGAGGAGTTAGAGATTGAAAGGATAAATTAGATGTAATTTCACAAGAAATACTGCAAGTCTTTTTACATCAAAACAAATGATCTGTGTGCAATAATACACTTCACCTTTGTGCAAACTTGTGACCAAATTTTATCCATTCTTTTTCAATCACAGTCTGTGAACAGAGAGAAGAAAATAAGTTATAAATTGACCTTTGCACTCATATATTTGCACCATCAGGAACCTTTGAATACCAAACCTGGTTAAAACAAAAACATGAATTATGTGGCCATGCCTCATGCCCAAGTAGTTTGTAATTACTTCAAACATTGTTTGCCAATTGTGGCTATATGATGGAAGTGGTACTATTTAATGCAGTTTGCAGATCAACCTTTTGCACAGATTATTCCAATGAAAGTTACACTTCTGATAGATTGTTGGTGTATACAACATATGTCTCCACTCGGCACAGAGATGCTGCAACTGGATGAGAGCCCTGGAAGAAATGCCTATATTTGTGCCCATGTGTACCACAATTAATATGGTGTACACTGCTGTACAAAATTCTGAGACATTTTGCATTTTTCTACCCTGACACAAAAGGAAACACTTCATATTCAAGGCAAATTCACCTTTATGAAAAAAAAAAATCATATTCAAATAACCAAATTTATACACAACACAATATACCTCAATGTAAACTAAAAGCAAGTACGTTCACACTTTTTCTTCAAAACCACTGAAATTTTTCTTGACACTTTCAAATAATGTCGTTATGAACTGGTCATTGAATTTTTCCACAAATAATGTTATAATGATGTTCCATGCTTCTTTCCAGGCCTTCCAAAGTCAACAAAGGGGGGGAAAAAAAACTAGAACAATGCGACTGTCGCCAATATGCCTCCGCATAGTCCCACAATGGGTAGATGCCATCACTCTGCATATGTTTGGATTGGGGGATCACGTTTGTGAAGTTTTGTGTTGATCAGATAACGTTCGTTTTTCTATCCAAGATGGCTGCCAAACCACGTGACCTATGACATCATTTTCAAACTGTATGCAACAGTGCTGTTAGATATTTGTAAAGTTTCGCATCGATAGGGTGAGCAGTTTCAGAGATATAATTATTTAATATTTTCCTTCAATCCAATATGGCTGCCAAACCATGTGACCTATGATGTCATAAATGTAATATTTAAATACAAATGGGTCATAGATCATGTGCATGCAATTTCAGATTTTTAGGATAAGGAATTCAATTAAAACATTTTTGGCTGGTGTTTGCAAAACATTTGGCAAACACTTCACCTATGATGTCATCATTATCATGTTTTTGTTCCCCCATTGGGAGTACTTGACAAATTTTTTTTTTTTGTATACAAGATCGAGGCTTGTGTAAGAGCTAACATTAATCACAAAAAGACAAACTGACACATAAAACATAAGATAAAGGGAGCGGGAGACAAGATGGGGAGAGAGAGAGGGAAGCACACAAGTACTACATTTTAGAGCAGGGACATCGGGAGATCTGTGGGAGGGAGAAGCCTTAGGGGGAGGAAGCACGGGAAGGGGGGGGGGGGGGGGGTTGGGAGAAGTATAAAGCACATGGACACTGCTAGTACTTCCGGGAAAGAAGTCGGAATTTCAAAAATGTGGATCTGGGGTGAATTAACGGGGGCAGAAAAGATCAAGGTTTTGGATGGGGAAGACAAGAGATGGTGGTGAACAGCCGTTTCAAAGACCGGGAGGGAGGAGTGGGATTGAATAGAGTGAGGGAGTTTGCTCCAGAGGCGGGAGAAAAGAGGAATGAAAGAGTGAAGGTGAATAGAGAGTCTTGATTTTGGCAGTTTCACCATAAGAGGGTTGCTGGCAGATCTTGTGCAACCTGTAGGAATTTGGGGGACAGAGCACAGACAGAGCTGGGGGAGCTAGGCCAGAGAGGAGCCCGTAGAAGACAAAGACCACCAACCTGCCTGCGGTGAGCGAGTGAAAGGCCCTCAGAGTTAGCTTCATCACGGGAGATTCCAATGATTCTGAAAATGTGGCAAGTCTAAAAAATTTTCATTCAGCGGTTTCCGAGAAATAATTTTTTTATTATTTGCTTTTAATCCAAGATAGCTGCCATACCATGTGACCTGTGACGTCACAATTATCATAAAAAAACATTCTGCATGGGTGTCACTCCTACCCTGAAAGTTTTTGTCTCAATCGGACATATGGTTGCTGAGAAAAATGAGGTTTAGCCCGTACGGACGGACAGATTGACGGACAACTTGAAAACATAATGCCTCCGCTGACTTTGTCGGCGGAGGCATAAAAAACGAACCGGGGATAGCATGATTGATTCAAATTTGTTTGTACATTGCTGCTATGTTTGCATTGCATTTACCATCAAGTTTTTGCAATTTTCCAACACCACTTAACGATATGCACCCCCAAATTTGAATTAAACCTCCATCCATGCTAAATGGTCGTCTTTGAGCAAGGCTCTATCAGTTTCAGTTTTTTGTCGTCTCACATACCATCTTCGATTAGATCCAAATACAATTTGACTCATCTGTTCAAAGCACCTTTGAACATTGCTCCATAGTCTAATTTCTACGTTCTTGTGTATATTTTAGCCTTTTTCGTCTTGTCCCCCTTTCTTAACAGGGTTCTTCTTTCTGAAACACATCCTTTAAGTCCCGATTTCAAAAGTGACCTTCGTACTGCTGATGGATGGACAACGACACCTGAGTCTTCTGACAGTTCTGTTGTCAATTCAATTCTGGTCTTCTTTCTATTCCTCAAGGATATTATCAAGTATTGCTCATCCCTGATGGACACATTTTTTGGTCTTCCAGTGCTGGGTTTGTCAATTAATTATAGATGATCTTTCTCTGTACTTGTTGTTACCTCCACCACTAAAGATGGATGTAGGTTATGTTTTCACCCATCTGTCTGTCTGTCCGTGAGCAGGATAACTCAAAAAAGTTAAGGACGGATTCGATTGAAACTTGGTGGACATGCTGTGTGTGCCAAGAACAAATAGATTAGATTTTGGTGAAGATTCAGACATGGATATTACAGACTTGGCATTTAATATGGAATATATATTTTTTTCTTGACTTGGGTTTACTTTCTTAACTCAGTATATCAATCTGGTGAGTTTCTTTTACACTTTGGTGATTTATTTGTTAAAAGAACCATGTCACTGATTGTCTGTCGCAGCAAGAAGTCAACAACAGGATTATATCACAGGTGGCGTGGCAAAATGTACGGACAGGTGCATTTGACGATTGGCTTCACAGTCGGGTATACAAGGGTTGTTGCGTTCTGTATTAGTGGAAAACAACTGCTGCACGTCTCCAAAAGTTATTGCCGCTTCCTCTGGAGATGGTCCGTCAACTCGACAATGCTGTTTGTCATGGAGTGGTGGCTTTACGAAATTACAGCATGAAAGAGCGTGCTATTGCTCGGCAGTATGGCATCACTCAAGGTCAGGTGTCAAAGATCCTGAAACGAAATGCTCAGAGGGGTGTCCCTGCTCCAATACCGAGGCCAGGACGTCCCCACAGAACCACAAGGAGGGATGATCGCCAGCTGCACCGGTTAGTCCGAAATGGCCATACCAAGTCAGCTAATCGGCTTAGGGCTGAGCGGCAGCAACTGACAAATGTGCCTGTATCCAGAAGGCTAGTCAACCAACGACAGGTTCAAGCAGGCTATCGTGCCAGGCATCCCCTGGGAAAGCCACGCCTGACCAGACAACAATGCCAGCGCCGATTGCAGTGGGCCAGAGAGCACCGTCAATGGCAGCCAGGACACTGGAATTATGTGATCTTCAAGGACGAGTCTAGATTTCTGGTCTATCGTCAAGATGGCCACGTCCGAGTGCGCAGACAAGTGCATGAAGCCTACAATGAAGATTGTATAGTGCCAAGAGTCCAAGCTGGAGGTGGTGGGGTGACCATTTTGGCTGCTTTTCATGCAGGGGGCAAAACTGACCTGGTTGTTCTGAATGGAAACCTGAACCAGTTCAAGTACAGGGCCATTCTGGAAGAAACATTGCTTCCATTTGCTCGTGCAGCCTTTCGAGGAAACTTTGTCTTCCAAGATGACAATGCACGGCCTCATCGTGCTCGCATGATCCAACACTTTCTTGCTGACCGTGGTGTAGAGCATATGGAGTGGCCTGCCATGTCCCCGGATATGAATCCGATAGAGAACTTGTGGGCAGAATTAACGCGTCAAATCGACCACTTGGACCAGCAGCCGACCTCTGTGCGTGAATTGCAGCAGGCTATTGTCACTGCATGGCAAGCGATTCCAGTCCAAACCTTGGCAAATCTCGTGAACAGCATGCCTCAACGTGTACGTGCTCTCCTGAATGCTCGTGGGGGTTACATGAAGTACTGAACTGTAATTTTACTGTCGGTAATCGCAGTCGTAATTTAACTTTTGTTTTTGTTTAAAAAAAATTTGGCTAATGTGCAAAATAAAGAGATACTTCTGGAAAACGTACAGAAGTTTAACACAGTACTGTCCATGAATTGAGTTCGATATCAGTTTACATCTCTTTCAAGGATCAATTTATTTGTTTCGAAATGGCAAATGTGGTTTTTGTTTCTTTTAAAGGTCACATTAACAAAATCTAGAATAATTTCAACATAATTCCAATGAACTTTTGGTTCTAAGACATCTTGAAGAGGTAAGTTCACCCCCACAAAAAAAATATTCCATATTAAATGCCAAGTCTGTAGATTGTGGAAGCAAACATACTGTATTAATAACAAACTGTATTAATAACAAACTGTATTAATAACAATCAACGTTGTTATAATAGTAGAAAACAGTGGAGGCTTTGAGTGAATTGTTGATGCTTACAACATCCATATATTGTAACTCCTGAATGTGTCCAACACTTTTGCACAGTATTATAAGTGCTCACAAATGTATATTTTGACTAAAGAGGGGGCTATTTACGAAATTTCATGCAGTCAGTCACAAATTATATCTATATATATCTATATATCTATACACACCATTCGACATGCCTACATAAACTTCCTCCAAACCCAAAGTGAGCCTTTCAAGGCAACCTGGGCCACCTTGTCACACATCCTCCTTCTTTCTGTCCAACACACTCCAAGCCGAGCAAGAAATGCAGAAAAGGAATTGCCAATATACCCTCTACACCCCACCTCAAATGGCTGACAGGAAACTCGCCAACCCTTCTCCCGACACTCTACCTCCAGCTCACTGTACTTTCCTCTCTTCCTTTCATGCACCTCCTCAATGTTCTCTTCCCAAGGTACAGACAATTTCCCTAAGATGACCTGTCTTGTTGCACCCGACTAGATGACAATGTCAGGCCGCAACCTTGTCACACAGATCTCCTCTGGGAATACCAATTGTGGGTTTAGGTCTGCCACCACCTGCCAATCACAAGCATCTGACAGCCCTTTTGCTTTCCACCTCCTCCTCTTTCCACCTCTTACCACTTGGTCCTCTTTGACAAACAACACCTCTCCCCCATCGGTCTCCTTCTCCACTCTTCTCTCTCTCGATCTCAGCACCTCTTGTTGCACCATCTGCACTACCACCGCCAGCACCTGATCATGCAGCCACTTGTATCTTCCTGCTGCCAATGCTACTGAGCATGCACTCGGTGCATGCTGGACCATTCCCAAACCTCCACACAAATAACATCTCTCCTCCTGCAACACCCCCCACAATCTCAAGTTTACTGGTGACGGAAGCACATCATACGTTTCCCGCAACAGGAAACTCAATATTGGCTCCATCCTCCAAATCTTTTTCCACTTCAATGTCCTCACCCGCACACCTTCCCACCGCGTCCAAGCACCTTGCTGTGCCTGTCCGACTGCTTTCCCATATCTCCCCTCCTCCTCCTTTCTTCTCACCTCCCTCTCAACCATCTTCCTCCTCTCTTTCACACATGCCTTTCCCCATCACTCATGCTTCATCCACACCAAGCCATGCTTCCTGTGCTGTACCATCCCCATGACTTCCTCCTGTTTCAATCGCTCCTCCATCTAATCCACCTCTGCTCTTGCATTCCACTTCCGACTTCCCTTCTTCTCTGGGAGAGCATTATATATTGTTGCGGATCTCCCGAAGCCCGTTCCCGTTACAAAGGGGGAATTAAACCCCTTTTTTCCCCTCCGGGTCTTCGTGTCCACGAGGCCAAATCGCCACTTCCGAAGCAAGCGTGAAAAAGGGTATCGGGTCAACGTTGCACGTACCTTTAACCCACGCTACCACAAAAGAGGGAACCGAACCTTGCACAAGCCACGCTTAATCGAGTATGCCCGAGCGGTATGCGTATCGCGTGACTCATGCCGTTACTTTCATGGAACCCGCTTCGAGCGGTTCTAGTCGTACCATGCGAGGCCAATCAATGGAAGGGACGGAAACGGTCAAATAAGAGGAATAACACGATTTATTATTTATGTACAATGATTCGCAGAAGGAAATGGGACACAGAGCAGAAGCTTAATCAACCTTAACGTATCCCCAGACACAGGGCCCACTCACGCACACGGGGAGAGGAAGAGAAGAAGTTCGCGCGCCAAACGCGCTTTGCCGTCGGTCGCTCGGCGTGGGTCTCTGGCGGTCACGGCACGTATGCAGGAGAAGGCAGGCAGGAGGAGATCGCGCGTCTGTGGCCCGGCACGGGTCGTCTTCTCGAGCGCGCGATTAACACAGCGCAGAGCGCAGAGCACGGGGAAAGTTTGTGCACAATCACGATAACCAGCAATTCAATGCACTCGTTCTGCAGCGCGTTCTCGTGCGTTCTCAAGCTCAACAACTCCACTCACTCTCACAGGGGCTCCGACAACTGAACTGACTCGTGACTCAAACTCATCTGAGGTGGGGGGGGGGGGGGGCTCGGAGCAGGGTTTTATGGCTCCGTCCGGCCTTACTCGAAAGTTCCAAACCCCACCTCTCATCGTCGTGGTTAGCCACTCCCCTCAAGCCCTGATTGGCGGCTTGTTGCTTACCGGCCACTCCCTCCTGCAGCACCTCCCTTCGGCCTCGCCAGACTTGTTCAGGCCTGCCACATGGCATGCTAGCGCCAAAAGACCACCCTACTCACGGGCCTGCTCAACGCAAAACTAACACAGGAAAGGACTACGCTTACATTCACTAATAAATAACTGAACTATTACGAGGCTTCATGTTGTGGTGCGTCTACCTACGAGGGGGATTATCTTTTATTCCAAAACCGTAACAATATTAAAGATTGCTAAATGACAATCTTAATTTCTCCTCACCCATGCAAACTGTATTAATAACAATCAAAGTTGTTATAATAGTAGAAAACAGTGGAGGCTTTGAGTGAATTGTTGATGCTTACAACATCCATATATTGTAACTCCTGACTGTGTCTAACACTTTTTCACAGTATTCTAAGTACTCACAAATGAGAAATGTATATTTTGACTAAAGAGGGGGCTATTTACGAAATTTCATAGTCAGTCACAAATTATATATATATATATATATATATATATATATATATATATATATATATATATATATATTGTTACTGATCGCGGTTTAGATGTTATGATGGGCCGAGCGGATGGTCCGACCGCGACCGTTACAGGATCCCCGACTCACCCGATTCCACCCAAACGTTGGCCGGATCGCACCGCAGCTGCTCAATGAGGGAAAAGACTAAAACGACGAAATGCAAAGAGGAAAAGGAATAAAACGAGAAGACGTACAGACGAGTAATGGGATTTATTATTTACACAAGCAAAAAGGAGCAATCAAGGTTTATTTACAACACATAAGACGCAGGTGACACAGTGCAAATATTAGCTTACCTACAGACTTAATTAAATACCCAGGGACAGAACAAACAAAACAAACTCACGTACACAAGAAGGATGGAATGGCAGGAGGTGGATGGCTGGAGGGAGAGGAAGGTCCAAGGGGGGTCCTGCAGCACAACCGGCGCGTTTAGCAGCCGCCGTTCAGGCCCCACGCTGCTGTTGTGGCTGCTGTGGACGTCGCGTACTTTGCCAGGCCTCGTCTGACGCGTCTGGTCCAAACCCTCAACTCTTTCTTGTGCGTTCGTTCACTCTTTACCACCGACTCCTCACCGCAACCAACGCAACCAACTGACCACCACCACCGACTCCTCACCGCAACCAATGCAACCAACTGACCACCACCACCGACTCCTCACCGCAACCAACGCAACCAACTGACCACCGACTCCACTGACTGACTCCTCACGACTCTCTCTCTTGTAACCGACTCACTTGCTTCCTGCGTGCGCGCCTTTATAACGCCTCCGGCGATTAAGCCGCCGGCCTTCTGGACACGCCCATCGGGGTGCTCACCTCGGCCCTGGTTGGTCGCGCGACCCTCTGGCTCCGCCCTTGATGACGGGCGGGCACGCACCTCTTCCCCTCTATGACGAGGTGGAGACACGCCTTTCTTCTCCGACCCTGCCTCGTGGTCAATGGCGGTTATTGGAGGGGAGGTAATATGGGCAATCGAGGCTCGGCAATGACGAGAGGGGATGTAAAGGAAATGGGGATTTTGGGGATGGGAATGAAAGGGGATCTATTCTCTTTCACTGGTGCAATGGAGTACTTCAATTAATGGGAGACACAGCCTTACCCTAGAACACAGAATAAGAGATAACTATCAACAGGGGTATTCTATTACTTGGCTGACGTGTATGCTTGTGGACTAATTATGGGATGCCCTTTCACCTTTACACAGCTCCGGAGGTAGGGGGGCGCAGAATAAACAATAATAATAATAATACAGCACACAATCAAAAAAATACAGTCCTCATCTCCGCAACAATATATATATATATATATATATATATATATATATATATATATATATATATATTGTTAGCGGATCTCGAACGTCGGCTCTCTCCTTATCAAGGGGGGGTTAATCCCCTTGTTCTTTTATCTGGCCGACGCGAATCCTGGAAGTTATACGCTCCTTCCGGTCGGTATTAGGTAGGGTTATTGGTCAACTTAGTCCTAATACCTAATTACTAACACCGACCGTGAAGCAGGGAAATAACTCCCGTCCGAACCATGTTAGTGGACGTGAGTCCTGAATGTTAGTGGACACGCCGAGCGAAGCGAGCCGCGATTCGGGCCATAAGCAAGGACTAAACCCGATTATGGCGGTTCCGATCGTGCCACGTTTACCCAATGGAGAAAAGACTGATGCGATCGGATGGAGAGAACACCAAGAGAAGAGGAAGAACAGATGGGTTTATTAATTATGTACAAAGAAAAGAGGAAACGAAAGAAATGTACAAGAAGAAGAAGGAAGAAGAAGTATGCAGGGCAGCCTTAAACAGTCTTATTCTTAATACCCCAGGACAAACAGGCCCGTCTCACAAACACACTCACACGGGGATTGTAGATGGTTGATCGTCACCAGCGCTTCCAGGCTCCAGCCAGGCTCCGGTCCAGCGGACAAAACCCGGCAGGCAGCTCTGCGTGTAGTGGAATGTGAACGGACAATTATATAATGGGGGGAAGGCTGGTGTCCTAGCGGCGTATGTAATAAGTGCACACTCGTGCCAAACGCCCCCTCTCTCCAATGTCCTGTTTTAGCACAAGGTTCCAACAAGAGTCCTTTCACAAGCACGCTTCCAACAAGCTCTTTCAACACCAATGCTTCTCAAAAGTCCTTCTCAATGCGCATTTCCAACCAGTCCTTATACTCACGAGTTGCCTGGGTAAGTTCTCCAAATGTGCTCTCTGGTAAGTCCTGTACAGTCCTTTCACAAGCCACCCTTCCAACAAGTCCTGTAAAAGGGCTTTGCATTCGCACTTTTATAACTCAAGCAGCGATCGCTCCGCGAGCCCAAAAGCCACGCCTATCAGGCGATCTTACTACAGCCCTGGTTGGCTGGTGCTTGCTTACCGGCCCCGCCTTTGACGGCTGGGTGACGTGGCCACACCTTCTTCCAGGCCTCACCTCGTGGCTTATGGCGGCGTTGAGCAAGCTCATGGGCAGCTACGGCTGCGGCTGCTGGCCAAGGAGTGTACCAAGTCGGGAGGGGGCATGGGGCACAGACTGGAGGGCGCGCTTAATGGCATCGCTTGGAGAGGGAGGCTGGCAAAATGAATGGAATGGGGCCTACTCCTTATTTGATTGACACAACGCAGATTCAACTATTGGAAACATGGCCTTATCTATACACATACTAATGACATAACTGAAGTCCTATGGTGACCTACGTGTTGCTTGTGGCCTAACTATGGGGTGCTACCCTTAACCCTTTAATGATGTGATATTTACAAGAGTGTGGGTTCTCAAAACCGCAACACTGCACCCATCCTTTTGCCAGGCTCGTCCCAAGCCGAAACATCAGGGCTATCCTTTACCTCTACATGTGACACTTAGGTGTAGTTACCCTCTACTTTTAACCTACTACCCTGAGTGCGACAGTTTTAACACTAGATATGTCCCCCTGCTGCGTTGCGTCCTACCTAACTGACTCACGCCCACAATTAACCGAATTACGGAATGGTTTTCCATCTACACATATAGCCGGTGGGGAGCATTATTTACAAGACTACTATTAATTATTTACAACTACAACCCAGGACCTGTCTTTTGTGGGAAAAAGAATAGAGATTTTGATAAGAGGAAAGGCCATTGCAATGCACTGCACCGATACACCATACCCATATGTACCAAAAAATGCACCTAATAAAAGAAAATGCACAAAAACACCATCATGAAAATGCACCAAAACATTTCAAAATAATTAATGAATGATGTCTTCTGCGCTCCTCTGCTGGGCCGATGTATCTTGGCTTCTGGCTTAATCTTCTTACTTGATGTTAATTAATTAATAAAAAGGGCACACACCGCGTCTGCTTTTTAAAAATGGCCAGCAGGGCCAACTCAGGTGGTCCACTGCTGGGCATTGATGCCACTTAAAACAGTGGTCCGCAAGCCAGATACTGCTGGCAGCAAAGGTCTGTCCCAGCAGAGGTGCCAGGCCACAGAACGTGTGGTCCATATGTGCCAGGCCACAGAACGTGTGGTCCATAGGGTGTACCGGTGCAGGCAGGCATGCAGGCAGCAAGGTGCAGGCAGCAAGAGTGCGGCCGCACAATTCAGGGCACCTTCACACTCCCCTCGGACAAAAGACCATGGTCCATGAGTGGGGAAAGAAGACAAAGCAGAGATTAGCGGGAGGGCAAGGGCGCAAGAGCACACGTAATCACAGGGCAATGCGACATGAAGGGCGCGGGAGAGCGAGCGGAGGAAGCTCGTCCCTACTTGTTCGTCACCCCCCATGTCACCTACTCTACCCTTGCCCCTACCCCGTATTTACACAATTTACAAATACGTCTCTACCCGTCTTGTCCCCCATATCTCCCCTAAACCAAATTCGTCACCAATCCCTTCCAAGAAGGAAGGGATGGAATACATACAATGTCTCACCCACGTCAAGATGCGTCTTACATTCCAAATCGTTCGCCAAAACCTGGTGTGGAGTCCTATCACCTCGGTGAGTGGATGCGGATGGTGCGAAGAGATTTTCTTCCTATCTATCCTTCTAATTGACATTATCACTGTTAAACTACCTGGGGTCTTGCCCTGACCAATCCATTGGCCACTCTACTCTATAAATAAAATAAATATAACCATCTTTAGAGGCCATTTTCCCCCGCAAAGCGGGGGTTGGCCTTTTTCGGGGACCGTGGTTGTTGTTGTTTTTCGATCCCCTTTTTGAAGCAATGTTTTACGGCCGGATGCCCTTCCTGACGCCAACCCTTTTTGCCGCCTTTAACGACAAACAGGGAATTACCAGTGAACTGGTACTCAATTAGCCGACCTCGGAAGGATGACAGGCTGAGTCAACCCCCCTGGCGTTAATTCAGCGATCGACCGGGATTCGAACCCAGGATCCTAGGATCCTAAGCTGGCACCCTAGCCGCTAGCCCAACACCAGGGTTTTATGCGGTTCTATAAACCAATTCCCATTGACCATCCCTGTGGTGCCTCCCAATTTGGGGTCTCACTCCCCCCATTTTTCTCTGTGCCCTCGCACAATTTTGGGGCTGGGTTGTGTGGCTCTCCTAGCAGGTCCTACTTACCTGCGCACCTCCGCCACTGAACGTCGCCACCCGAGCTTGCCTAGCTCCTCACACTACACTAACCGGGGAAGGCCCTCCCTGGCACTTACCCACTCTATGCCCACCTCGGCATCGGGCAACCCGGGTCCTTCCCATGGATCCTCGGGCCCCACTGAACTCTACACAACACTACCTGGCTCCCAGAGCCTACCTGCGGCCTCACCTGGCCGACAGACTACCAGTGGCGGAGTGCTCATTTAACCATACGTACTAATGAAGCCACACGCCCAGCCATTCCACACACTAATGCACCCCTCTAAGCAATACTTTGCTCCTACTTGCACCACAGATGTCAATATCCAACCAATTTACCTACTCCCTCTACCTAACCTTTAAACTACCCTCCCAGGGTATTCGTGAAGGGGTCCATCCTTCCCCCATCCACTCCTTCGCACCATGCACTCCACTCCACTCATCCCACAATACTCACTCCACACCATTTATTCCAGGCCATTTATTCCAGACCATTTATTCGCTTGCACATTATGCAAGGCAATCACTCAATACACAATGACACACATCCTAAATACCCTCACAATACATCACTTCTCCAAACCATTGCCTCATTCGCTCAGATTTTCCCACGCTCCAATTCCTCATTTCAACATGCTCACCAGCAAGACTCATTCCAATTCTTCATTTCATCCTAAACTTCAAGCTCATACACACAGCACCATTTAATCTAACTATTTCCCCTAATACTGATGCTTTCCCTGTCATCCCTTATACTAAGCACTCCCTCGTCATTATCATCCACATAATCTGACTACGTCCCCGCTACTTGTACAATGTCACTACTTAATTCTCAAGTCACCTATAGTCATTTCTAGGTCCCTAACCATGATCCAAGCCCTCCCTGGCTAGTTCTCACCGCCAAACCCCATAAATCTATGGCTCCTTTGCCCCAAGGGATGTGAGGGATGGTAGAGCCACCATCCCTCTACATCGCTATCACCATTACTACTACTACTACTACTACTACTAGTAGTAGTAGTAGTAGTAGTCCACTTACTACGAGCCTCTCGTGCGGGAATACATTCTCACAGCTCGGCTTCGGAAAACCGAGCAATGCATACGGTGGTCTGTCTCCTGTTGGTTGGTTCTGTCCGGCATTTACGATTCTGGGGAGGTATACTCGGGCCGAGGTTCCAAGGTCCATCTCGGCGCGGAGCCTTTCGGTCTCTGGCCCGATGACCCAACCTCCCCCGGTCGGAGCACCGCGCCCGCCAGGGGACGAAGGTCCGGCCTGGCCGACCTCACCCGGAATCGTGCCGTTCGCCGCTACGATGCGGCACCGACATTCTACTACTACACTCGCTCATGCATTCTCTTTCGCTCCACACTCAGGTGCACACCACTCTGTTACACACTACTCTCACACACATTCTTGTGCACACTCTCCCGTTACGTACTCCGTAACACTCCCGGGTGTGCACTATCGCATCCACCCACTCAGCGCACACCTACCCACGGGTGTGCAATCTCCTGTCGCACACCCAATCATGCGCTCTGGTGTGCATCCCCGCACACTCTCCACAACCAACTCACTCTCTGTGTCGCACTCCTCACACTTGGTTTCACACATACACTCCATCGTGCATTCGCTTTCACTCTCTGTTTCATACTTGCACTCCGGCGCCGTTCGCACATGCACGCCATTCCCTTTCATACACCTCTCCACGGAACCTTCCACAATCGCCCGGGTGATGCCGGGATCCCAAGCGCGCGAAAAATCCTTTCGCGCCAAACCTTTTCACGCCATATACAGCCCGGCTTACCTTTGGGATCCTCCTCTCTACCCGCAGCTGCAAATTTTAATTGGGGTTAACAAGTACTACATCGTGATGTGAATACAGACTTTGTGCATATTCCATTTCTTCCCTCCGCGATTGCTTTTCTAAGTCCGCCGTTTCTTCCACCCCAATTTCCACTATAATTAATTCATTTTCCTTTCCCTCGACGACCGCTGGCGCTAATAAAATTTTATTTTCTACTTCGGCGGTCGTCGGCTTCTCCATACCCCAAGTCGTGATTTCTACCCCGGTCCACGTAACTGCGCCTTGCTCAGCCTCGCTTTTCCCGCGTTCCTCAAGCCACACTACCCCGTCGCATACCGATGCGTCTTTCCCGCTCGACCTGCGGTCTATGTCCTTCTCCATCTTCTTTATCTGGCAAACCCACTGTTTCCAAACCCTGTTAACCCGTCCTTCATTCCTTCCATCTGGTTCTCTCGGGTGGCCATCCTGTTTTCCAATCCCGTTATCCCCTCATTCATTTCTCTGGCTTGGCCACCCATGTCCTTCAATTGACCCCCCCAATTTGCTTCCAAATCCCCCCAATTTGCTTCCTAATCCCCCCCAATTTGCTTCCCAATTGCTCTCCCATTTTGTTTTCCAACCCTTTTATTTCCCGGGTGGATTTATCACTTTGGGCGTCCAATTTGCCATTTATTTTATTTATTTCATTCTGTTGGGTGCCCATCATTTCTTTCATTTCCCGGGTTTCTTTGGTGGATTTGTCACCTTGGGCATCCATTTTCGCATTCATCTCCTTTATTTGGGCCAAGAATAGTTGCATGTACCCTGGCATCGTGGGCTCGGCTGCCGCGGCCATGTGCGAGGCGCCGCCATTTTGTCCGCCTGCAACCCCTACTGCTGCATCCTCTCCAATTGCATCCTCCATCTCCTCCAATTGTCCCACTTCTTCCCGGGGGTCCTGGGTTAACTCTAATTCCTCCTCATCTACCCCCACCGGCATCCGATCGCCTTGGCTATCCATGGCACGATTCAAAATTTAGGTGTTAAATATAATTTCGACCGTGTGTAATTTTGACCAAATTTATTCAAAATATAAAAAATTTGGTTCGGGTCCAAATCCCACTCCTGACACCAATTGTTGCGGATCTCGAACGTCGGCTCTCCCCTTATCAAGGGGGGGTTAATCCCCTTGTTCTTTTATCTGGCCGACGCGAATCCTGGAAGTTATACGCTCCTTCCGGTCGGTATTAGGTAGGGTTATTGGTCAACTTAGTCCTAATACCTAATTACGAACACCGACCATGAAGCAGGGAAATAACTCCCGCCCGAACCATGGCGTTAGTGGATACGCCAAGCGAAGCGAGCCGCGATTCGGGCCGTTAACAGAAGAGTAAACCCGATTGTAAGTGGTTCGGCCGAAATCGCGCCACAGGTACTCAATGGGGAAATCACTAAAGCGATCGTACGCGGTGTACCCCGGTTTAGAATAGGTACACCGTATCCCTGCGTGTCGTAAGAGGCGACTAAAAGGGTTGGCGGCAGGAAGGGCATCCGGCCATAAAAACATTGCCTCAAAAAGAGAACCATGACAATTACGACTACATATGGGCAGGATTTTTTTTTTTTTTTTTTTTTTTTTTTGTATACAAGATCGAGGCTCGTGAAAGAGCGAACATTAATCACACAGAAAGACAAACACACATAAAACAAATAACATCGGGAGCGGTAGACAAGATGGGGAGAGAGGGGGAAAGACACAAACACAACATTTGAGAGCAGGGACCGAGAGACATGGAGACATCGAGAGATCTGTGGGAGGGAGAGGGCTTTGGGGGGGAGGCATGTGAAGGGGGGGGGTGGGAGAGGTATAAACATATGGACACTGCCAGGATTTCCAGGAAAGAAGTTGGAATTTCAAACAAGGTGGATCTGAGGTGAATTAGTGGGGGTAGAAAAGGTCAATGTTTTGGATGGGGGAAGATAAGAGATGGTGGTGAACAGCTGTTTTAAAGACCTGGAGGGAGGAGAGGGATTGAAGGGAGTGTGGGAGTTTGTTCCAGAGGCGGGAGAAAAGAGGAATGAAAGAGTGAAGGTGAGCAGAGAGCCGAGATTTCGGCAGTTTAACCATCAGAGGGTTGCTGGCAGATCTTGTGCGACCTGTAGGAATATTTGGGGGACAGAGCACAGAGAGAGCTGGGGGAGCAAGGCCGGAGAGGAGTCGGTAGAAGACAGAAAGACCACCTACCTGCCTGCGGTGAGTGAGTGAAAGGCCCTCAGAGATAGCTTCATCGCGGGAGATTCCAATGATTTTGAAAGCTTTGGATTCAACGGCGTGAAGCCGAGCCAGGTGTGAGGCAGGAGCACCAGCCCATAGGGGAGAACAGTATTCCATTGAGCTGCGGATGAAAGCCTTGTATGTGGTGAGGAGCTCAGGTGTGCCGAGAAAGGACTTCGCACGACGGAGGATGCCCAGTCGGCGACTGGCTTTGGAGGCCAGCTTGGAAATGTGGTTCTCCCAAGAAAGATCATGGCAGATAGTGAGACCCAAAAGCTTTAGCGACAGAACTTCTTGGAGAGGATTGTTGAGAAAGTAGATGGGAGGGTTGTCCAGTCGATCTTTTCGGAGAGACATAGTAAGAGAGTGAGATTTGTCAGGATTGAAAGACATGTTCCACTTGTTTGACCAGTCTGTGATTTTGTCCAGGTCTTCAGAGAGTGAGGAGGCTGCAGACTGCCGATCTGAGGGAAGAGGAATGGAGCGGCAGAGAGTGGAGTCATCAGCAAAGAGATAGAGAGGATTTTCCAGAGAGTCGGAGAGATCATTGATAAAGACCAGAAAAAGCACAGGGCCCAGCACACTTCCTTGGGGAACTCCAGCCTGAACAGGAAGGGGAGATGAGAGAAATCCATTCAGGGCCACACGTTGACTACGACCAGAGAGGAAGTCCGCAAGCCATGCATGGAGATTTCCATGGATACCATAGGAGGAGGGTTTGGTGAGCAGAGCTGGGTGCCAGACCGTATCAAAGGCCCGTGATATGTCAAGGGAGACAGCTCTGATTTCCTGTTTGGCATTGTGGACCTCCATCCATTGTTGAGACAGCAGAAGCAGCATGTCCAGAGTAGAGTGACCTGGTCTGAAACCAAATTGATGATCAGAGATCAAGCCATTGGAGAAGAGGAAAGATTTCATATCCGAAGCAATGATGGATTCCATGACTTTGCTGTTAATTGGGAGCAGGCTGATTGGTCTGTAGTTGCAAGGATCTGTTTTTGCACCTTTTTTGTGTAAAGCGGTAATGTTAGCTGATTTCCAGGATGCTGGCAGATGACCTTGAGCAAAAGATAGGGTGAAAAGAACAGAGAGAGGGTGAGATAGAGCGGCAGAGCAGGATATTAGGACCCGTGGGCTGATGCCGTCTGGTCCAGTTGCAGAATCAGAGTCGAGGTTTGACAAAAACTCCTCCACCTTGTCAGGAGAGAAGGACACAGAGTCCAGGAGCAGTTGGGTTCGACTGGGAAAGGTGGGAACAGAGAGAGATGGGTTTGGGACTAAGGATTTTGAGGCGAACACAGAGTTGAGGCATTCGGCTTTGTCACGTGCGATGTCAACTGTGTGGCCATTTGAGGTAAGGGAGGGGATGGAGGGGGAACAAACACCAGAAACGGATTTGACCAGACGCCACCAGGATTTGGAGGAAGGAGACAGGTTTGAGAGTTCATTCTTGAGTGAGGAGAGATAATGCTTCCTGGCACTCCTGAGGGTAGACACACACTTGTTCCGAGCTTGGTGGAAGGAACTGAGATTGCCTTCAGTTGGATTAGCCTTCCAAGAGGCAAAGGCAAGTTGTTTCAGGGCAACTGCCTCACCACAAGATACAGTCCGAAGTACCCCGTAGGGGACCCCACTCCCTCTCGTCAAAACTCAAGGTGGGGAACCCGATCGAAGCAAGGGTGGAAATCATTCCATTTATGACGAAACGTCTGATGCCTGACGTGGAGATCGGTTTCTGAGATTTGGGACATGGAATGTAGGGACAATGACAGGGAGATCAGGAGAAGTGGTGGAAGTATTGGTCAGAAGAAGAGTGGACATATGTTGTGTGCAGGAGACGAGATGGAAGGGAAGTGGTGTGAGAATGGTGAAGGGTAGGCAGGGACAGAAATTCAAGTTTGTGTGGCAAGGGTACCTGGAGGGCGTGAATGGTGTTGGTGTCCTGTTTTCTGAGGAGTTTGTAGACAGTGTGGTGAGTGTGACTAGAGTGAGTGAAAGGTTGATGATGGTGAAAATGATGATTGGAAAGCTCTTGGTGAACATCTTCTCGGGATATGCTCCGCAGGTTGGTCGGAGCGATGAAGAGAAGGACAAGCTCTGGTGTGCTATAGAGAAGCTGATGGAAAACGTGAAAGATGAGGAAGTTGTTGTGGTCGGAGGAGATCTAAATGGACATGTGGGAAGGAGTATGGACGGTTTTGAGGGAGTTCATGGGGGTTACGGATATGGTGTGAGAAATGGAGAAGGTGAAAGGATTTTGGAGTTTGCTGATGGAGCTGATTTGTTGATTTGTAATACTCAGTTCCAGAAAGAGGATAATAAGCTTGTTACATACACGTCAGGTGGATCGACGACAACCGTTGACTACCTGCTGGTGCATAGGCGAGATAGGGGGCACCTCCGGGACACAAAGGTGATCCCGGGGGAGGAGGCTGTTTCACAGCACCACTTGGTTGTCTGCGACATAAGGGTGAAAAGTGCGAGGAGAGCTCGGCGGGTGAAGTACCAACCGAGAATGAAGGTGTGGAGGTTGAAAGAGGTGACAGTGAGGGGGGCATTAAAAGGAAGGCTGAGTATGGTGGAGGATGATGTGGTTGAGCTTGAAAGTGGTTGGATGTCCATGAAAGATAGTCTGTTGGGATCCGTTGGTGAGGTATGTGGATGGACAAAAGGACCACCGTGGCACTCGGAAACATGGTGGTGGGATGATGAAGTTGGAAAGAAGATTGACGAGAAGAGGAAGAAGTTCAAGGAGTGGCAGAAGGCGAAGGGTATGGGGGCAGAAAAGGCAGAGCATGAAAGTTATAAGGCAGCCAAGAAGGCTGCAAAGAAAGAGGTAACAAAGGCACAGGAGGCATGTCGGAAAATGTTCAGAGAATGCTTGGATTTGGAAGAGGGTCAGAGAGCGGTATTCAGGATTGCAAAGCAGATAGCGAAAGAGAGGTGTGATGTGATGGGGGTGAGTTGCTTGAAGGATGAAGTGGGACAAATCGTTGTGGACCCAGATGGAATTAAAGGAAGATGGAAGAGATGTATGGAAATATTGTTGAATGCAGAGATGAATGGGATGGCAACATAGAGAGTAACCCAGTTTTAGGACCGGCAGAGAAGATAACCGGGAAGGAAGTTGAGGAAGCGATAAAAGCAATGAAGAGTAGAAAAGCGTGAGGGCCGACGGGAGTTGTGGGAGATATGTTGAAGGCAGCGGGAAATTGGGGTGTGAAGAGAATGACAGAGATCTATAATCTGGTGGTGAAAGAAGGCCGCATTCCAGTGGTTTCGGTACTGAGTACCCTCGTCCCTCTATACAAGGGGAAAGGTGACCCTCTGCAGTGTGGCTCGTACCGAGCAATAAAGTTATTGGAGCATGGAATGAAGATATTGGAAAGGGTGTTGGAGAGGAGGATAAGGAAGAGAGTGAAGATTGACGAAATGCAGTTTGGATTTATGCCAGGAAGAGGAACGACAGACACGCTTTTTATTGTGAGGCAGTTGCAGGAGAAGTATATGGAGAAGAGGAAGCAGTTGTTTCTTGGGTTTGTTGATCTGGAGAAAGCATTCGATAGGGTTCCACGTGAAGTAGTGACATGGGCATTGAGGAAGTTAGGAGTGGAGGAATGGTTGATCAGAGTGGTGATGGCAATGTACAAAAGAGCGCGCACAGCTGTAAGGACGAAGGACGGGAACAGTGGTGAGTTTGAGGTGAAGGTGGGAGTGCATCAGGGGTCGGTACTAAGTCCACTACTATTTGTAGCTGTGATGGAGGTGCTGGCTCAGAACGTAAAGGAGGGTTTACCATGGGAGTTGTTGTATGCAGATGATCTGGTGTTGATTGCAGAAAGTATGGATGGACTGAAGGAGAAGATGAAAAAGTGGAAGGAATGTATGGAGACAAAAGGTCTGAAGGTGAATATCGGAAAAACTAAGGTGATGGCAAGTGGTAAAGCATGTGGTGAGGTGGAAAGAACTGGGAAGTGGCCGTGTGCTGTGTGCAGGAAGGGTGTCGGAGTGAATTCCATTCAATGTACAATGTGCGCTGAGTGGGTTCATCAAAAATGTAGTGGTTTGAGAGGGTCATTAATCAGTGTGGCAGCTACATTCAAGTGTAAGGTGTGAACAGAGGGAGCTGCAGATGGAGGAAATGTTGAGTTGGATCTTGGAGATGGCGTGAAGCTGGAAGGTGTGAAAACATTTTGTTACCTTGGAGACATGCTGAATGGAGAAGGTGGATCAGACTCGGCAACGGTTGCTCGAGTGAGATGTGCATGGAAGAAGTTTCGGGAACTGAGTGGCGTGCTGACGAGGAGGGGAGGGTCATTGAAGCTGTAGAGAAAGGTGTTTGCTGCATGTGTGAGAAGTGTTATGATTTATGGGAGTGAAACATGGGTAATGAACGTAGAGCAGCAACGAAGGCTGGAAAGGGTGGAAATGCGAATGGTTCGGTGGATGTGTGGAGTATCGTTGAGAGAGGAAGACAAATGATGAATTCCAAAAGATGATGGGAATAGAGCCTGTGATGGATGCTGTGAAGAGAAACAGTTTGAGATGGTTTGGTCATGTGTTGAGGAAGGATGAAAGTGACTGGTTGAAAAGAGTGATGGGAATGAATGTAAAGGGAAGTAGAGGACGGGGAAGACCGAGAAAGACTTGGCTAAAGATGGTCGAAGAAGAAATGCGGGCAAGGGGGTTAACAAGGGGAGATGCAGAAAATAGGGCAAAATGGAAAACATTGTCATGGGGACTGCAAGGCTAACCCCCGCTCTTGCAGGGAAAATGGCCTTAAAAATGCCTGTTGTTGTTTGTTGTTGATCGGATGAGAAAGAAACCAAAGAATAAGAAGGAACAGGGATTTATTAATTATTTACACAAAAACCAAAACCAAAGAAGAGGGAACGAAAGCAATTATAGAAGAAGAAGACAGCGCAAATCCTTAAACAGTCTTACTTAAACCCACAGGACAATACAGACAGACTCGCACGAATAGGGAATTGCAGGCAGGAATGGCTCGAGGGATGAGAAGGGCAGACGGTCCACAGAACGGGTGGCAGGGAGGTCCGGGGATCGCGGCACTACGTCGAGGTCCCGCTTGAGCGTCCACGCTCCGGTGCAGTGGCGAAAACCCGGTCATCAGTGCTGGTTGGTATCGCCCACGAGCGTGCCGACTCTCACTCGCCGCAGGATGTTCGCGCCAAGAAAATGAATGGTCGATCCTCTCTCCCTCCTCTCTCAACTTCTCCGGTCGTACTCCCTCACTCATCTGCCTCTTACCGGCTCTCTTGAACCTCCTCACGCGTCTCTGGTGGGGGCCTCGCGCCAATGGTTTTATTACCACGCCCTTGGAACCCTCTCAAGCTCACCAGACGTTTCTTGCCACGCCCTATCAAGCCATGCCCACCGAGCCCTGGTTGGTTGTTAAGGGCTCTCTGACTCCACCTTTGATGACGAGGTGGTGCCACGCCCGTGCTCTGGTGGCTCCTCCCCCCTTCTTGGCCTTGTGCGTAATGGAGTTTGGCACCAGGCAGCGAACGCTGCTGGGCGACCAGAGGCAGTGTGATGCCCACTAAAACAGCCCAACTGTTACTGGCACTTTGAGGAGACGATGGGGGATATTGAAAGGGGACCTGTCTTAGTTGATTGATGCAACGTAGAGTCAACTATTGGAAACACAGCCTTACCTGGAACACATAATAATGACATAACTATAGAGAGGTCCTAAAGTGTCCTACGTGTTGTACATTGACTAACTAAAGTGCAATCTTTAATTAACAGCCAATTAAGGGGACATGTACACAGGGGTCATTTATAAGGGAATTTACATGTGAAGGTTCTAAAAACCATATATATATATATATATATATATATATATATATATATATATATATATATATATATATATATATATATATATATATATATATATATATATATGGTGAATGATCAAAGCAAGTCATGATCACGTGGGAGATATTGAATATCCTGGTTGCGGTCATCTTGGAGTAAGATCTGCAAGCATGGACAACGAATGACAATGCCATGGTTGACCATCATATAATAGGGTAGGATATTTTGGAAGCACTGTCAATTGGTATTTGGAGTGTGCAAGTTTGGATAACTAACATAGATTTCTACAAAACATTTGTAAGGGAGTGAGACCTTCCAGAAATGTAAAAGTGCAACTTCCACAAGGACTATCCTCTTTTATCTTAACAAAGAAGCACTTTGGTCACCAAGCTGACTTGCCATAAAGCCACGAGTTGTCCGGTAGTAAGGATGCAAAATAACAGCAGACAAGGAGCAAACTTGTGCGGTTCTGTCCCAGCCATCTGAGCAGTGTACCAATACACTGGCACCTTCCTCCCACAGTGCCTGCAACAAGATAATGTGCACATCAACTACAATATTAAAGAGCAAATAAATTAATCCTGAGAAAATGGATAACGATCTGTATTAAGCAATATGGGAATAAAGTAACAGTTGTACTGGTCACACAGACGTTTTGTCGCTGTCACACACCCAAAAGTAGAGCACATATCAAGACCTGAAAGTATGAAGATAAAGACATGCGAAAGGAGCTTCAGCTTAAGAAAGCAGAGCAGACACCATCAAATATAGACACACTTTTGAGATGTGTTCACAAAGAACATCTGTAGTAACTAGTCCTTGCTGGTTCACAATAATTTTGATTGACTACAGAACATTTAAAAAAAAATTTTGACATTCACATGAAAATACATGGACCAGGTGGAAGGTAGAGTTGGCATGAGAAGGCATTACGGTAGAATACTTGGCTATTGTTGCTTGTGCCCTAGCAGTACCAAATGCTTGTACAGTACCCTTGTTTATACATTTACTCAGGACAATGAACTAACTAAATCCATCATTCAGTAAAGATCAACTAGTCTTGTTTCCATTCACATATACCAGTCAGACATCAAAACTTCAGACGAATCTTTGTGTGATCACACCTTCAGAATCACTTCGGCAATCGGAGAACTTGGTAAGTAGTACATTTCCACTGTATTTTCTCACAAGCAAAGCCTGGTGGTCTTGTTCAACATTACATTAGACTAGGGCTTAGAATAACTGCATGAATGAAATGAATGATCGTTTTTAAGGCCATTTTCCCCGCTTGAGCGGGGGTTAGCCTTGCGGGCCCTATGACAATCATGGTTCCCTGTTTGAGGCAATGTTTTTATGGCCGGATGCCCTTCCTGACACCAAATGGTGAATATTTATAGATAAATATATATATATGTGTGTGCGCGGCGCACGCACGCACACACACACACACACCATTGTCTCTGTGTGGCCATATATCATATGTCTGCCTTTGTTCCTTATGCACGGTCGCATCTTTTATGTTACAAACTCCAAACTCGGGGTACAAATACAACTCTGTGTGGGGTTAACATAAGCTATGTGGCCACAGCCTCACGTGGGGTTGTGGAGGACCGGGGAGGGGCATAATTACCTATGTAAATGTGTACCGTGTGGCGCCACCTCGTGGTGGGAGCAGAGGGTATTACAATTTCCTTTATGCGGGCAATGCTGAAGTTAAAGCACTCTTTGCACAGGTAAATCCCTCCCCGATCCCCCTACCCCGTCTCCCCTGGTAAAGTTTAATAAATTAATTGAAGGCAGTGCAATAAAATATTGTTTGGTCCATCTTGGAAGACTAAAGGTCTCGATGCTGAAGTTTCAGTCTTAATGGGAGGCTCTGTGACAATACAAAATCCTCACATGGTCACTAGCCACCTCACACAATCAATTGCTTGGTGCAATATTCCAATATACTTGTCAAAATTTATCCAACCATATTTAAATAACTAGACATACAAATAAAATGAAGGAAGGAAAAACCAACCAAGAACTCTGAATGTTATATTTGCATACAAGTATTCTCACAATTTGATGGAAAATAGACAATGATGCATTGCCAACAATAAAGAGCAATCGGAGATTGCAGACCCTCGCCAGGATGTTTTCTGTGGTTTTTAAGGGTTTTGTGTTAAAAAAGAAATATGGCGGCCGAACCACGTGGCCAATAGTCATCTTTTTTTTTTTTTCTCTCTCGACCAATTTATCCCTGGATGACACTCAATAAATTTCTTCTTGATCGGATGAAGTTTTGTACTTGCGAATTATGACGTCATAATGGAGGCATCTATGACATCATCATCAACATATTTTATTCGCCATGGAGAGTTCTTTATAATGAGTCATGTTGTAGCGACCCATGGGTCCCCCAAAGCTCGAGACCAGCAACAGAATCTCCTGGCCCAAGCCGGTGACGTAACCGGCGGACAAACCGTGGCGCCGAGGTTATAATCCTTTGCACCTGTCGGTCACATGATCACCAAAGCGTGCCTCGCCTGAGAGGCGTGGCTTTGGTTCTGATGTATGCTTTTTGGTTTGGCTATATATATGCGAACCCGATAAACGGGCTTTCAGAGTTCCCGAGATGATTATACAATAAACATCTTCTCGGACGAGTTTGTGTCTTGTCCGTCACTTCGTCCGTCTCAAGCAAGAGCGCTGCTCCTTCACTGGTGACCCCGAGTTTACGACACGCGATGGACACGGCAGTGTCCCGCAAACTGCCCACTTCCTGGGAAGCACATGCCGCCGTCTGGTTCGCTCAGGCTGTCTCCCAGTTCGCCCTGCGTGGCATTACGGAGGACACCACGAAATACCATTACGTGGTCGCCGCGCTCGGCTCCGTGACCGCCGCCCGCTGCCTGAGCCTCCTCCAGAGCCCGCCCGCTGACGGCAAGTACGACGCCATCAAGGCACTTCTTCTGGGCGCTTTCGCCCTCTCCCCGGCTGAACGCGCACGACGCCTGCTCGACCTTCCTGAGCTCGGCGATACGCGCCCGTCCGAACGTATGGACTACATGCTCGCGTTGCTCGGCGAGCATCCCTCGGATTTCCTTTTCCAAGAGCTTTTTCTCCGCCAGCTCCCGGCCCAGGTCCGGGTCGCCCTGGCAAGCACGACCATCACGAACCCCCGCGACCTCGCCAGAGAGGCCGACAAGATCGATTCGGCAAGCCAGCTCGTCGGGGTGGCTGCCGAGAGCCCGCCCGCCGCCCAGTCGGCGCCCGTGGCGCAGTTTCCCGCCCACCCGCCCGACGCCCGCGACGCAGCTTCCTTCCCGGAGGCCGCCGGGCCGGCGCGACTGGCAGCGGCTGGCAGCGGCGACGCCGCGTCGCCCGGTCCCGACGCGTCGACCGGAACACCCCCGCCAGACCCGGCCTGGTGTCATTTTCATGCCAGGTTCGGGCGGCAGGCCCGATCATGTCGACCCCCATGCACGTTCGGCAAGTCGGGAAACGGTCGGACCGGCGCTCACTACCAGCCATGAGCGCCGGCCGTTCCGGAAACCTGCTATTCATCGCGGACCAAGCGTCGGGGCGGCGTTTTCTCTGCGACACCGGCGCTCAGCTGAGCTTCATTCCCGCTTTGGTGGAGGACAGGTGGGCCGCCATTTGCGGCCCCTCCTTAATCGCGGCCAACGGCTCCGCCATCCGCACCTTCGGCCCACGCACCGTCGCCCTCCGCTTCGGCAGCCAGCTCTTTCGCTGGGAGTTCGTGACGGCGGACGTCCCCATGGTTTTGCTCGGGGCCGATTTCCTTTGCACCCATAGGCTGCTGGTCGACGTTAAACATCGGCGTCTCGTCAATGCCGAAACTTTCAGCTCACTGGCGTGCGCCTTGAGCCGTTCCGCGCCCACCGAGCTTTCCTGCGTCCTCCCGTTGGCAGACGACGTCGCGCGTCTCCTCGCGGAGTTCCCGGCCCTCACGCGACCGACGTTTTCCACCGTCGCGGTGCGTCACGGCATCGAGCATCACATTCCCACTACGGACCCGCCGGTGTACGCCCGAGCTCGCCGTCTCGACCCAGCCAAACTCGCCGTCGCCAAGGCCGAGTTTGCCGCGCTGGAGCTACTTGGCATTGTGCGGCGCTCCGACAGCGCCTGGGCCTCGCCGCTGCACATCGTCCTGAAGCCGGGGGGCGGATGGCGGCCATGCGGCGACTACCGCCGCCTCAACAACACCACTACCCCCGACAGGTACCCCGTCCCGCACATCCAGGATTTTTCCGCCCGGTTGGCGGGGCGGACCATTTTTTCAAAAGTGGCCCTGATTCGGGGGTACCACCAGGTGCCCGTCCGCCCGGCCGACATCCCGAAGACGGCCGTTATTACACCTTTCGGCCTCTTCGAATTCCTCCGGATGCCCTTCGGCCTCAAAAACGCAGCACAGGCGTTCCAGCGCCTGATGGACTGCGTGCTGCGCGACTTGCCGTTCCTCTTTACCTACCTGGACGACATCCTCGTCGCCAGCACGTCCAGAGCCGAGCACCTCCTCCACCTCCAGACGCTGTTCGGCCACCTCAGCGAGCACGGCTTGATCGTCAACCCGGCCAAATGTCACTTTGGTGCGGCGACGATCAACTTTTTGGGCCACCACATCACCCAGAACGGCGCCGTACCGCTACCGGCCAAAGTCGAGGCCATCGCCGCTTTCCCGCGCCCCCGCTCCGTCAAGGCGCTGCAGGAGTTCCTCGGGATGGTGAACATTTACCACCGCTACGTGCCCCGAGCTGCGCAACTCATGTGGCCCTTGTACGCCGCCCTCCGCGGCCAGCCGGCGAAGCGCGACGTCGTCTGGTCCACGGACATGGACGCTGCTTTCACCGGCGCGATACGGGCCCTCGCCAACGCCACGCTGCTGGCCCACCCGGTACCCCATGCTCCCATCGCCCTCACCACGGACGCCTCCGACTACGCCGTGGGTGCGGTCCATGAACAATGGGTAAACGGGGCCTGGCAGCCGCTCGCGTTCTTCAGCCGGCAACTCCTGCCCAACGAGTTGAAGTACAGCACTTTCGACCGCGAGCTCCTCGGGCTGTACCTGGCCGTCCGCCATTTTCGCCACCTCCTGGAGGGCCGCCCGTTCACGGCCTTTGTCGACCACAAGCCATTGATTTTCGCCATGGCCAAGGTCACGGAGCTGTGGTCGGCCCGCCAGCAGCGCCACCTCTCCGCCGTGTCGGAATACACCACGCACATCCGGCACGTCGCCGGAAAGGACAACGCCGTGGCCGACTGCCTTTCTCGAGCCGGCGCCAACGCCGTCCACCTCGATGTCGATTTCGCCCGGATGGCGACGGACCAGGCCACCGACGGCACGGTGCAGGCGCTCCGGGTGGCGGACACGGGCCTCCGCTTGGCTGACGTCCCCTTCGCGGACACGGTCCTGCTTTGTGACATCTCCCAAGGCCGACCTCGCCCCGTTGTGCCGGTCACCTGGCGGCATCGCATTTTTGCTTCGCTCCACGGCCTCTCACACCCGGGCCGGAAGGCGTCCCAGAGGCTGGTGTCGGCACGTTTGGTCTGGCACGGGTTGTGACGGGACGTCCGCGACTGGGCCAATGCCTGCACACTCTGCCAGCGGGCCAAGGTCCACCGTCACACCCAGGCTCCGCTGGCTCCTTTCACCGTGCCCGAGCGACGTTTCGACCACGTCCACGTGGACCTGGTGGGTCCCCTGCCCCCATCGCAGGGGTTCACACACCTGCTTACCATGGTGGACAGGACCACCAGGTGGCCGGAGGCCGTGCCCCTCGCCTCCACCACCACCGCCGACGTGGCCCAGGCGTTCATCGCCACCTGGGTCGCGCGTTTCGGCACACCGGCGGACACCTCGTCGGACCGCGGCCCACAGTTCACGTCCGAACTGTGGTGCGCGGTCGCCCGCACGTTGGGCGTTACCCTGCACCGCACCACGGCCTACCACCCCCAGGCCAACGGGTTGTGCGAGCGGTTCCACCGCTCCATGAAGGCCGCACTCATGGCCGGCCTCCAGGACGACGGCTGGGCCGACCGGCTCCCGTGGGTCCTTTTGGGCCTCCGCACGGCTCCAAAGGAGGACCTCCAGGCGTCCACTGCCGAGCTGGTGTACGGCCAGGCCCTCCGCGTCCCGGGTGAGTTCGTGCCCGACGCCACCAGCCCCTGGTCCGCTGCGCGCCAGCGCATGGACTTCCAGGAGGCCGCCCAACGTTTCGCCCCGGTGCCCACGTCCCGCCACGGCGACCCCCAATCCTACGTCCCCCCAGCGGAGTACATCTTTGTGCGCCACGACGCGCACCGGGGGCCGCTCCGGCCACCATACGACGGACCCTTCCGGGTCCTACGACGGGACAAGTCCTTCGTCGTCAGCATCGGCGGCCGGGCAGACCGGATTTCGGTGGACCGCCTCAAGCCGGCCCACACGGACGTTGGCCAGCCGCCACGGCTGGCTCTCCCACCGCGGCGCGGCCGCCCCCCGTCCACTGCACCCCCCCGTCCGACCACCCACCACCACACCGGACCCCCCCCCCCCCCCCCCCGCAACCAGCCAGGGGTTGTTTCGGTCGGGTCATCCGGACCCCCCTCAGGTTGACCTTCCTGGACCAAGGCGATTCTGGGGGGGCGTGTGTAGCGACCCATGGGTCCCCCAAAGCTCGAGACCAGCAACAGAATCTCCTGGCCCAAGCCGGTGACGTAACCGGCGGCCAAACCGCGGCGCCCAGGTTATAATCCTTTGCACCTGTCGGTCACATGACCACCAAAGCGTGCCTCGCCTGAGAGGCGTGGCTTTGGTTCTGATGTATGCTTTTTGGTTTGGATATATATATGCGAACCCGATAAACGAGCTTTCAGAGTTCCCGAGATGATTATACAATAAACATCTTCTGACGAGTTTGTGTCTTGTCCGTCACTTCGTCCGTCTCAAGCAGGAGCGCTGCTCCTTCAATGTCTTATTTTTTTCTATGCAGCACTTTCAGAGATAGAGGTGCAAACTTTTTCGGTTTTTCCAAGATGGCGAGCGAACCGCGTGACCGATGAAGTCATAATAAAAAAAATTAGACAGATGGAGTTGCACCTATGGTGGAAATTTCCTGTCAATCGGACCAACGGTTGCTGAGAAAATCATATTTATTCTGTGCGGACAAACAAAGACAAACAAAGACAGACAAAGACAGACAAACAGACAAACTGACCCAAATGCAATACCCTCCTGCGAGGGTAAAAAATCTCAGCTTTTTCATAAGATCAAACAAGACTTTGTCATGTGTTAAACAAGGACTGAGTCTCCCTAATGGGTGTTCCAAGACCTCTGGAGATCAACTCCCAGGATGCCAAGTGTACGAGTTTCATTCGCATGCACTGGCGGTGCCGTCAATTAAATCTGCAGCACATAAACCACACAGCGATTTGACAATGCTCAAGTTTAACCAATTATAAAATAGCCACGTGGGGACTGATGGTTATTTACTGACTGTTTCTAAGAAGATTTTAAAATCAATTACGGAATATGAAGCAAGCAAACCCCCTTTTCAGCCTCTTACAGCTTTTCAGCCTTTCAGCCTCTTGAGCTTGATCCAGATGGGGAGCAAAACCCCACGAGACCTTAATGTTCTGATGTATCGTACCAAATTTTGGTCATAATCGGTCATGCAGTTTGTGAGGAAAATATGTTTTAGTGAATAAGAGGGATAAGGGGAGAGAGCCGTGGCACTAACACATGACCAGTTTGGTCTGGATCTGGTTATCGGTTTCTGAGAAGAAGATTTTTGAATGAAACACCAATACTTGGGGAAAAATCCTTTCCACACCCTATAAATGGGAGTATCCGGATGGGGAGCACAACCCCACAAGACCTTACTGTCCTGATGCATTGTAACATGGTCTGTATCACTCAGGTCGTTGTGGAGAGATATTTTACTGAAAATGAGATTTGGGGAGGGGGAGAGTCCATGGCCTCCTTTCTGGAGGAGATAGGACCATGAAGAACACAACTGAAGGTTAGGGTATGGTTCCAATGCCTCGTGACAAGTTTGGTTTGAATCTGTCTGGCGGTTTCTGAGAAGAAGATTTTTAATGAAATACCAATATTTGGGGCAAAACCCCACTTCTGCTCCCTCTATAGGGGGCGCATCCAGATTAGGAGCACAACCCCATGATACCTTGCTGTGCCGATGCATCGTACCAAATTTGGTCCATAATCAGTCGGGTAGTTTGTGAGATGTTTTAGTCAAATGTTAATGTACGTATGGACGGACGGACACCGGGACCCACTCTGAGGTTATTTCGGAGAAATAACCTGAAAATAGGACCGTGGGCCCTGAAGCTCACCTGGATCCAGAACAACAGTCCCTCAAGCCCCCCCCCCCCCCCTTCACGAGTGATGAAGGGCTGTAGTCAAGTTTTGTCGAAATAGCATGTGTCATTTCCCAGGTAGAAAATACCTATTTTGGGGAGCTCAACCCACCCCCTCCCCTGGTAGACCTCCTAAGACCAATGTGTGTATGTATGTGTGTGTATATATATATATATATTGTTGCGGATATGGGATTTGCATCCATCCATATCCGCTTGTAAATATTCCCCTATTTCCTCAATACTTCCCAACTATCCCCAATCCCCCATTCCCTAGTCCCATTTTCTGTAAACAACACTCTGTAGACCCGACCTCCCCCTATTTCCCCCATTAAATGTCGTGCCCAGGTTCACCGCATCTCATGTAAGACAACTATAGGACATCTTGCTAGTTATTCTTAGTCTATGTCAGTTAAGGACTCGTTTCCATTAATTCTGACTCTTCGTTGCACCAGAATGTGATTGTATGGCACCGTTAGGAAGTTTAGGACCTCCCAATACCTCCCCGCAGCTCTTCCTCACGGTTCAGCAACAACAACAACAACAACGGCGGCGGCGGCGCGGGGAGTGCGCGTCCTCACTCCGGCTTGGTTGGTAGGGGGTGTTGGGAGGGCACCAGGCCTTTCCAACGAGCCGCCATCGAACATGTGCTCGACGGGGTTACCAAGTAGGGGCTCGCTGTCAGCTCCTCGTCAAGGGCGGAGCCTGGTAACCCCCGCACCCAATAGAAGCGGCGGACCGGTCCCATCTGGGGCGGAGCCAACCAGCCGAGGGCGTGTGACTCCCCGCTGAGCATGCGCAGGAAGAGGGAGGTGACGTCAGATGCGCGCTGAGCTTGGAGAAAGAAAGACGCCACCTCCGAGCGCTGTGAGGCCTCCCTGCATCTTTTGGACCGTGCTTGATCCTGTCCCCGAGCCAAGGTGCACCTTGTGCTATCAACCGACCTGTCCTTCCCTGCCATCAATCCCTGTGTAAGTCAGCCTTGTTCCGTTTGTCTGTGGTCTGTCTGGGATAGATAAGATTGTATCTAAGTGCCTATCTCTTCTGTGTCTTTTACCTCACTCTACCTTGTAATCTACCCCTTTTCTCCACCACTAATTATATCCTCCTCCGGAGGTCTTGAGAACTGTACCCCTTGCGTCGTTTCATTTATCCCAGTCGTTGTGTCCTTTCCATCATTGATTTAGCGTAGCGCGACTTGGCCAACGTTCGAGTGGAATCGGGTGAGTTGGGGAAGAATCGGGGGAACTGTTAGGTCGCGGTGGACCATCCGCTCGGCCCATCATAACATCTAAACCGCGATCCGTAACAATATATATATATTGTTACGGAACCCAACGTCGGCCTCTGTTCCCCTTAGAGGGGGGATTAATCCCCTCTTCTATAACTGACTGACGTGGTCCCTGACACTGCCCAGCTACCCCCGGAAAGGCAGGTGCACAGCCCCGTTCGTACCGCGGACAGATGTTAATTGCCGAGCGATTTTTAGCAACCGCGGCACGAACTATTAACAATTACTAGACCCGATTCCTGACCGTTGGCCAAATCGTGCCACAGGTATTCAATGTGGAAATCTCAAAGACGAAGGATGTGAAGAAGAAGAAGACAAAAGGTTGGAAATACAAATATAATTTATTACTACTATGATGTACAATCAAAAGAAACCAAGGGAGAAGGAAGAATAAGAAAATAAAGACAGAAAGAGGGACGGACCAGAAGGACACAGTGCAACTCTAGATTACCTATTAACAGTCTTACTTAAACCCCAGGACAACACAGAAGACGGACGAACAATCAGACTTACACGGGGGATGATGGCAGGAACGAATGGCGGGAAGGATCCGGGTGGTTGGGATGATCGCGGCTCGAGTTGGGCAGCCGCCGGCTCTCCTCAACCGTCTCTCGTACGGTGACGTTGCTTCGAGGCTGCAACTTGGTTCACCGCTCAAAGCTGCTGTGGTCAAAAACTGTGGTGGTTTCAAAGCTCCTTTTGTTCAAGCTGCTGTGGTGTGCCGCATCTGATGTGGGGGCGTTGCGTGACGGGTTCTCTCTCTCCCTCAAAGGGCTTCCGCCCGCGCTTTTATTGCCCCTGGGGCGATCAAGCCGCCGGCCTCCACGACACGCCCATCGGTGAGCTCGCCTCGGCCTTGATTGGTCGCGAGGGCTCACCGATCCCGCCCCTAGAGGAGGCGTTTGCAAGGCCACGCCTTGTTCCTGGCGCTGGGCTGACTCCTCCCACCTTCTGCTCCGAGATGACTCCTGCGTAATTGAGTCTTGCAGCGAAAAACCACAACCCAAAAGCAACAGCGGAATGCAGAAAACCGCCCAATGCAGTTGGCATGACAAAAGGGGAATGTGAAGGGAATCTACCTTGTTTGAATTCGGTGCAATGGAGTGTTAATTAATGGAAGACAAAGCCTTAATCTAATACACATAATAAGGAGATAACTACTGAACAAGGAGGAAATCTATGATTTGCTCCGTGATTGTATATGGAATAACTACGGGCACGACCTTTGACCTTTATACACCAAATGTTGGAAGGAGGGTGATATTTTACAACAACAAAAAAAAACACAATTCTCATATCCACAACAATATTTTTTTTTTTTTTTTTTTTTTTTATGGCACGAACAAACTTGAGTTCCAACATAGCAAATTTCTTTTTAGTCAAGTTTGGTCAAAGTCCCATCAACAGTTCCGGAGAAAAAGTTGCAAGTGTTTACAGATGGACGGACTTACTGTCGACACTCCATTCCTTAAGCACCCTGGAACTATGTTCCAGGTGAGCTAAAAATAGGACGGGGCACACAGCAAACTGGAAAAACAGGAAAGAAACCCCGATCAACATAATGCAATTGTAATTAGAAGATGGATTAAACACCTAACCTTACTCTAACTTATCACGTGCAGACTTGTTTTTTGACACAAGACAGATAAAAGAGGATGCAGAAGGATAGATTAATGTGGAGGGGAGCTTCCCGCAAGTTGCTGTGAGGCACAGGTGACGAGTCAAGGAGCTTGTAAGCAAACATTTTTCGTGCTGTGGCGAGAGAGGCTCATGCTGCGGCTTGAACACAGGGCTGGCATGGCACCGACCTTTACTGCCACCATCTCTCCTCCCTTTGGATCCTCCGCTTTCTCCAGGTGCCGGCTGCGACAATCTCTCTTAAGGGGCTTCCTCTCTTTCCAGGTACGCAATGTGACTGTCTGTCTCAGGGGACATCCTCTCTAGTCTTGAGACACCCGTTAGGGAGGAGACCTCTCACCATGTGGACTTTAATATCCAGAGTCCGACAACCCCCCCCCCCCCCCCACAAGGTCTCACACATGCTTTTGCCAATTGGACCCACCATGCTTACAGTGTGCAAATGTCACATACATGACACCACCATGCTGGCTTCGCACTGAATCTGAGGGCGCACACACGGTACTACCATTTGGTTTCACGGCCAAGTGCCCAAGTAGGGAGTGAGGAAAGTCAAGGGAGAAGGATCAAGAACACTAAATACGGAGGGGAAAAATGGAGAAAAGAGACAGACAGGGATGCTCGGGTGATAGGGAGCCCTCCATACACTTGATTGTGGCAACTGCTAGACTGGGGGTATAAAACGCCTTATACTAACATTTATTATGAAAAAACTAATTAACCCTACTCACCCCCTAGTCATTTTTGTCACATATCCTCAGGTCAAAATATGCTTTCCATTTAAAACATATATTTTTGGTCAAGAAGTTAATACTCAACTGTCACTACACCCTGCAAATGTAAAATTCAGAAAAAGAATGGCTTTCCAGACCTGTCCAGCGAACCATGGGGCAGTGGCATGGTGAGAAAATATAGAATTATCTAACACTCAAAATAAAGGATCACAATTACTATCGTGAAAAAGACAAAGATGCTTATATACAATGTATAATTTTTTTTTCAAACAAGAAATGTGTTTTGTATGACGATTGCCGAGATGGTTTTAGGACAACCTACAAATTGAAATATCTTAATTAGTGCAACTACCCTGGCAATGAAGACAGCAGTATCTGTGATCGTCTTGATGTGCCGCAGCCATCCAGACGCCTCAAGCCCAGACAAGAAAGCAGACACAGTTAGACACCGAGCTTGACATGCTGTTGGACAAAAAGAACATGCAATACAATCATTAATCATCATCATTAGAGGCCACACAAAACTGTCAATATTTTGTGTGCAACTTCCATGAATAGCTGCAGGTGCAGTACAAGATGTAGCTTTGACCATTCACTGTGGTAACTACTGAAATGCCATATGCTACAAAGCATTGAGAACATATTAGTGTTGAATGTAAACTGAAACCACTACATGAAAAGTAGAAGAAGAAATATTTTTGTCTTGAAAGTATCAAATTTGGATTAACAGAATGTCCACAATAAGTTGCGAACATTTCTGTCGTCGAGAAACAACACAAGGCAGGAGTCTCCCGAAAGGGTCCATCACATCCACAAAGTGCAATTAGTTTGGGCAGGAATGTGAAAATTTGCTTGGGTGCGAGCACAGAAGAACTCTTGCAAAATATATTAAGAAATCTTCAATGTCCACCTGTGAATGCCAGCAGATAGGACACATTTCCACATACCTCTCAAGAATGGCATACACATTGATGTAACACCCTGCATGCAAAGCACCAAGATGACAGTTTAAAGTTTGTGTCAAGAATCAAGCTACCTCTGCTGCCATCTCTAAAAAAAAAAACCATTCGACTGTGCAATTAATGGAGACAGTCATTTTCCAATTTTTAATCGCATGCAGGTCCAAATGCAACATTTGTGCAACCCATTTGGTAATCAAGATAGAATGCATAAAGAAGAAAAAGAAAAACAAATATAAACGAAAATGAGGAGTTCATAAAACACATTACCCTGCACTGTCTTGAGAAACGAGGTCTACGAGCGGACAATTTAATTGGTCGTGATGACGTAAAATGCTGTAATATTTTGTCCGAGTACTGCTAGACAGAAGGGATTTGAAAGTGTGAAAAAGACAATTTGTGTTCTCGTGTTCAAATATAATGAAATTGAAATTTTAAAAATGATTTTAAATGTCATAGAAAAAAAAATTAGAAAACGAAGTTCATCGCCGTTGATGCAGCGCCTTTTACAACATCTTATTTATCATGTTACAAAAGAGAGGCTGAGTATGGTAGAGGATGATGTGGTTGAGCTTGAAAGTGGTTTGATGTCAATGAAAGATAGTCTGTTGGGAGCCATTGGTGAGGTATGTGGATGAACAAAAGGACCACCGAAGCACTCGGAAATATGGTGGTAGGATGATGATGTTGGAAAGAAGTTTGACGAGAAGAGGAAGAATTTCAAGGAGTGGCAGAAGGCGAAGGGTATTGGGGCAGAAAAGGCAGAGCATGAAAGTTATAAGGCAGCCAAGAAGGCTGCAAAGAAAGAGGTAGCAAAGGTGCAGGAGGCATGTAGGAAAATATTCAGAGAACGCTTGGATTTAGCTGAGGGTCAGAGAGCGGTCTTCAGGATTGCAAAGCAGATAGCGAAAGAGAGGTGTGATGTGATGGGGGATGAGTTGCTTGAAGGATGAAGTGGGACAAATCGTTGTGGACCCAGATGGAATTAAAGGAAGATGGAAGAGATATATGGAAATACTGTTGAATGCAGAGAATGAATGGGATGGCAACATAGAGAGTAACCCAGTTTTAGGAGCGGCAGAGAAGATAACCGAGAAGGAAGTTGAGGAAGCGATAAAAAAGCAATGAAGAGTAGAAAAGCGGGAGGGCCGACGGGAGTTGTGGGAGATATGTTGAAGGCAGCGGGAAATTGGGGTGTGAAGAGAATGACAGAGTTCTGCAAATCTGGTAGTGAAAGAAGGCCGCCTTCCAGTGTATTGGGAACTGAGTACCATCATCCCTCTAGACAAGGGGAAAGGTGATCCTCTGGACTGTGGCTCGCATCGAGCGATAAAGTTATTGGAGCATGGAATGAAGGTATTGGAAAGGGGGTTGGAGAGGAGGATAAGGGAGAAAGTGAAGATTGACAAAATGCAGTTTGGATTTATGCCAGGAAGAGGAACGACAGACCCGCTTTTTATTGTGAGGCAGTTGCAGGAGAAGTACATGGAGAAGAGGAAGAAGTCGTTTCTTGGGTTTGTTGATCTGGAGAAAGCATTCGATAGGGTTCCACATGAAGTAGTGACATGGGCATTGAGGAAGTTAGGAGTGGAGGAATGGTTGATCAGAGTAGTGATGGCAATGTACAAAAGAGCACACACACTCGCACAGCTGTAAGGACGAAGGACGGGAACAGTGGTACGTTTGAGGTGAAGGTGGGAGTGCATCAGGGGTCGGTACCAAGCCCACTACTATTTGTAGCTGTGATGGAGGTGCTGGCTCAGAACATAAAGGAGAGTTTACCGTGGGAGTTGTTGTATGCAGATAATCTTGTGTTGATTGCAGAAAGTATTGATGGACTGAAGGAGAAGATGAACAAGTGGAAGGAATGTATGGAGACAAAAGGTCTGAAGGTGAATATCGGAAAAACGAAGGTGATGGCAAGTGGTAAAGCATGTGGTGAGGTGGAACGAACTGAGAAGTGGCCATGTGCTGTGTGCAGCAAGGGTGTCTGAGAGAATTCCATTCAATGTACAATGTGCGCTGAGTGGGTTCATCAAAAATGTAGTGGTTTGAGAGGGTCATTAACCAGTGTGGCAGCTACATTCAAGTGTAAGGTGTGCACAGAGGGAGCTGCAGATGGAGGAAATGTTGAGTTGGATCTTGGAGACGGCGTGAAGCTGGAAGGTGTGAAAACATTGTTACCTTGGAGACATGCTGAATGGAGAAGGTGGATCAGACTCGGCAACGGTTGCTGGAGTGAGATGTGCATGGAAGAAGTTTCGGGAACTGAGTGGCGTGCTGATGAGGAGGGGAGTGTCGTTGAAGCTGAAGGGAAAGGTGTATGCTGCATGTGTGAGAAGTGTTATGATTTATGGGAGCGAGACATTGGTAATGAGCGTAGAGCAGCAACGAAGGCTGGAAAGGGTGGAAATGCGAATGGTTCGGTGGATGTGTGGAGTATCGTTGAGAGAGAGGAAGAGAAATGATGAATTGCGAAAGATGATGGGAATAGAGCCTGTGATGGATGCTGTGAAGAGAAACAGTTTGAGATGGTTTGGTCATGTGTTGAGGAAGGATGAAAGTGACTGGTTGAGAAGAGTGATGGAAATGAATGTAGAGGGAAGTAGAGGACGGAGAAGACCGAGAAAGACTTGGCTAAAGATGGTCGAAGAAGAAATGCGGGCAAGGGGGTTAACAAGGGGAGATGCAGAAAATAGGGCAAAATGGAGAAGATTGTCATGGGGACCGCAAGGCTAACCCCCACTCTTGCAGGGAAAATGGCCTTAAAATGCCTGTTGTGTTGTTGTTGTTTATTTATCATGTTACATTCGATATTTGTGCCCGATATTTGTGTCCTTTAGGACATCGTTAAAAACAGTAGATTTACTGTTCGGAATGATTTTCAATTCTGTTCGACTCAGGCACACACACAAAAAAAAAACCAAAAAAAAAACCATCATCTCACTCGTATTGGGGATAAGACATAGTGGTGCACTGTTGACCTGATTCCAGAAAAATAAACAAGGAACAGGAGAAGTGAGGAATAAAAGTTAGGGTGTGCGGTCAGCCTGCATTTTGGAACCTGAACCAGGAAAGGGTTACTGGAAGAACGTGTGCATCCTGGAGTAGATAGGGAGGGTCAGAGGATAGAGTGCAGAAGGAGAAATATAGGAAAATGGGCAGCAGAAAAGAGAGACCACCGACATGCCCAAGATGTGAGAGCAACAGACCCTATGCCTTGGCCTAATCAGAGGAAATTGCAATACCTTTCAGAGTTTTAGATTCCACAGACAGATGTGATACTGTGTGTGCCAGATCATAGAGGATAGCAGTACTCCATTTTGTATATACATGGACGAGGCTCGTGGAAGGACTAGTACAGTGAATGGATCAGGATGTAACAGCCAAAAACAGGATGCAAAACACATACATGGGGTCGACAAAATGGATAAAGAAGGAAACTCCAAGGAGGGAAAACTGGAAAAATGGAAGTAGGAGGGATTTGTGTGGGGTTAACGAGGTTAGAAAAGATCATGGTTTAGGATTGGAGATGATCTGAATGAATGAATGAATGATCGTTTTTTAAGGCCATTTTCCCCGCTAGAGCAGGGGTTAGCCTTGCAGGCCCCATGACAATCATGGTTCCCTGTTTGAGGCAATGTTTTTATGGCCGGATGCCCTTCCTGGCGCCAACCCTTGGTCGCCTCTTACGATGCGCAGGGATACGGTGTACCTATTCTAAACCGGGGTACACACCGGGATCTGAGATGGTGGTAAACAACTGTGTTGATAACCTGGAGGGAATAGTGAAATTGAAGAGGATATGGAAGTTGGTTCCACAGGTGTGGAAAAAAAGAGGAACAAATGAATGGAGGTGAGCAGTCATCCTGGATTTGGATCGTTTCACCAGAAGGAGGTTGATGGTGGACTGTGTGAGCACTGTAGAAACCTTGAGGGCACAAAGCATGGAAAGAGCAGAGGATGCAAGACCAGAAAGGAGATGGTAGAAAACAGACTATTGACCTGTCGCCTGCGATGTCAAAGTGATAAACTAAAAGATTCAGCTTAAGCACGGGAGATTCTAATCATCTTAAAGGCCTTGGTTTCCACGGCATCAAGCTGGGTAAAATGAAGATGTGAGGCAGGGAAGTCAGTGCAGAGGGGAGAGCAGTACTCCATCAAGCTGCAGATGAAGGACTTGTCGGTGGGATAGGAGTTCAGCTTTGCCAAGGAAGAACTTTGTATGATGGAAGATGCCCAGTCGGCGGCTGGCTTTGGAGGCCAACTTTGAAATGTGGTTTGTCCAAGAAAGATCATGGCTGATGGTGAGACTGAGTTTGAATGACTGAACCTCAGCAAGAGGGTTGTTAAGAAAGTGGATAGGAGGGATTGCCAGGTGGTCCTTTTGGGAAGAGATAGTGAGTGTGAGATTTGTCAGGATTGAAAACATGTTCAAAGTGTTTGACCAGCTTGGGATTTTTTTAAGGTCTGAAGAGAGGGAAGAGGCTGCAGCCTGTCTGGAGGATGAGGGATGTCACGACAGAGGGTGGTCATCAGGAAATAGATAGAGGGTTTTCCAGAGTCAGAGAGATCATTGATGAAGATTAGGAAAAGGACTGGGCCCACACTACCTTGGGGCACACCCCAGCCTTGACAGGTAGAGGAGATTAAATAATTCCGTTGAGAGTAGAGGAAGTCAGTAAGCCATGTATGGACAGGCAGACAGTTTGGAGAGCAAGGCGGGATACCAAGCTGTATCAAAACCACGAGATATGTCGAGAGAGATGTCCCGGATCCAACATCGAGGGCCTCCATCCATCGTCAGGGAAGGGGGAAAGGGGAAGTTTGGAGGGGAGAAGCAACATTTCCAAGGTGGAGTAACCTGGTCTGAAACTAAATTGGTGATATGAGAGGAGTTTGTTGGAGAAAAGGAAGGATTTCATATCAACTGCGATGATGGATTGCATGACCTTGATGATGATTGGAAATAATCCGATAGATCTTTAGTTGAGGGGATCAGTTTTTGCTCCTTTTTTGCTCACCTGGGACGAAGTTCAGGGGAGCTTATGCGTTGGCGTGTCATCTGTCAGTCCGTAAACACTTGCAACTTCTTCTCCTTAACCGCTGAAGGGATTGTGACCAAACTTGGCACAAATGACATTTGTTGTGTTGCGACTAAAGTTTGTTCACGGCAGAACAGCAAACATAAATAGATAAATAAATGTTTAAATAATAATAATAATAATAACAATACATCAGGTTCTAACAGGGTCTACCGGGGGTCAAAGTGGATCCAGGTTTGACCCCCCAAAATAGGAATTTGCTTTTTCCTCTGAAACTACACAAACGATTTCAATGAAACTTGACCACAACCTTCATCCCCCATGATTTACCGAAGTTTGTTCATGGCACTGAGAAAATCGAAGTTCATGGGTGTCCATGAGGGGGGGGTCAAAGTGGGTCCTGGTTTGAACCCCCAAAATAGGTATTTGCTTTATCAGTAGCTACACATGCAATTTCGATGAACCTTCACCACAACCTTCATCACCCATGATGTACCAATTTTTGTTCAAGGCATTAGAAAAATTGGGGTCTGAGGAGGCACACGGGGTTGAGGGAGGGGGGGGGGGGGTTGCCCCATAAAATAGGTATTTCTTTTGTTTGTTTAAAGTCTTATGGTAGAGTTAGCATGATTCTACATGCTGTCCTGTCTTTTAGCAACCATTGAAATTGGTTTAAAATGCTTTTAGCGAGTGCAGTATACTGTTTATTCTACCAGGTGAGCGCCAGGGGTATTGCCCCTATGTTTTATGACGTGCAGTGATGTTGCACCCTGCAAATGTTGTTTTTGGAATGAGTGGTTAAAAGTTTGGCCATGTTGCCTGAGAGAGATGTCGAAGGAGTTGTCACTGTTATGAGGATGGTACAACACAGATCAATACAAGGTGGGAGTGGAGGGGAAGTCGCAGCCAGAAGTACTCATGGTGGTTGGGAGGTGGAAGGTCATCAATGACAGCATTGTGAAATTGCGTTATTGATGTAAAGAGCAACTCTGCCGCCGAAGTGTGGTTCAGGCCTATCAATTCGGAGGAGACAGTAACCAGGGAGAGAAACCAAGGAGTTGGGGATGTCCTGTGTGAGGAAGGATTCTGTCAAACAGATGATGTCTAGTTTATCGGCAGCAGCCTGGAATGAGAGATCCATCGGGTTAGGGTGGAAACCTCGGGGGTTTGAGGTCCACGCAGTTAGATATAGGGGGTGGGGAGGAGGCATTGGAGGCAGGATGGGGGGTGGGAGGGGGAAGGCTTTGTGAGAAAGGGGCAGCTTTTGGGGGGTGGAGTCAAAGGGAAGGTTTGAGTGTGTCAGGTACAGGTGAAGGTTTGAGTGTGAGCTGTGGGGGAAGGTATTAGAGGGTGAAATGAGGGGGAAGCATTCAGGGGTGAGGTTTGTAGACGAGGAGCAGAGCAGACAAAAACCTCAGAAAAAAAAAGAAGAAGATATTGTGGTGGAGAAGCAGAACATGTGCAGCATTTGTAGGGGAGAAATAAGGGTTAAAATGCATTATTAAAATGATTTTTAAAAAGAGTAGTTTACATGTAATGTAGATTCAGCTTGGAGAACAGCAAGGGGGGGTGGGGGGGGGGGGGGGTTATGTTGATCCAGGAGCAGAAGGAAATTCAATAGAAATGAGAATAGTATGGAGTGAAATATATATTGAAAAAATGTATATTGTATCTTGAAACGAAGAGAGGAGAATGAAATAGGAAATAGGATAGTGTTGAGGAGAGAGAAATAGGGTATCAGTGAATACACATGGGAATACAGCTAAAAACAGAGCAAACTTTCTATCCAAGGAAGTCCTTGACAATACAAATGTACAAGATGAAATGAACAGCTCAAAACATTAACAAATTTACATGAAATATTGCACTGGATAAAATAGCAACATGTTGATGAATGATACACACCAAACTGGATGAATATGGTTCAAAAAAATTGGTGAGGTGGGACGGAGGAGCTCAATATTGAGGAGTAGCTCCAAAACACTCCAGAGGAGCATTGAACTACAGATAAAGGCCTTGCAGACTGAGTAGCTCTAATTTTGCAAGAAAGGACTTAGTTTGACAAGAGACTGAACTGATTCCAGTGGATGACCAAGGAAACTGATTGGTGGGTTCGTTTGACTATCCTTCGGGGTGATGGGGTGAGACTGAACATTTTCAGGATTGAAGGATGTTTCATTCATCAGACTAGTGTATCGTCATTTCCATATGAGCGGCGAGAGATATGTAGTTGCTAACTGCCTATAAAAGGGATGAGGTATTGTACGACATAATGTGGAGTAGTATTGACAGAGTCTAAGCATTCTGCCACATCTTGAGCAGAGTCTGCAGTACAGTAATGCTGTTTGAGGTAAGGGATGGAATGGAGGGGGAACATACACCAGAGCTAGACTTGACGAGGTGACACCATGATTTGGAGAAAGAAGATTGGATGGAGAGTTCAGTCTTGAGATTTGAGAGATATTTTCTGGCTTGCCTCAGGATCGACACCGTTGTTGCGTACCTTATGGAATGAACGAAAGTTACCCTCAATCAGGTTAGCTTCCTTTGCTGATAAAGCACGTCTCTTGACTGCAACTGCCTCCTCACAGGATTCAGTGTACCAGGGACGAGAGAATGGGATAAAGCGGTGGCCAAGTAAAAGTAGGCTTTTATGGAAGTATTCCCAGGCAGAATCAATATCAGGCCCTTTCATGCGTCAGAGGGCACATTGAAGCCCATGTCAGTTGGCTTGTGTGAATAGCCACCTTCTGCATCATTGAGCTGCTCCCTTAATTAGCTACAGATATATGGGCCTTGAGGAGCACGTGATCAGAAGAGCCAATCAAGAGGAACAACAGATATTGGATGAAGAATTAGTCATTACGAGGTCCAGAAGGGAGGATGTAATTTCTATATACATAATCAAAGCTCATAGAAGAACAGAATGAAGAGCGAAATAGAAAAACAAGAAAATTAAAACAGGAACATGACAGTGGCGAGAGCGTTGCAAAGACAGCTTCTTGTACTACATCCTGCAACAATACATGTATATTTATAAATAGATGGCCCATCAGGATCCAAAAAGATAGACAAAACAAGGTATTTAGACAGTGTGAGAGAAAATAAAGCCAAAAGTAAACCTTTTTTAATCCCTAAGAATAGTTTATTACCTTCGAGCAGCCGCTGCAAGCTGCTTCGCATGACATGAATGTTGTCAATGCCCACAAACCGAAATCGGACATCAGTGTAGTTATCTTCATTCTCATAACCCTTACCAGCTGCCCGATTTGCCAATGCATTTATCTGTAAAGAAGAACAAAATACAGTGTGCTGTGCAATTAAAAGCTACATAACCAGAGCCGACAAAAGACAGCCGAGAAGACCGAGAAAGACGGCCAAAGATGGTCGAAGAAGAAATGCGGGCAAGGGGGTTAACAAGGGGAGATGCAGAAAATAGGGCAAAATGGAGAACATTGTCCTGGGGACCGCAAGGCTAACCCCCGCTCTTGCAGGGAAAATGGCCTTAAAATGCCTGTTGTATAACCAGACAGCGATGAAAGTCTTCAGTTTAAAATGAATACCAGTACCTTAGGCCGTGTGTCTACAACATACAAGTAGTTGCAGTTCGGGTTGGCCAGTCTAATTGCTTGCAGCAATCGCTCATCCTCTTCGCAACGTGCACTGAACCCAGATAATGGCTGGCTGCATCGACACAGTGCTGCCTATCGGTGCAGAGAAAAGCATACGAGGTCATAAGAAATACATAGCTCGAACCTCCTCACTGCCTGCATCCTTTTTCTCTCACAACATACAAATTTTAGTGTTTGGAATATTTTTGTGACATTGTATTGACATGGGACATTTTTTTCTACAATCACTTAACATGGAACACATCATATTGATAAGATAACGATAGCCAGGATTGTCAAATGTTGTCACATTGTTGCAGAACAACACTCAGTCTCATACACCAATGTCACAACTTAACTATTGCAGAGTTAAGTTAAAAAGGTGCTTAAGCATCTCATTACATAGCATGGGAAGATGGCCTATGAGGTATGCACACCTCTCGGCTGTCTCGCCTGGGTTTGAATCTCTGCCCACTATAAACTGTCACCCTGGTGTTTCACAGGCAGGGAGATTCACCATTCTGTGTGCCGTCCCTTAAATGGACGTTAAATGGAGAAACCTGTCTGCTGGCATTAGTTGTTGGTGGACATTAAAGATTCCACAGTGTCATTCAAAAAAGGTATGTGAGCTATCGTCGGCACCATGGCCAAATTCTAAATTCCTGCCCTCACCTACAGAGGGCATTGCATCAGCAGCACAACCGCACCCTCAGCCAATAACGCTACCCCATAGCCTTGTGCTGCATACAAAAGAACATCTCATTACATAGTACAGAGGTGAGGCAATCCAGATTTTCTTTCTCTCCATCTCTTCAGCCCACTAAAGCAGAATCTCAGTAGCAAAAGGTTTCAAAGTAACAAGGATACGAAAGCAAATGTCCTAAAATGGCTACGAACCGGATCCTAGAGAGATTTCCATCATTAATAATAATAGGAGTTCCCTTAGAAGGAATTTTGATGCAGGAGGCCATTAAGCCCATCAAACCCTGTGCTATTAATACTAACCTAATATTGTTTATCCGTGGTCTATCCTTTTTAAGTGTTGAGCGTCAAGGAAGGAAGCAGCACGCACCATTTTTAAAGTCTTTGGTATGACTCAGTCTGAGTTTGAACCACCGACCTCTCGGACTCAGAGCAGATGCTATAACCATCACACCACCGAAGCTGATAAACCTCCAAATATGGTTCAAAATGGATGAAATCTGGCGTGTTTTTATTTTTACTTTTTACACGAGATCAAAATTTGGGGGTGAAATTAGGGGATCGAGAATTTTACCTGCAAATAAAGACTACCACCGAGCACATTCCCATTGGCCAGAATTTGGAAATTAACAAAATAATACAACTTTTAACCCCAAGGCTGTGTCAACTTTGTGTTAAGGCATCAACTCTGTATTTGCCTCAAAATCTTGTGTCAAACACGTCCCTCTGTACCCACCGTACCCAGTTGCTCCTGGACTCGGTGTCCTTTCCTCCTGACAAGATGGAGAAGTTTCTGTCAATCCTCGACTGATTCTGCAACTGGACCGGACAGCATCAGCCCATGGGTCCTAAAATCCTGCTCTTTCACACCCTCTCTCTGTTCTCTTCACCCTCTCTTTTGCTCAAGGTAATCTGCCATCAGCTTGGAAATCAGCCAACCTTACTGCTTTATACAAAAAATGTGCAAAAACAGATCCTTGCAACTACAGACCAATCAGCCTGCTCCCAATTATCGAAAAGTCATGGAAACCATTATTGCTTTGGATATCAAATCTTCCCTCTTATCCAATGGTTTGATCTCTGATCAACAATTTGGTTTCAGACCAGGTCACTCTACTCTGGACATGCTGCTCCTGCTATCTCAACAATGGATGGAGGTACTCAATGTCCAACAGGAAATCAGAGCTGTCTCCCTTGACAAATCACGTGCCTTCCGTACGGTCTGGCACCCTGCTCACCAAACTCTCCTCCAATGGTATCCATGGAAATCTCCACACATGGCTTGCGGACTTCCTCTCTGTTCATAGTCAACATGTGGCCCTGAATGGGTTTCTCTCATCTCCCCTTCCTGTTCAGACTGGAGTTCCCCAAGGCAGCATTCAGGGCCCTGTGCTTTTTCTGGTCTTCATCAATGATCTCTCCGACTCTCTGGAAAATCCTCTCTATCTCTTTGCTGACGACTGCACTATCTGCCGCTCCATTCCTCATCCCTCAGATCGGCAGTCTGCAGCCTCCTCACTCTGCAGACCTGGACAAAATCACAGACTGGTCAAACAAGTGGAACATGTCTTTCAATCCTGACAAATCTCACACTCACTATGTCTCTCCGAAAAGCGACTGGAAAACCCTCCCATTCACTTTCTGAACAATCCTCTCTGAGAAGTTCTGTCACTCAAGCTTTTGGGTCTCACTATCTGCCATGATCTTTCCTGGGAAAACCACATTTCCAAGCTGGCCTCCAAAGCCAGTCGCCGACTGGGCATCCTCCGTCATGTGAAGTCCTTCTTTGGCACACCTGAGCTCCTCACCACATACAAGGCTTTCATCTGCAGCTCAATGGAATACTCTTCTCCCCTCTGGGCTGGTGCTCCTGCCTCATACCTAGCTCGCCTTCACGCTGTTGAAACCAAACCTTTCATAATCATTGGAATCTCCCGTGATGAAGCCAACTCCGAGGGCCTTTCACTCACTCACCGCAGGCAGGTTGGTGGTCTTTCCGTCTTCTACCGACTCCTATCCGGCCTAGCACCCCCAGCTCTATCTGTGCTGTGTCCCCCAAATATTCCTACAGGTCGCACAAGATCTGCCAGCAACCCTCTTATGGTTAAACTGCCAAAATCAAGACTCTCTGCTCACCTTCACTCCTTCATTCCTCTTTTCTCCCACCTCTGGAACAAACTCCCTCACTCTCTTCAATCCCACTCCTCCCTCCAGGTCTTTAAAACAGCTGTTCACCACCATCTCTTATCTTCCCCAATCCAAAACTTTCATCTCTTCTACCCCCGGTAATGCAAATCCTGGAAGTTTGAGCAGTGTCCATGTGTTTTTTAGCTCTCCCCCCCCCCCCCCCCTCGCTCATTCCCATGGCTCCTCCCCCCCAAGCCCTCTCCTCCGATGTCCCTGTTCTCTGCTGTTGTGCTTGTGTGCTTCACTCTCTCGCCCCATCTTGTCTCCCGCTCCCTTTATTGTACGTTTTGTGTCCGTTTGTTCTTTTTGTGATGTTAGCTCCTACACGAGCCTCGATCTGGTATACAACAAAAAAAAAAAAAACAGGAAAAAAAGACTTAATTCAGGTGAAAATGTGTAAGGTGTTATTATTGCCTAAAACAACAAAAAGCCGTTTGAGCACCAAGATTGGGGTGATACGGTGTGGCATGTTTTGTCACCAAATAATCACAGAGAATAACTACACGGGTGTTTGAAACGTGAAGAAAGTTACATTGTGCAGGTATAACAAGTAGAGGAGGGTTTGTGGCAAGGAAATGTATTCATTCAAGGAGGCAATGGAGTCGGGTTTTATGCAAATGAAAGCCAATTGCATCAGCTGCAAGATGTAAACATTCATTACCCCATTGGCAAGTAGCTGGCTGAGGGCTGGCAACCGATTCTTGCTGCGGAACTTTGCACTGGCAACAAGAATAGGAACGCTCACCGAGACGGGGGTGTATACATCCTCAGGGTATGTGCTGCAGACCTGTAACAAAGCGTCATGGACGATTTCATGATGAACTAAATAATAATTAAAAAAATCAGAAATTTGAATAGCAACATATTCAGAGAAATTGTCATTTGATCTTCAGCATGTCATCAACTGTATGTTGTTTGTTTTATTTATAAATCATCATAGCTCTAAAATTCAGTTATACAAACTAGATATAATAAATAGTACAAGCCATGTCAACTTGAAATGTTTCAATATATCTTCAAAGGAAGAACGAGATGGTGGACTCAAGCAAAGGCGCAAAGCCACGCATCTGGAGATTACAGTCACGTTTCCAGCCACCTGAATCTTCAACTCCTACTTGCTGGAGACATAAAATTCAACCCTGGTCCACCAATCTACATTTGCCCTACATTCAACATGAGAATCACCAACCATCACTACTCAGTTCTCTGCACGAGATGTAACAAATGACTCCATGTCAAATGTACAAACCCACCTTCGCACAAAGATTACAGCTCGCAGTGGACCTGTGACTGTCCTATATAGCACCTCCCTGCAGTTATTCAATCTACCCCACGATCAAACAACATGCATTTTAAGGCCATTTTCCCTGCCAGAGCTGGGGTTAGCCTTGCGGTCCCCATGACAATCTTCTCCATTTTGCCCTATTTTCTGCATCTCTCCTTGTTAACCCCCTTGCCCGCATTTCTTCTTCGAACATCTTTTGCCAAGTCTTTCTTGGTCTTCCCCGTCCTCTACTTCCTTCTACATTCATTTCCATCACTCTTCTCAACCAGTCACTTTCATCCATCCTCAACACATGACCAAACCATCTCAACCTGTTTCTCTTCACAGAATCCATCACAAAGTAAAGATATTTCACCTCAACAATCTACAGGTCAACATAAATGGCATTCAAAATAAAATAACAGAGCTCCAAAATTCCACCCAAAAAAAAAACACACAAAATAAACACAGCTCTCATTCAAGACTAAATGTAAAGGGGAACCCAAATGCAATTTTTTTTTCTTCTGGTGGGTATTGTGGGGGTGATGGTTGATGGTGAGATCGGTCACCAGCAGGCCAACACAGGTGTTCGATTCACCACTCAAATCGCCCATGTCCATATGCTGGTAGCTCGCCAGAGATGGCGTTACAGTTTCGTGTGACGGTTGTTTAGTCTCTGTACAGTGTCAATGACCTGACCCAGTGGAGGAGGGAGTGTGGCGGCGAGGTGAGATCGGTCGCCGACAGGCCAACACAGGTGTTCGATTCACCACTCAAATTCCCCCATGTCCATATACTGGTAGCTCGGCAGAGAAGGTGTTAGATTCGCATGACGATTGTTTCTTCAACTTAATCGTGGGGATGGCATCCTCTCTCAATTGTGGCAGAAAACCACGAGATCTAGCCATCTTTGTTGTTTCATAACAGTTCTCTGTGAAATGTTCCAAACACAAACCCAATATTTGTAGGCACGATCCATGCTCCGGTATTTTGGACAAACCATGTCAAATTTTTGTCAACCATCGGATCTTTCCACCATTGGTGTAGCATATGAAAGTATGAAACCATCTCGATACCAAGTATGCATCGACGACGCATATTTGTAGAATTTCGAAAACAATTCACCGTTTAAGTTAAATTGTTCCTTGATGTTATCCGTAGACAATACTGAAGTGGTGGTCGCTTTGACTACGTGATGTCACAGTTAATCTTGAAGGAGAAGATTTCGACTTTTAATCACAAACATACCGATTTTATAAATCACAAATCAGAAAAAGACACATCATATCTATTTTGCAGAGTATAAAGGGATTGATTAGTGGCGAGGCGGTCTGAGCATTTGGTTCCCCTTTAAAGAATGCCACCAAACTCTCCCACACCTTTCCAAACCACTCTTTCATGAGAAAGGATCAACCAGGCAACACAGGTAGGGGAGGGCTACTCACCCACATCCACAGAAACAGATTATATTTTCCAACAACTGCAGACATCCTCCAGCTGCTTCCAAACACAAATACCATCAAAATCACTTCCATAACTAGAATGGCACTCTTCAGCATCGTGATGTCACGCCGTCAATAGATATGCCTCGGCCCACATTATTACATCATTATACATACTTGCACCAAGTTTGATTTAAATACCTTCAGCTGTTCACAAGTATCACATTTTACCTGCTATGACTGACCTTTGATGCCAAAATCTAATGAGTTCATTTTGCATCATAATATATACTTACGCATACCAAGTTTGGTCAAAATCCCAACACTGGTTCACAAAGTAGCTTGGTAACAGAAATTTTACACAACAGGACATCTGACCTTTGGCCTCATGAGCAGCATGACCAGCAGCAAATGAATATACCTTAAAAAAAACACAATTACCACACTCTTCAACAGCCAAAAACAAAACATTGTGAAAAATTAATCAGCAGCCTCAACCATAAAACAGTCAGTAGAAAATCCTGGAGGACTATATCAAATATACACAACTCATGTAACTTACCCACTCCATCACAAGAACTGGTAATCAATCAAGATGACACAATCCAAACAAAAAGGAGCAATTAGCCAACCTCAAACTACTACGCCCAAAACTACTACGCCCAAAACAACTACTACGACAATTCCCAGCAACAGACCGATCACAAAAAAGCTAAATAAATTGAAACTTTACAATGAAGCTTCATCACCTTTCACCTTCAAATCAGTTACAGATATGATAAAACACAAATAACCGCACTGTGGTCACAGCCTGCGACAAAATCCGGTAACAGTCCGATTGGGAAACGCCCATTTGAAGCACTATTTAAAAAAATTAACTCAACTCTCATACATGTCGGCTTCCTCCACGGTTGTATCACAACGAGCTGATTCGTCACATGGTCACAGATCGTTTTACCCCAACATTGGGCTGTTCATTAATTATATAACGCTACTATTTTTTAGGGACATGCGCACCATGCATGCTTACGGGCTTGTTTAACTACGCCCCCTGGGGCACCCTCTTGTTGTGTCATGTGGGGTATTCTAAGGGCTCACTTTTAAGTAGTTAAACCTCATTAATAATTTTTATTCGATGTACGATTAGTTTTTTGGGGTCCCTCATCGTGAAAAATACTCAACCCAAACAAAGCCAATGGAAATCTGACACAGCAAACCCGAGCAGTGTGTAATCAGAAGAGGCCAAAAGGCCTGATGTCTTTGGCCCACCAGAAAACCGAAAAAGAAGCCATATTATTTTGCCTGGGTGCCACCGTGGGTGGAGTCAAACGACAAATGTGGGTGGAGTCCGGCAGCTGTCCGACCAATGGGTGCACATTTCAAAAACCGACCCCCTAACAAGAACCACAACACCAACAACAACTATCAGGGACACCTCTTCGTGGTGGTTGTACCCCGCAATGCAAGTCAAGGGCCAAATCTTCCCTGCTCTCCAGATTTGTCAGGGCAGCGCCGATCGGTCCCCATGGACCGGTCTCTTTAACTCTGTCGTGGCCCCGATTTCAGGAAGGCGCGGGTACACCATCCGAGATGTTGGGATTTTTAATTGTAACAGTTATAATTTTGCCGATTGCTTGATTGATTGCTTAATTATTTTCTCACCCCCTGCCATGCAGTGGTTGTTTTTAATGAAAGGCTAAGGGTACAATACCTAAAAGAAAAATGGCTGGGTGCCTTATGGTATGGGTTTTTGTTTTTTTTAAGCAATAGCTAAATGTCCAATCCTTGAAAGAAAATGGTTGGCATCAGGAAGGGCATGCAGCCGTAAAAACCTCAATGACAAAACTTATGATGGCAGTTCAAAAACATGGGTGTGGTACACCCCAAAGTACCACGTGAGCAGGTCCACCCTCCTACGACAAAAAGAACAGTGGACAACCCGGAGTAAATGAGCTCCATAAGCAAAATGACTACCAATGACGGTGAACAGCCCAAAATTGCCAATAGATTCTAGTTAGAGTTTTAAATGGTAAAAAAAACGATTATGCTTAGGAACGATCAATGTTAATAAAATGCCCTGAAGGAGTATACAAGTCATTGAAACACTGAATAGACGAAGAATTGCTATTTGTTGTCTTGAAGAAACAAGATGGAAAGGGCAAGGTACAACGTCAATTGGCTACAACAAAGAACTAGAACTAGAACATCACGACGTCGACCGATATGCCTCCACCCACATCATTACATCAATATAATACTTGTATCAAGTTTCATTTAAATCCTTTCAACTGTTGCTGTTCTCAAGTATCACATTTTTACCTGACATGACCTCTGACCTTTGATATCTGATGTAGAAATATAATCCATTCATCTTTTCATCATCTATCTATAATTCCATTAATCTCTGTGTGTATGTGTGTGTGTATGTGTGTATGCGACAACGATTTCTCGACAACTACCGGTCCGATATACTTGAAACTTGCCAGGTATATTGCTGGGGACCCGAGGATGTGCCTTTTCAAGGTTTGAAATTAATCGGACAAGTAGTTACCGAGCTATGGCGATTTAGCCGTTCGCCGTTCGCTTTGGCGTTGCGAATGGACCAAACCATTTCATGTAAATAGAGGGGGGGGTTCTGTGGTCGTTGCGAATGGACCAAACCATTTCATGTAAATAGAGGGGGGGGATTGTCACTGTACTCGCAAGCCGTTCGCCGTTCGCTTTGGCGTTGCGAATGGACCAAACCATTTCATGTAAATAGAGGGGGGGGATATAATTTTAGATAGATATATAGTACGGGCATATATATAGTACGGGCATGCCCTAGTAATATATAATTTTACAAAGTTTGTTCAAAATCCCTTCCTGGTTCACAAGTTTAACACATAACAGATTTTTACATAACGGGACTTCTGACTTCTTGACCCCATAATCAAATCCGTTTATCTTTACATCATTATACCTACTTATACCAAGTTTGACTTCGTTCCCTTCAGCCATTCTTAAGCTATCGCAGTAACGAAAACCTATTACAGGCTCTGACCTTTGACTTCTTGATGCCAAAATCTCATCAGTTCATCTTTGCATCATAATACATACTTGTACAAAGTTAAATCAAAATCCGATCACTGACTTACAAGTTAGCGCGGTAAGAGAATTTATCCCAAATGGGACCTCTGACCTTTGACCCCATAATCTAACCAGTTCATCTTTAAATCATTAAACATACTCGTACCAAGTTTAACTTGGTTCCCTCAAGCCGTTCTCAAGTTATCGCGTTCACAAAAACACATCACACACGCACAGACAGATGGACAACCCGAAAGCATAATGGTTCCGGCGAATTTGTTGGCTGAGCCAGTCAAGATGTCCTAAAAATATATGGATTGAAACTGAGAATCCACGTGTAAGAATCATCTTCATTCATATGCAGCACAGGTCTATGAGGTAACATAATTAGCTGAGGAATAACTAATTGGCTGTTAATTAATTAATTGATTAATAACATTAATTAATTGGCATAATTGGCTGTGACGTTGATGCAATGCCCTCTGCTGGTTCGGGCAAGAATTTGTCATTTATTAACTGTACTGGCGATAGCTCACCTACTCTTCATGAAGGACACCATGGGATCTTTAACGTCCACCAACAAATGCTGGCAGACGAGACGCCCGTTTAACATCCCTCGGAGGGAAAGCGTACACTGATGAATCATCCTTCCTGTGAAACACCGGCTGACAGTTTAAAGCTGTGTTGGGATTCAAACACATGCTAGAGAGCTTAGAAGCGAGTGCGCGTACCTCTAGGACCTAGGCCATCCTGTCAATCCTTATGGAAGAATGGCTAACCCCCTGAAAAAGGGGGAAATTGTCATAAAACGTTTTGTATTGTTTCGTTTACATTGCTCTAGTATTTGTACCTCTTTTTATCAACAAAATAACATCCTGCAAATATTACTCATGGAAATAAATATCGCACAACTGTCGTTTGAGGGTTCACCAGCTCATGTGAAATGAATTATGATTCCAAAATATTAAATTGTCAATTCACCAAATAATATTTGCTGAAACAAATAGCCCATGGGGGATACAATTTAAAAATACTAAAACAAATGACAAGTCGTCACGTGGAATTATTTGGAGTTACAGTTGCCAAGCTTGGCAGGGTCACACCTACTTTGTACTTGTAATTCACATGGGTGCAGTGCCAAGCAGCATTGGGCAACCCCATGCGCTCGTAATCATCCTGAGCTGAGAGCACGTCCCAACCAGCAGCGCGGTCTGTCTCGCTGCTTCTAGGGTTGTACAAGAATGCGTACAACTGGTCAAAGGTATCTAGGGGTGTGAAAGGAGACATGCAAAAAGGTAAAGAAGCATTTGGGAAATAGAACCAGCTGATAAAAGATGAATGCACAATCGAAAAAAAAAATTAGGAGGAAAATTAGAAAAATTGTTCAAGAGGAAGACGGAATGACAGAACGATCGGAGATTGGTAGTGTAGCTGCTGAAAGCTGGAATAAAAACGAGTGACATCCAACGATGATAAATACAAGAATGATGAGAATAAGCATGTGTGGCTATATTGTGGATAACACGCCTGGTTGAGATAGCTTGAGGAGTGAATTATAGAGTTGGTGTCCATCTCTCTCCTTGGGAAGGATGAGAGTAATCAGTTGAAAGGTCTTGCACGAGATAAGTAGAGGACAACCAGTTGGGCAAGTTGCTTGCTTCTCCACTGATGAAATATGGTTGTGAAGTATCTGATCATGGAAAAAGAAAAAGTAATAATAAATAAACAAGAAATATGTCGTGCATAGCACGATACTTGAGAAATCCCTAAAATAAGTTGTTGGCCTATGATGACCTCAAAAATATTTGGTGGTTGAATTCAGTGACCAGATATGCAAATCCTCTTAAAACTTCAAGTCAATCGGATGAAAATTGAGGATTTTAGAAATTTGACCTATGTTGACCTCAATAGTTGGTGGTTGAATTCCGTGACCAGATTTGCAAATCCTCTTAAAACTTCAAGTCAATCGGATAAAAATTGAGGATTTTAGAAATTTGACAAAGTTGGTGAAGCCTATGTTGACCTATTGACCCCAAAAACAAGAGGCTTCTTGCTTATGACCAACTCCACCGTTTGGTGAAGTTTCGTGAAGATCGGTTGAAAATTGTGACCTGTAGGCGACTGACATACAAACAGGCAGACAAAGACAGCATAACACACAAGACCAACCAAAATACTTGGAAAAATTTTCGATTTTTGCAAGTAATAAAACATCAATATCTGTCTTCAGTTCATCATGAAAACAACTTCAAAGACCAAGTGAATGATGAAGTTGACTTGTGTTGCTATTATCACATCACGACTACATGTTTTTGAGTGAAGATTTATAAACTACGCATACTTGTGAAATCTTAATCGGAATAACTGCAAATTTAACACAAACAGACAGGCAGTGTACAACACCAGGACAGTCAGGGCAAAGTTTTTAATTTCCAATGACTCATCAGAACAACTTCTCTAAATAATGGTCGTAAAATAAACTGAGTGGTGGATCACTGTTTTTTTGTTGTTGTTGTTTTGTTGTATACAAGATAGAGGCTCGTGTAAGAGCTAATATTAATCATAAAAAAAACATAAATGGACACAACAACAACAACAACAACAACATGCATTTTAAGGCCATTTTCCCTGCTAGAGCGGGGGTTAGTACAGCAGTAGAGAACAGGGACATCGGGAGTTCTGTGGGAGGGAGTGGGCTGAGAAGTGGGAGGGCGGGGAGTGGGGGGGGGGGGGGGAGGGAGGGCGTCCACAGTATAAAACAAATTGACACGACTAGGAATTTCAGGAATGAAGTCGGTATTTCAGAAAAGTGGATCTGGGGTGAATTTACGGGGGTAGAAAAGATCAATGTTTTGAATGGGGGAAGATAAGAAATGGTGATGAACAGCTGTTTTAAAGACCTGGAGGGAGGAGAGGGATTGAAGAGAGTGTGGAAGTTTGTTCCAGAGGTGGGAGAAAAAGGAATGAAAGAGTGAAGGTGAGCAGAGAGTCTTGATTTTGGCAGTTTCACCAGAAGAGGGTTGCTGGCAGTTCTTGTGCGACCTGAAGGAATATTTGGGGGACAGCACCGTTTTGACCACAAGCCCCATCCCCCTGGGACATGAACCAATGGCCAAAAAATCGTTACATGTTTCATACATCCTGCAATGTTGATTGCATATACAAAGTTTCATTTAAATTTTGAGCAATAAACAAGCATTCTGAGTATTGCGCTGCAATACATGTCCCCTACCGGCAGTCTGTCGTCCGGAAAACTGTTGGGGAAATTACCAAAGTTCAAAGTGCCATAACTTTGTCAAAAATGATCGAAACGTCATGAAGTTCAAACTTGATCTGTAACTTATCATGAGGAAACCATGTACCAAGTTTGAAATCGTTAGCATTAAGAGTTTAGGAAGAAAGTCCGGAAAGCTGTTCTTTGCATGACGGACTGACAGACGGAGGGACGGAGTGCAAACATATAGTCCCCTCCGGTGTACACCGGTAGGGGACTAATAAGATACATGAGCATGACCTGTAATATAATTATTTGGTATTGACCTTTGGACCCTGCCCCCAAGTCTCTAGGGGGCTGCGTCAAAAACTATACAGCTCTTGCACCTTCTTGCCAGGTAGTGATCATAACTACTAAGTTTGGGGAATTTTCGCAATACAGTTTAGGAGGAGATAACGTGATGTATGGAGACAGAGACACAGCCGATTACAATACCCCCGTTTTTTTTTTCAAAGAAAGCGTGCGTGTGGGGATAATGAAGGATATTTAAATTGCATGCTTGCAGAGGAAAGCAGAAGATCATGATACATACATCACTGATATAGGGAACATGGAGACCATAGAAATGTGATTTTTGAGTGATTTCTGTAAAGAAAACATGGAACAGAGCAGAAGATGGTTCTTCCAAGAGGAATAGTAAAAGTATTTTGGAGACCTTTTTTTTTTTTTTTTTGTATACAAGATCGAGGCTCATGAAAGAGCGAACATTAATCACACAGAAAGACAAACTGACACATAAAACAATAAAACATATAACATCGGGAGCGGTAGACAAGATGGGGAGAGAGGGGGAAGGACACAAACACAACATTTGAGAGCAGGGACCGAGAGACATGGAGACATCGAGAGATCTGTGGGAGGGAGAGGGCTTTGGGAGGGGGCATGGGAAGGGGGGGGGGTGGGAGGTATAAAACATATGGACACTGCCAGGACTTCCAGGAAAGAAGTTGGAATTTCAAACAAGGTGGATCTGGGGTGAATTAGCAGGGGTAGAAAAGATCAAGGTTTTGGATGGGGGAAGATAAGAGATGGTGGTGAACAGCCGTTTTAAAGACCTGGAGGGAGGGGTGGGATTGAAGGGAGAGTGGGAGTTTGTTCCAGAGGCGGGAGAAAAGAGGAATGAAAGAGTGAAGGTGAGCAGAGAGGCGAGATTTCGGCAGTTTAACCATCAGAGGGTTGCTGGCAGATCTTGTGCGACCTGTCGGAATATTTGGGGGACAGAGCAGAGAGAGAGAGCTGGGGGAGCAAGGCCGGAGAGGAGTCGGTAGAAGACAGAAAGACCACCTACCTGCCTGCGGTGAGTGAGTGAAAGGCCCTCAGAGATAGCTTCATAGCGGGAGATTCCAATAATTCTGAAAGCTTTGGTTTCAACAGCGTGAAGCCGAGCTAGGTGTGAGGCAGGAGCACCGGCCCATAGGGGAGAACAGTATTCCATTGAGCTGAGGATGAAAGCCTTGTATGTGGTGAGGAGCTCAGGTGTGCCGAGGAAGGACTTCGCACGACGGAGGATGCACAGTCGGCGACTGGCTTTGGAGGCCAGCTTGGAAATGTGGTTTTCCCAAGAAAGATCATGGCAGATAGTGAGACCCAAAAGCTTGAGCGACAGAACTTCTTGGAGAGGATTGTTGAGAAAGTAGATGGGTGGATTGGCCAGTCGATCTTTTCGGAGAGACATAGTAAGAGTGTGAGATTTGTCAGGATTGAAAGACATGTTCCACTTGTTTGACCAGTCTGTGATTTTGTCCAAGTCTTCAGAGAGTGAGGAGGCTGCCGACTGCCGATCTGAGGGAAGAGGAATGGAGCAGCAGAGAGTGGAGTCATCACCAAAGAGATAGAGAGGATTTTCCAGAGAGTCGGAGAGATCATTAATAAAGACCAGAAAAAGCACAGGGCCCAGAACACTGCCTTGGGGAACTCCAGCCTGCACAGGAAGGGGAGATGAGAGAAATCCATTCAGGGCCACACGTTGACTACGACCAGAGAGGAAGTCCGCAAGCCATGCATGGAGATGTCCATGGATACCATAGGAGGAGAGTTTGGTGAGCAGAGCTGGGTGCCAGACCGTATCGAAGGCACGTGATATAGAGGATACAGATATATAGAGGATACAGATAGATATATAGAGGATATAGAGATACAGAGGATATAGAGGATACAGATACAGAGGCAAAGGGAGACAGCTCTGATTTCCTGTTTGGCATTGAGGACCTCCATCCATTGTTGAGAAAGCAGAAGCAGCATGTCCAGAGTAGAGTGACCTGGTCTGAAACCAAATTGATGATCAGAGATCAAGCCATTGGAGAAGAGGAAAGATTTCATATCCGAAGCAATGATGGATTCCATGACTTTGCTGATAATTGGGAGCAGGCTGATTGGTCTGTAGTTGCAAGGATCTGTTTTTTCACCTTTTTTGTGTAAAGCAGTAATGTTTGCTGATTTCCAGGATGCTGGCAGATGACCTTGAGCAAAAGAGAGGGTGAAAAGAACAGAGATAGGGTGAGATAGAGCGGCAGAGCAGGATTTTTGGACCCGTGGACTGATGCCGTCTGGTCCAGTTGCAGAATCAGAGTCGAGGTTAGACAAAAACTCCTCCACCTTGTCAGGAGAGAAGAACACAGAGTCTGGAAGCAGTTGGGTTCGACTGGGAAAGGTGGGAACAGAGAGAGATGGGTTTGGGACTAAAGATTTTGAGGCAAACACGGAGTTGAGGCATTCGGCTTTGTCACGAGCGATGTCAACTGTGTGGCCATTTGAGGTAAGGGAGGGGATGGAGGGGGAACAAACATCAGAAATGGATTTGACCAGACGCCACTAGGATTTGGAGGAAGGAGACAGGAGACATTCTTGAGTGTGGAGAGATAGTGCTTCCTGGCACTCCTGAGGGTAGACACACACTTGTTCCGAGCTTGGTGGAAGGAACTGAGATTGCCTTCAGTTGGATTAGCCTTCCCAGAGGCAAAGGCAAGTTGTTTCAGGGCAACTGCCTCACCACAAGATTCAGTGTACCATGGACGGGAGGAAGGGTAAGACAACTGAAGACGAGATGGGATAAATCTGTGCATGAGAGAGAGCAGTTTGCTTTGGAAGAATTCCCAGGAAGAATTGATGTCAGAGGCAGTGGAGATGGGAGACCAATCCAGACGATTGATGGCTGCTTGAAGACCGTCCCAGTCGGCCTGAGTGAAATGCCATGCTCGTCGACGCTGAGGAGGCTCTCTGAGAATGGCCAGAGAGATGTCCACTTTGACAAGCACATGATCAGAAGAACCGATTGGAGCAGAAGAAGAGCAGCAGACATTAGCAAGGAAGTTTGTCATAACCAAGTCTAGAAGAGAAGATACTCCATTGGCTGAGATCCGGGTCGGGAAATTGACAGATTGTGTCAATCCCAGTGAGTCACAGAAGTCCTTTGCTGAGGTGCCATGACTGGTGAGAGAGGAACCCACACCCAACCAGCTGGCATGATGACAGTTGAAGTCACCACATATGAGGAAGAGAGAGTTGGGATGAGTGGATAGAAGTTGGTCCATGTTGCCAGACAGTGAAATGTAAATGGGGTCATCACTGTTTGGAGGACGGTACAGAACACATATGAACAAAAGGTGGGAGCGGAGAGGAAGCCGGAGCCAGAGGTACTCCTGGGGGTGAGGAGGAGAGAGGGCAGTGCAAGGAGAGTGAGGAAGAGAGTTTTTGATAAAGATAGCCACCCCACCACCAGGACGAGGCTCAGGTCTATCATACCGGAGGAGGGAGTAACCAGGAAGAGATATTAAGGAATCAGAGACATCTTGAAGGAGGGAAAGTCTCTGTTAAGCAGATCAAGTCTGGATTGTCAGAAGCAACCTGTATGGAGAGATCAGTCAGGTTTGAGCGAAGGCCCCGGATGTTTGAGGTCCATACCGTTAATGAAGAGAGAGGGGGAGCATCGGGTACAGGACAGGGGAGGGGAGGGGAGGGGAGGAGTAGGTAAGATGAAGGATGAGAGGGGGAGGTAGGAAGAGCAGTTGATAGTGTCTCAGAGATTACAGAAGAGTTCCAAGAAAGGGAAGGATGAGGAGGATGAAAGGTTTGGATGGTGAAGGGATGAGGCACAATGAGGGGTTGTTTGAGGGGGGGGGGGTGGGTAGAGGAAAGTAGAAGGTTGGGGGGGGCGGTGGAGATATGAGATAGAAGGGAGATGAAGTGGGGAGGAGGCAGCTTTGAGGAGGAGGGGGGAGGAGGAGGGAGAATTGGAGAGGAATGGTATGGGGGGAGATTTGAATGTGAGGGGTTGGGGGGGAGTTTTGAAGGGGAGGAGTGAGGGGGGAGTTTCGGAAGGGGAGGGGCAAGGGGGGAGTTTAGGAGTGGAGGGGCAAGGGGGGAGTTTAGGAGTGTAGGGGCAAGGGGGGATTTGGAGGGGAGGGGCAAGGGGGGAGTTTAGGAGGGGGAAGGGCAAGGAGGGAGTTCAGGAGTGGAGGGGCAAGGGGGGAGTTTCGAAAGTGGATGATTAATGAAAGACGAACATTGATAACAAATTGGGTTTGTTGTGATTTTCAAGTTAGCAATCCGATTCAGAATGATGGAGGAGGGGTGGAATGAATGTGAATTTAGACCATGTAGTGAGGGAGACGTATAAGAGATTGAATTTCTTTTTTTTGACGTGGAATGAGATGGAGAGGAATTTGAAAAAAGCCTTTTAAATAGGAAGAAAAACAGCGTGTTGTAATATACCACTGAATAAAACACTGAAGGGGAAAGTTTATACATATTTAAATAATATTAAAACAGGACCGCAGACAATCTTAAATGCACAAAGTACCAACGGGGGGAGAGCCGAGAGGGACCACCACGTGTCAGGTGGACAGGGCAAAAGGTCGATGGCAACGAGATAATGGGGGCGGGGCGAACAGCACACCTGGACAGAAAGTACAGGATGAGACAAAGCACACGTGGAGAAAGGAAAATAAATGTTTTTGGTTATTTTTTATTTTTATTTTTTATTTTTGTGGGGTGGGGGTATTTTAAATAAACGTATTTAAAACGTTAGACAAAGAGTATTATGTTCGGGGTAGAAGGGAAAAAAAACAGAGCCAAGCAAAACACGATGTAGGGGACTTAAGTAAACAAACACCGATGGGGGTACAAGGCCGCACATGCGGAGCAGAGCACGATTAATTAACTACGAGTTTCAGGAAATTCAAACCAAAAATAACTATAAACAAACAATAACGCATGGACGATAAAATAACGAGTTGAAATTTGACAAACACACAAATGAAAAAATAACCGCTTTGGATGCCCAGAGAGAACCAGGCCTCAAGGTCGGAAGCTTCAACAACTAGGCCGCGTGGCACGAAATACTCGACTATTTTTTACAGGTATGAAAGATTAACACCGATAAATCTTCCGAGGGACATGCAAAAGGTACACACACGTAAGATAAATACAGTTTCGACAAAAATACAAATATGACAATTACTTAACTTCGATCGTGGAACAGCTTCGAAAAACCGTTTTATAAGCATGTCTAGACTATTGCTGTACGAAGATAAACAAAAACACCTCCCTCCTCCATCATTCATCAAAAACAAATAATCACCAAGTCAATTATTATTCTCATGTGGAATATTTGACTCACCCAGGTCTCCTTGTTTCCAGAGTTCTCAATGAAGATAAGATGTGTAGCAGTTAGGTGCAAAGTACCTTCGACTGCCTTTTTGGATGCAAACCGGTCCACGAAACGCACATTCTCCAACTTTGTGGGGTCCGGGGAACGTGGGCAGGAGGGGCGAGGGGGGTTGTGGAGGGGAGGGGAGTGGGGTGTGGCAGGAGTGGGGGGGGGGGGGAGTGATAGGAGGGGGGAGGAGTGAAAGGATGGTGGGAGGGAGGGGGTGGCAGAATGGGGAGGAGGGTAGTGGCAAGAGTGGAATGGAAGGAGGGGGGCAGGAGTGGCAGGGAGGGGGCAGGAGTGGCAGGGAGGGGGAAGAGTGGCAGGAGATGGGGAGGGAGGGGGCAGGAGATGGGGAGGGAGGGGGCAGGAGATGGGGAGGGGAGGGGGCAGGAGATGGGGAGGGAGGGGGCAGGAGATGGGGAGGGAGGGGGCAGGAGGTGGGGAGGGAGGGGGGCAGGAGGTGGGGAGGGTGGTGGCAGGAGGTGGGGGGCAGGAGGTGGGGAGGGTGGGGGCAGGAGGTGGGGAGGGTGGGGGCAGGAGGTGGGGAGGGTGGGGGCAGGAGGTGGGGAGGGTGGGGGCAGGAGGTGGGGAGGGAAAAGGAAGGAGGTGGGGAGGGTGGGGCAGGAGGTGGGGAGGGAAAAGGAAGGAGGTGGGGAGGGAAAAGGAAGGAGGTGGGGAGGGAAAAGGAAGGAGGTGGGGAGGGAGAAGGAAGGAGGTGGGGGAGGGTGGGGGCAGGAGGTGGGGAGGGTGGGGGCAGGAGGTGGGGAGGGTGGGGGCAGGAGGTGGGGAGGGTGGGGGCAGGAGGTGGGGAGGGGAGGGGGGAAGGAGGTGGGGAGGGAGGGGGAAGGAGGTGGGGGAGGGAGGGGGGAAGGAGGTGGGGGAGGGTGGGGGGCAGGAGGTGGGGAGGGAGGAGGAAGGAGGGTGGGGAGAGAGGGGCAGGAGTAGAATGGAAGGAGGAGGGTTAGGGGGCAGGAGAGGGTGGTGAGTGGCGGGGGGAGGGGGGGAGGAAGAGTGACAAGACGGTGGGGCACGGGGTCAGGGGGTATAAAGAACAAAGATGAAAGAATGGATACGTGGGATACGATAGGCAATGAATACGAATACGATCGTGTAAACATATGAGGTTTGACTTGAGCTTGAGGAAACCAGATCGCAGATTTTGGAAAACACGATAACGATAACGAAACCCACAGCAAGTTTCAAACAAAAACAGAAAACGCCATGGCCTCGGAAATTCACTTTCGCTACAAAAGAATCGTTCTATATGATAATATGAGGTATAATACTTACCCTGGGTGTGTGTATGTGTTCCATGGCGGAGTCAACAAGTCACCTGTACGGCAGCCATGGTACAGTATTTGGAAGGGTGGCGAGGGCGAGCCTGATGAGAAACGAATCGCGGGTTATTCCTCTTAAAAACCAAACCGCACGTTTCCGCTCATTATTATTCGTTTCTTAAAATAAAAAGGCATTCCTTCCGGTTTCTAGTTTTCTGCTTTGCAGATTAAAAAGTTTTTCACACCTGGGTGTTGTATCATCGACACTGCTATCTACTCCAACTGGATTGGCTGTCACTGCTGAATGTTTGAGTCAACGCGCCGCCATCTTGGGACACTCAAAATAAGCGACAACACGCATTGGCCGTACTGAGCGTTACGTCCCATGACGCCATGCAATCGATCACTCTGAGCATGCAGACAGGTAGATTCTTCTAATAATTTTTTGCGAAGTATCATTTACAAACGATCTACGGTCAGCGTTTTTAAACGTCTGTTATTACATGAAAACTATACGTATGCCGAATCAATTAATTACAATCATATAATATTTTCCTTCTTTTCAAGCCCCAATCACAGGAGGGGCAGGAGGTGGGGAGGGAGGTGGAGAGGGTGGGGGTCACAGGTTCGTGTCACCGAAGTTCCCCACGATAATTATGAATTTTCATCTGAATAATTATAATGGACTTGGAAAATAGGTATTACCTTTCATCAAAACGAAATTGTAATATTGTAAAATTGGATTGAAATTTAAGTCGACCCAATATGTTGGTGGACGTTATAGATCCCCCGGTGTCCTTCGCAAAAAGTAGGCAGGCCATCCCTAACCTACAAGTTCCTTCCCGAACCTACAGAGGGCACTGCGCCAGTGGCACAACCGCACCGCGTCCTCATCCAAAGACGTCATCCGGCAGCCGCCTGCTGCATAGGAAAGAAGAGGAAGAAGATCTCTTATTATGACAGTCCTGCTCGCGGCATGCTTGATCAGCGGACACCCAGGTGATGTTGGCAGGGCTTGCAGGTCGAAACACTGCAGTACCGAGCCAACACAGGTCGAATGCTCAAATAATTACTGCATATTGAGAAGGGTTCTTCTACAGTATATATAAGCTTCTATAATGCCGATTCATTTTTATACCCTTGTGTGGAGCTATGCTCGCACGATAAAGCCGGACAAAATGAACGACACCAGGAACGAAGTTTCACTGAGCTATTTATTCGAGCTCAACTCGAAAGAACTCAAAAGCACTGAATTCTGAATAGCCCGTTAACACGGGCGGCAATTTATATCAAAAGTTCACCGCACAAAAGCCACGCCTCTCAGGCGGGGCGTGGTATGCAAATCGAGAGTCCGCCCGGGCAAGGCAAGTCCGGACACGTCCGGGCGAGTCCGGGCAAGTAACCGCCCGCCGGTTACGTCATCGGCCGGTGCAAGGTGATTGTGTCATGCTTCCGGTAGCCGCTACATGCGCCCCCCCCCCCCCCCCCCAGAATTAACGTGCACCGGGAGAGTCAGTTTGAGGGGGGTCCTGATGACCCGGCCGAAACGACCCCTGGCGATTCGTGTGGGGGTGGTAGGTGGCGTGGCGGTGGATGGTCGGGCGGGGGGCTTGGTTGACGGGGGACGGCCCCGTCGTGGAGGAAGGGCCAACCGTGGAGGTTGGTCGAGATCCAAATGGACCGGCTTGAGGCGGTCCACGGCGATGCGGTCCGGTTTGCCGCCGATGTCAATGATGAACGACACGACTTGTCGTCCCTCTTCAGGACCCGGAAAGGTCCATCGTACGGCAGCCGGAGCGGTCCCCGGTGTGCGTCGTTCCGGATAAAAACGTACTCCGCAGTGCGAAGTGCTGGGGGGGACGTGGGGTTGGGGGCAGCCGTGGTGGGACGTGGGCACGGGGGCAAATCTCTTGGCGGCCTCCTGGAGGACCGAGCGTTGGCGAGCCGCGGACCAGGGGCTGGTGGCGTCAGGGATGAACACGCCCGGCACGCGCAGTGGCTGGCCATAGACCAGCTCGGCGGTGGAAGCCTGGAGGTCCTCTTTAGGGGCCGTTCAGAGGCCCAATAGGACCCACGGGAGCCTGTCGGCCCATGTCTCTCGGTCCCTGCTCTCAAATCTTGTGTTTTGTGTCCTTCCCCCTCTCTTCCCATCTTGTCTACCGCTCCGATGTTATATGTTTTTGTGTCGGTTTGTCTTTCTGTGTGATTAATGTTCGCTCTTTCACGAGCCTCGATCTTGTATACAAAAAAAACAAAAAACCGTCATCCTGGAGGTTGGCCCTGAGAGTGGCCTTCATCGAGCGGTGGAACCGCTCGCACAAGCCATTGGTTTGGGGGTGGTAGGCCATGGTGCGGTGTATCTTGACCCCCAAGGCCTGGGCGACCGCGCCCCAAAGCTCGGAGGTGAATTGCGGGCCTCTGTCGGAGGAGATGTCTGAGGGGGCGCCGAAACGGGCAATCCAGGTGCCAATGAAGGCCTGCGCCACGTCAGCGGATGTTGTTGATGCCAGCAGGACGGCCTCCGGCTGCCTGGTGGTCCTGTCCACCACCGTGAGGAGGTGGGTGAAGCCCCGCGAGGAGGGAAGGGGTCCCACCAGGTCCACATTGACGTGGTAGAAGCACCGCGCGGGCACGTCAAATGGTGCCAACGGGGCCTGGGTGTGCCGGTGGACCTTCGCGCGCTGGCAGGCGACACAGGCATTGGCCCAGTCGCGGACGTCCTTACGGAGCCCGTGCCAGACGAACTTTGCTGCCACGAGCTTCTGCGACGCTTTCCGGCCCGGGTGGGAAAGGCCGTGGAGGGCGTCAAAAATGTGCCGCTGCCATCCGGTGGGCACGATGGGGCGAGGTTGGCCCAGGGAAACGTCGCACAGGAGAACTGTGCCTGTGTCCTCGAAGGGGACGTCGGCCAACCGCAGGCCTGTGTCCGCTGTCCGGAGGGCTTGCACTATGGGGTCGGTGGTCTGGTCGGCCGCCATGTGGGTGAAGTCCACACCAAGGTGGACGGCGTTCCCGCCGGACCGGGAGAGGCAATCGGCCACAGCGTTGTCCTTGCCCGTGACGTGCCGGATGTCCATCGTAAATTCAGACACTGTGGAGAGGTGGCGCTGCTGGCGGGCCGACCACGGCTCTACAACCTTGGCCATGGCGAAGACCAGGGGTTTGTGGTCCACAAACGCCATGAACGGGCGGCCCTCTAAAAGATGGCGGAAGTAGCGAATGGCCAGGTAAAGGCTGAGTAGCTCGCGGTCGAAAGCGCTATACTTGTGCTCGTTAGGGCGAAGCTGCCGGCTGAAGAAGGCCAGCGGTTGCCAAGCCCCGTTCACCCACTGTTCATGCACGGCGCCCACCGTGTAGTCGGAAGCGTCCATGGTGAGGGCGATGGGTGCGTCGAGCGCCGTTGCACCAGCATGGTCACGTTGGCGAGGGCCAGCTTAGCGCCCGTGAATGCCTCGTCCATCTCTTTGGTCCAGGCAACGTCGTGCTTGGCCAGCTTGCCCCGGAGGGCTTCGTACATGGGGCGCATGAGTTGGGCGGCGCGAGGCACGCACCGGTAGTAGAAATTTACCATCCCCAAAAATTCCTGTAGGGCCTTGATGGAGCGGAGGCACGGGAAACTTGTGACTGCCTCCACCTTGGTAGGCAGTGGGACCGCCCCGCGCTTCGTGATGCGGTGCCCCAGGAAGTCGACGGCCGTTACGCCAAACTGGCATTTCGCCGGGTTGATGATGAGGCCGCGCTGGCCGAGGCCCTCAAAAAGCGTGCGCAGGTGGATGAGGTGCTCCGCCCGGGAAGTGCTGGCGACGAGAATGTCGTCCAAGTAGACGAAAAAGTAAGGTGAGGTTGCGCAGCACGCTGTGCATCAGCCGCTGGAAGGCCTGGGCCGCGTTCTTAAGGCCGAACGGCATGCGAAGGAACTTGAAGAGGCCAAAAGGTGTAATTACCGCCGTCTTCGGCACGTCGGCCGGCCGGACGGGTACCTGGTGGTAGCCCCGAATGAGGTCGACCTTGGAAAAGATCACCCGCCCTGCCAAACGGGCGGGAAAATCCTGTATGTGTGGTATCGGGTACCGGTCGGGGGTGGTGGCGTCGTTGAGGTGGCGGTAATCGCCGCATGGTCGCCATCCGCCACCCGGTTTGGGCACGATGTGCAGGCGCGAGGCCCACGCATTATTCGAGCGCCGCACAATGCCCAATCGCTCCAGTGCGTCGAATTCCGCCTTCGCCACGGCGAGTTTGGTCGGGTCGAGGCAATGAGCCCTGGCATAGACCGGTGGCCCTGTGGTCGGGATGTGGTGTTCGACGCCATGTTTGACGGCGACGGCCGAAAACGTCGGCTGCGTGAGGACGTGAAACTCGGCGAGCAGGCGGGTGAAATCGTCCGCGGCCGGGAGCGCGCAGGCTCGCTTGGTTGGTGCGGAGCCGCTCAATGAGCAAGCGAGCGAGCTGAAGGTCTCCGCGTTGATGAGCCGATGCCGTTTGACGTCCACCAAAAGCCCATGCGCGCACAGAAAATCTGCACCCAGCAAGGCCATGGGCACGTTCGCCGTGATGAAGTCCCACCTGAAGCGCTGGCCCCCGAAGCAGAATGCGACACTGCGCGAACCGAAGGTGCGGATGGAGGAGCCGTTTGCGGCGACCAAGGCGGGGCCGCAAAGCGCGGCCTGTTTGTCCTGCACCGAGGCGGGTATCACGCTAAGCTGAGCACCGGTGTCGCACAAAAAACGCCGCCTGGACGCTGTGTCCGTAATAAAACAGAAGGCTGCCTGAATGGCCGACGCTCATGGCAGGCAGCGAGCGCCGGCCTGGTCGTTTCCCGATCTGCCGAAAGTGCACGGTGGGCGGCATGTTCTGGCCTTCTGCCCGAACCTGGCGTGGTAGTAGCACATGGTCCGCTCTGGTGGAGGCTCCGGCGGTCGCGTCGGGTTCGGTCGACGGGGCGTCACGGCGGCCGCTGCCGCCAGTGGCGCTAACTTGGCCGGTGGTGGCGCAGGTCGTGGTGCGGGCGTTGCCTCGGTCGGCTCAGGGTTCCAGGCGGCCGCTCTGACGTGTCGCCTGGCCGAGAAAAAATTATCGGCCTCCTTGGCCAGGGCGCGAGGGTCCGTGATGGGCGAATTAGCCAAAGCTAATCGTACCTGCCCGGGTAGCTGCCGGAGGAACAGCTCGCGGAAGAGGAAATCTGGGCTGTGGTCACCGAGTAGAGCAAGCATGTGGTCCATGCGTTCGGATGGATGGGCCTCACCCAGCTCCGGGAGGTCGAGCAGTTGTCGCGCACGTTCGGTCTCCGTGAGTCCAAATGCACCGAGGAGTAGGCCTTTGAGCGCGCCGTATTTGTCGGCGTTCGGCGGGTTCTGTAGGAAGCTCAGGACCCGGGCAGCAGTGGAGGCATTGAGCGCGGAGACCACATGGTGGTAGCGCGTCGTGTCCTCCGTAATGTTCCGCAGGGCGAATTGAGGATCCGCTTGGGCAAACCAGACGGCTGCGTGCGATTCCCAAAAGCCAGGGAGCTTCAAAGCTACAGATGACTCAATCGCCATGTTCTTGAAAAGGGGTCACCAATTGTGGAGCTATGCTCGCACGATAAAGCCGGACAAAATGGACGACACCAGGAACGAAGTTTCACTGAGCTATTTCTTCTAGTTCAACTCGAAAGAACTCAAAAGCACTGAATAGCCCGTTAACACGGGCGGCGATTTATATCAAAAGTTCACCACACAAAAGCCACGCCTCAGGTGGGGCGTGGTATGCAAATAAGTCAGCCACGCCTCTCAACGGGGCGTGGTATGCAAATCGAGAGTCCGCCAGGGCAAGGCAAGTCCGGACACGCCCGGGGGCGTCCGGGCAAGTAACCGCCCGCCGGTTACGTCATCCGCCGGTGCAAGAAGATGATTATGTCATGCTTCCGGTACCCGCTACACTTGCATTGTTTAGTGAAAATCATTGCTGTTTCTATCATTTAATCAAATAACAATATCTTATTTAACTCTAATAATAATTTTTATTGTAATATTTTTTGTTATGTAAGGTGTATTCTGATTTTGTATTCTCGAAGACTGCCCCTTGGAGCGGATATGTAATTCCTATTTTCATTATTCTTTCCCATCCCCAACACCTTACATTTATTTATGGTAAACCGCATCTGCCAACATTGACATCACATTTCTTCAAATGAATCACATTTCAGAATGGGGAGGGAGGGGTAGTGGCAAGAGGGAGGAGGGGGGGAAGGGGTGAGTGGCAAGGTGGGGAGGGAGGGGGCATGAGGTGGGGGAGGGGGGAGTGGCAAGAGGTGCGGAAGGTTGGCAGGAGTGGAATGGAAGAAGGGGGGCAGGATAGGGGATGAGTGGCAGAGAGGGGGAAGAGTGGCAGGAGGTGTGGCCCACCCTCCTCCCCCTCTCACCACACCCCTCAGCCCTCCTCCAACCCAACATTCCTCCCACCGTTTTCAGTCACCTGTACCATTTCCAAGTCATCATTCCCATTGACATAACTATAAAAAAAAGAAGAGCATTTTTACTGTTTGGAGGTGGAGCAGCAAATCAAGTACTTTCTGGTGGGGATTAAGAACATGTAATTGAACATAAAGCAAGATCATAAACTTTCAAGTTTTGTAATTGTACCAGTTTTGTGTTTATGTCATCAATAGTACTGTGGCGGACACGAAAGCTCACTGGCGTGATGGCATCATTCCGCACCAAGTGGGCGTCGGCCACGCCCGAGGGGTGGGCGTGGCCTCGGGATATACACGGGGCTCGTAGCCCCGAGCTCCTCAGTGCTACAGTGGAGCTCTTCCAATAAAGACTCTTTCTTGTTACCTGCGTTGTCCGCTTCCCTTCTTGGTAAGCAAGTCGTGTGCGTAACATCGCACTACATTTGGTGACCCCGATGTTGGCTCAGCCGTAGCTGACCAACCGAACACGCCATAGCAATGGCAACCAACGCAGTTGTGGTCAAACTCCCCGAGTTCTGGGAGGCTCAGGCCGAGGTCTGGTTCATTCAGGCCGAGGCCCAATTCCGGCTTCGGCGCATCACGAGCGACGAGACCATGTACTTCCACGTGGTCGCCTCCCTCGGGCCCGGCACAGCCGCCCGCGTCGTGTCTGTACTGAGGAACCCACCAGCCGACCACAGGTACGAGGCGATCAAGCGTCTCCTCCTCGCCACGTTTGGCCTCACGGAGGACGCAAGAGCCGACCGCCTCCTGGACCTCCCCGAGCTCGGCGACACGCGACCGTCGGTCCGAATGGACCATATGTTGTCGCTGCTGGGCGATGAAACCCCGGATTTTCTATTCCGAGCGCTATTTCGACGCCAGCTGCCGGCACGAGTACACCTCGCGTTGGCCGGTTCCATGATAATGGAATTCCGAGCTCTCGCTGCCGAGGCCGACAAGTTTTTTTTTTGTTTTTTTTTTGTATACTGAATCGAGGCTCGTGAAAGAGCTAACATTTATTTCACAAACAAATCAACCAGACAAACAAAATATACAAAAGAGGGAGCGGAAGCCAAGATGGGGAGAGAAGGGGAAGCACACAACCACAACATTTGAGAGCAGGGAGAAGTGTGGGAGGGAGAGGGCTTGGGGGCAGGAGGCGTGGGAAGGGGAGGGGGGGGGGGGGGAGAGGTATAAAACACATGGGGACCGAAATTAGCGGGGGTAGAAAAGATCAAGGTTTTGGATGGTGGAAGATAAGAGATGGTGGTGAACAGCTGTTTTAAAGACCTGGAGGGAGGAGTGGGATTGAAGGGAGTGAGGGAGTTTGTTCCAGAGGCGGGAGAAAAGAGGAATGAAAGAGTGAAGGTGAGCAGAGAGCCGAGATTTCGGCAGTTTAACCATCAGAGGGTTGCTGGCAGATCTTGTGCGACCTGTAGGAATATTTGGAGGACAGAGCACAGAGAGAGCTGGGGGTGCAAGGCCGGAGAGGAGTCGGTAGAAGACAGAAAGACCACCTACCTGCCTGCGGTGAGTGAGTGAAAAGCCCTCAGAGATAGCTTCATCGCGGGAGATTCCAATAATTCTGAAAGCTTTGGTTTCAACAGCGTGAAGCCGAGCTAGGTGTGAGGCAAGAGCACCGGCCCATAGGGGAGAACAGTATTCCATTGAGCTGCGGATGAAAGCCTTGTATGTGGTGAGGAGCTCAGGTGTGCCGAGGAAGGACTTCGCACGACGGAGGATGCCCAGTCGGCGACTGGCTTTGGAGGCCAGCTTGGAAATGTGGTTTTCCCAAGAAAGATCATGGCAGATAGTGAGACCCAAAAGCTTGAGCGACAGAACTTCTTGGAGAGGATTGTTGAGAAAGTAGATGGGAGGGTTGTCCAGTCGATCTTTTCGGAGAGACATAGTAAGAGTGTGGGATTTGTCAGGATTGAAAGACATGTTCCACTTGTTTGACCAGTCTGTGATTTTGTCCAAGTCTTCAGAGAGTGAGGAGGCTGCAGACTGCCGATCTGAGGGAAGAGGAATGGAGCGGCAGAGAGTGGAGTCATCAGCAAAAAGATAGAGAGGATTTTCAAGAGAGTCAGAGAGATCATTGATGAAGACCAGAAAAAGCACAGGGCCCAGAACACTGCCTTGGGGCACTCCAGCCTGAACAGGAAGAGGAGATGAGAGAACCCCATTCAGGGCCACACGTTGACGACGACTAGAGAGGAAGTCAGCCAGCCATGCGTGGAGATCTCCATGGATACCAAAGGAGGAGAGTTTGGTGAGCAGAGTGGGGTGCCAGACCGTATCGAAGGCACGTGATATGTCGAGGGAGACAGCTCTAATTTCCTGTTTGGCATTGAGGACCTCCATCCATTGTTGAGACAGCAGAAGCAGCATGTCCAGAGTAGAGTGACCTGGTCTGAAACCAAATTGATGCTCAGAGATCAAGCCATTGGAGAAGAGGAAAGATTTCATATCCGAAGCAATGATGGATTCCATGACTTTGCTGATAATTGGAAGAAGGCTGATTGGTCTGTCGTTGCTAGGATCTGTTTTTGCACCTTTTTTGTGCAAAGCGGTGATGTTGGCCGATTTCCAAGCAGATGGCAGTTGACCTTGAGCAAAAGAGAGGGTGAAGAGAACAGAGAGAGGGTGAGATAGAGCGGCAGAGCAGGATTTTAGGACCCGTGGGCTGATGCCGTCGGGTCCAGTTGCAGAATCAGAGTCGAGGGTTGACATAAACTTTTCCACCTTGTCAGGAGGAAAGGACACGGAGTCCAGGAGCAGCTGGGTACGACTGGGTATGGTGGGTACAGAGAGGGATGGGTTTGGGACACAAGATTTAGAGGCAAACACAGAGTTGAGGCATTCAGCTTTTTCACGTGCGGAGTCAGCTGTGTTGCCGTTTGAGGTAAGGGAGGGGATGGAGGGGGAACAAACACCAGAAACGGATTTGACCAGACACCACCAGGTTTTGGAAGAGGGAGACAGATAAGAGAGTTCGGTCTTGAGAACGGAGAGATATTGTTTCCTGGCTCTCATGAGGGTGGACACACACTTGTTTCGGGCTTTGTGAAAGGAAATGAGATTTCCTTCCGTTGGATTTGCTTTCCAGGAGACGAAGGCAAGTTGTTTCTGGGCAACAGCCTCACCACAAGGTTCCGTGTACCATGGACGGGAGGAAGGGTATGACAACTGAAGACGAGATGGGATAAATCTGTGCATGAGGGAGAGCAATTTACTTTGGAAGAATTCCCAGGATGAGTTGATGTCAGAGGTGGTAGAGATGGGAGACCAGTCCAGATGATTGATGGCTGCTTGAAGACCGTGCCAGTTGGCCTGAGTGAAATGCCAGACTCGTCGACGCTGAGCAGGCTCCCTGAGAATGGTCAGAGAGATGTCCACTTTAACAAGGACATGATCAGATGATCCGATTGGTGCAGAAGAAGAGCAGCAGACATTTTCAGGGAAGTTAGTCATAACCAAGTCGAGAAGAGAAGATGCTCCGTTGACTGAGATCCGGGTCGGGAAATTGACAGATTGTGTCAGTCCCAGTGAGTCGCAGACGTCCTTTGCTGAGGAGCCATGGCTGGTGAGGGAGGTACCCACAGTCCCACACCCAGCCAACTGGCATGATGACAGTTGAAATCACCACATATGAGGAAGAGAGCGTTGGGATGAGTAGATAGAAGTTGGTCCATATTATCAGACAGCGAGATGTAGATGGAGTCATCACTGTTTGGTGGACGGTACAACACACATATGAATGAACAAGAGGTGGGAGCAAAGGGGAAGCCGTAGCCAGAGGTATTCCTGGGGGTGAGGTGGAGAGAGTACAGTGCAGGGCGAGTGAGGAAGGGAGTTTTTGATAAAGATAGCAACCCCACCTCCAGGACGAGGCTCAGGTCTATCATACCGGAGGAGGGAGTAACCCTGGAGAGATACTAAGGAATCAGAGACATCATGAAGGAGGAAAGTTTCTGTTAAGCAGATCATGTCTGGTTTGACAGAAGCAACCTGTATGGAGAGATCAGTTAAGTTTGAACGAAGACCCCGGATGTTTGAGGTCCATACCGTTAATGAAGAGGAAGGGGGAGCATCGGATACAGAACAGGGGGGAGGAGGGGCAGGGTAAGATGTGGAAGAAGTGGAAGAGGTAGGGAGAGCTGTTGAAGGTGTGTCAGAGATTTCAGAATAGCTCGGAGAAAGGGAAGGATGGGGCGGACAAAAGGTTTGATGGTGATTGGGTGAGGCACAATGAAGTGTTATTTGAGGAGGGGGAAGAGCGAGGCAGAAGGTTGGGGGAGATGGAGGTGAGAGTTGGAAGGGGGAAGAATCGGGGAGGACGCTTTGAGGAGGGGGAGTGAGAGGGCGGAAATTGAGAAGAAATGAGGGTGGGGAGATTTGAATGGGAGGGGCGAGGGGGGAGTTTTGGAGGGAAGGGACACAGGGAGGGATTTGAAAGGGATGGGATATGGGGGAGATTTGGAGGGGAGGGGTGAGGGAGGAGTCTAGGAGGGGAGGGGTGAGGGGGAGTCTTGGAGGGGAGGGGTGAGGGGGTAGTTTAGGAGGGAGGGGGCAAGGGGGGAGATTTGAAAGGGATGGGTGATGGGGAGGATTAGGAGGGGAGGGGAAAGGGGGAAGATTTGAAAGGGATGGGTGATGGGGAAGATTTGGAGGAGAGGGGTGAGATTTCATTTTAGAAAGTGTACGATTAATGGGAAACGAACATTTATTGCAAAATGAGTTTCTTGGTTGCACACCCTCGCTACGACTTTCTACCTCTGCCATCGAAGGTGGATGGAGGTCTGTATCTGTTTGTGAACAGGATATCTCAAAAGTTTGTGGCCAGATTCGGACAAAAAATTGTGGACAGGTTGAGTGTGTGATGAAGTCGAATCGATTCGATTTTGGTAAAGATACGAATCCGGATACGAGAGTTTTTGAAAATTTTAAGTGATTCTTCACCATTGAGTGATTGGACCAAAAGATATGCAGCATCATATTTCAAAAAGGTGTGGATGATTTATGACAAAACTTGGTGGATGAGTTTGGTAAGTGACAAGAACAAGCCGATTAGCTTTGCGTTCAGGTCCAGGTCCAGATCCGACCTGTCAGTGGATACAAAACGTAAACTGTTCAGCCTGGCAGGGGTATGCGCTCTACCGAGTGCCGGTCTAGTTTTACATGCGACCTGCTGCCATGTTCGAATCTGGGTGAACATTTCCAAACAGCAAACTGACCAAAGCCCTCACCATGCATGCCCAGAGATAATAAAAGGTGTTGTAGCTGAGAGAAGGCAAGGGCAGGCAACAATCATATCACCTGAGAAATAAAACTTGATCAAAATCCAGATATGACTTTACAATACCAGCGACAGTCCAACTACCTACATCTCCAAACACCAAAAACTGTCCAACTACCTACATCTCCAAACACCAAATCACAAAAACTGTCCAACTACCTACACTCCAAGCAGCATCCCACAGAGACTGTGCAACTACACACACCTCCAAGCAGCATCCCACAAAAACTGTCCAACTACCTACATCTCCAAACACCAAATCACAAAAACTGTCCAACTACCTACACCTCCAAGCAGCATCCCACAGAGACTGTGCAACTACACACACCTCCAAGCAGCATCCCACAAAAACTGTCCAACTACCTACATCTCCAAACACCAAATCACAAAAACTGTCCAACTACCTACACCTCCAAGCAGCATCCCACAGAGACTGTGCAACTACACACACCTCCAAGCAGCATCCCACAAAAACTGTCCAACTACCTACATCTCCAAACACCAAATCACAAAAACTGTCCAACTACCGACACCTACAAGCAGCATCCCACAGAGACTGTGCAACTACCTACACCTCCAAGCAGCATCCCACAGAGACTGTGCAACTACCTACACCTCCAAGCAGCATCCCACAAAAACTGTCCAACTACCTACACCTCCAAGCAGCATCCCACAGAGACTGTGCAACTACACACACCTCCAAGCAGCGTACCACAGACACTGTGAAACTACCTACACATACAAGCAGCATACCACAGCGACTGAGCAACTACCTACACATACAAGCAGCATACCAAAGCGAATGTGCAACTACCTACACCAACAAGCAGCATACCACAGCGACTGTGCAACTACCTACACCTACAAGCAGCATCCCACAGAGACTGTGCAACTACGTACACCTACAAGCAGCATACCACAGCGACTGTGCAACAACCTACACATACAAGGAGCATACCACAGCGACTGTGCAACTACCTACACCAACAAGCAGCATACCACAGCGACACTGCAACTACCTACACATACAAGCAGCATACCACAGCGAATGTGCAACTACCTACACATACAAGCAGCATACCACAGCGACTGTGCAACTACCTACACATACAAGCAGCATACCACAGCGAATGTGCAACTACCTACACCAACAAGCAGCATACCACAGAGACTGTGCAACTACCTACACCTACAAGCAGCATCCCACAGACTGTGCAACTACCTACACCTACAAGCAGCATACCACAGAGACTGTGCAACTACCTACACCTACAAGCAGCATACCACAGCGACTGTGCAACTACCTACACCTACAAGCAGCATACCACAGCGACTGTGCAACTATGTACACCGACAAGCAGCATACCACAAGGACTGTGCAACTGCCGAAACCAACAAGCAGCGCACCACAGAGACTGTGCAACTACCTGCACCTACAAGCAGCGTACCACAGAGACTGTGCAACTACCTGCACCTACAAGCATTGTACCACAGAGACTGTGCAACTGCCGAAACCAACAAGCAGCGCACCACAGAGACTGTGCAACTACCTGCACCTACAAGTGAGGAGAATAGAACCATGTTCCACACCTTGAGTTCAAGAGATAACAAGATTTAATGATGAACCAATATCACAGCGCTGTGGAGGGTGTAAGAGTCATACCATTCACAATTGAACAGCATGGCCACATACACTCCTAGAAAATTGGCAACCCAGAGTTTCTTTATATACACAAAATTATACAAAAAATCTCCGCTGAAAAATGAGCACGGACAAAGGAAAACGGGCTAGACATCTCCCACCGAGACCCTATCTTCTTTGGCATGAGCAAAGGGAAAGATGCGGGAGAAAGACCACTGTGACATTCTCAAAACTTATCTTCCATGCTGGCCTTTGGTCAAGGACAGACAGACGCGTTTTCATGAGGGGGTCTAACAGAGCAAGCAGTTTCACTGTCTTTCTACATTCCTTGGCACAGTTGGACAATAAAACATAGTTCAAAGCAAGAGGGAACATAGTAAGCTTAATCCTTTTCACAAAGCAACCACTATTAAATGCAAACCACAATTACATAAGGCACAATAAAAGGCATGATCTCGACATTACCCCATTTGGTCTCTACGAGACTACGTATCACAGAGACCAGGCCACATCGGCTTTATTTGCAAAGCAAAAGAGAATAGTGTTATATGTGGCCACATCGGGCTTTATTGAGTGTTGTATGTGTGTCCTCCCAAGGGCATGCCACGCACATAAAGTACCCCACATGCACGCTTGAAAGGTGTGTCATGTTGTGCGTGTTTGGAACATGAAGGTCCAGAACATGAAGATCTATTAACTTTTCAGATCCGCAACGAAGGCGCCTGGTCCGGCCAAGGATGTTGCCCGGGGGGGTCTAACAACCCACCCTTGCAGCAGCGTAGGTGCGGCTGAAATCCCCCCCAATCGAAGGGCTCCCCGTCCTCGCACAGACCCGGTCCTTGCCGATCTTCGAAGTTAATCGACGTCCATGCTGTTGTTCTGAGGAATACATAATGTAATTAATATCTTGTGTCACGTGTTCCTGGCCAGAGTACAGAGCATTACAATTCAAAGTAAAGAGAGAAACTTCCTTTTGTGTCAAAGACGTTCATGGACGCATAATCAGCTTGTGGATCCAGAGTATCAGTGTCAGGTCCTTTGGCAGCCAGACCCAGCGTTGCAGTCAGATCCATAGTCGGATCAAGCGGAGATGTGCAGCTGTGTGCTTATAATACATAAGAAGCATTAGCCAATTCCCGCAGGGGATTTACAACAAAATCATCACAATAAATCAAATAAATCAACAGTCTTCTGATGCGCCAGTCACATTGGCATCGCCCAGGGGCTCGTTCAGGTCGACGGCCTCGGCGGTCAAGATCATGGTCTTCCGACGGCAGTTTCTTCATCGTCCATCCTGAAAAATACTTTCTTACACACACCATGATCAAATTCCTAGCCCCCCGTCCCACCAATTGGCATTTAGTTACCTCATCTCTCAGATGGTTGGCTTATTCATAGCCGCATTTCCTGCGTCGTGTCTGGAAATTCAAATGCCATATTTACTTTCACCAATTTCCGAAAATACCTTCCTTTTAATCATCTTCCCTACATCTAATAATACATGATTTACCAACCATTTCCCCCCCAACCATAATCGGTCAATGGAAATAATCGGTATTCTCCCCTTCAAAATTTCACTGTTATCCTATCAATACCTGGACATTTTTTCCCTTTTTCCTAGATACGCGAATTTCACACCAGTATAAACCCACTGGAAAAATTATCTGAAAAATAACGAAATCGTCTCCAAGTTCTCCAGCTAATCTCCATCCGCAATCACCAACTCTACCCTCCTGTGCATTTTGCCTTAGGTTTTAGGACCTAGAGTCTACCAAAACAACAACAACTAGCCTCCCAAAGCCATTTCCCTGCAAGAGCAGGGGTTAGCCTTGCGGTTCCCATGACAATCTTCTTCATTTTGCTCTATCACCTCCCTTTAAGGAATAATTCAATTGATGTGATTCCCACGTACCTGGTGGAGTTCTGTTCATCTGGTCTGCAGAGCCGTGATCCAATCTTCACCAGCCCCCAATCACCTCCTCGATTGGGGTCATTCTGCGCGTAGCAATCTAACGCAACGTTATTAAACGAAATTCACAACTTTACATTCATTGGTCCCTCCCAGTGCAAGCCAACCCCTTGTATCACCTTCTTATCACAAAAACAACAGTCCATAACTAACCACTTTCCTTTATTTCCTGCCTTTTCCATTAACTTTTTACAACCCTTTCCTCTACTTCCTCAACAATTCCTGCAGAGTCACCTGTCATTGACAAATAATCCATCTGATTCGACTTTCCAATCCAATCATCTTTGCACTTTCCACGACCTTCTTCACACTTCCTTCCGAACCTTTCCTTCAGACTCAACCCACATGAGTTATGAATACAATTTCCCCTTCCAGGCGCGTCTGTCTAGCCACTCACAAATTGTCCACAAGACAATGTCACCATATTTCACACCTCGGACCAGCCTGGGGTCCATCGAGAGATGCATCCTCAGGTTAAAATCACCTCAGCTCTTGAGAGCTCAATTTTGTTCCATGGCCTATTTTGATCCATCTTGGCCCACCACCACCTCTACCTTCTGCCAAGCAAGAGGCAGGAGCATCATTACTCCCTCTTCCCTCTGCCCACCATAACTGGCAGACAGACAATGGCGAGCCACAAGCCCCAATGTTCTTAAACAGACAGATTCAACAACATCCAATAAGTGAATTCATTTTCCCAGAACTCATTCCCCTTTCCAACCAACATTTACACCTAAGCTTCAGGAACATGCCTTGTTCCAGGTGTGTGCGCATCCACATCCTTAAATTGGCAGACCCCCATTTGTATCCCGGCTGCCCCACCACCTGGAGCATGGTTACCCCCCAAAATGACATTGCACGAACCCTTTCAACACCTGTCTAAACCTACTACCATTTAACAACGCTTCCCCATACACTGTTATTGCCCCATCTGGATTTTTCACGAAAATATGGTAGAGATATTTCCTGGTGCAGCGCTATTGTGGTGGCAGCAATGTTTCCCTGTCTTCCCCCTTTTTGCGGTACTAATGAATGATCCGTCAACGCTGGTGCATGTCAAGACCCCAATTTCCCTATCCACTTTTCCAATCTTCATTTCAATTTAAATTCAACCCGATTTCCTCCAATTCCTCCCTACAGCATCACATGCACCTGTTACAGTGAATATATTTCCCCTGCTCCCTCCCCTTACTCAGGAGCCATCATTTTGATAAAATCATTTGAAAAATAGCCAATGGCAATCCATTCTGTTCAGATTGCGTGCTCCCAACAGAATACTGGATCCCAACCTCCAACCAAGCCACTGTTTCTCCGAAACAGCTCCAATTGTTTTCTTTTTCCCTCGCACACAAGTCAGTCCAAGCCAGCAACTGTACACAAAGATATCCCAGCACGCCGTGACCTTCACACCCCCACCAAGCTAGCATTCCCAAAAACAAACCCATGTTGTCTTTTTTTCCAGTCATACAAACCAAAGTACACTTTTGTTTGCACATGTACTTTAACCACGATTATATGAGACTCAACACCAGGACTGCTCCGTGGAGCAAGGCACCAGAGACAACTCCCCTCTCCACCTGGACTTACCCCAGGTAGAATTTGGCTACCTACAGAGAAAGTACTTGCACAACACATTTAAACCTACTTGGTCATATACAATCACGTTTAGCCAATCATAGATTCCCTGCTTGTTGGTAGTTATTTCCTTATTCTGTGTATTAGGCTAAGGCTTTGTCTTCCATTAATTGACACTCCATTGCACCAAATTCAAATAGATAGATCCCCTTTCATTTTCATTCACAAAGCTTCTATTGCCAACTGCATTCGCCGCCATTGCCCATGTGCTCCCACTCGGAGAAGAAGGGCGTGCCCGCCCATCGTCATCAAGGGTGGAGCCAGAGAGCCCGTGCCGACCAATCAGGGCCGAGGCGAGCTCACCGATGGGCGTGTTCTGGAGGCCGGCGGCCTGATCGCCCGCGGCGTTATAAAAAGCGCGGGCGGAAGCCTTTGAGAGAGGAGTCCTGAGAAAGCACACGACGTCCCCACGGCAGCACGGAGAGCGAACCATTGAGTTCTAAGAGTTACACAAAAGGAGCTTCAGAGAGAGACACCAAGCTGCATGATCCAGGAGAGGAGAGAGGGATGCCCCATGAGCTTTGAACCACAGCAGATTGAACCACAGCAGCTTGAACCACAGCAGCTTTGAACCACAGCAGCTTTGAACCACAGCAGCTTGAACCGCAGCAGCTCAAACCATCGCAGCTTTGACCGCCACAGCTTGAGCGTTGACGGCAGCGTTGCTGTTGAGGAAGGGCGGCGGCTGCTCCCTCCCGGCCCGGCCGTCCTCTGGTCCGAGCTGAACCTTCCTCCCGGTCCAGCCAATCATTCCTGCCTGCAAATTCCCCATTCGTGTGAGTCCGTCTTTTGTTTGTTCTGTCCTGGGTTAATTAAGACTGTAGGTAAGCTAGCATTGCACTGTGGCTCCTTGATTCCTTCTGTCTTTATTTTATTATCTTTCCTTCTTCCTTGGTTATTTTGGTCCTGTAAATAGTAATAAATAATAGTCGTATTTCAAACCTTTTTGCCTTCGTCTTCCTCTTCTTCACATCCGTGTCGTCTTTGTCTTTTCCCTCATTGAATATCTGTGGCACGATTTGGCCAACGTTTCAGGATCGGGTCTAGTCTTGGTAAACGGCTCACGCCACGGTTCGCTTCGCTCGGCGCAACATCCATTACTCTGCGGCCGTGAGCGGGGGGTGTTCCTTCACGTACCGGGAAGCACTGGTATTTAGGTCATAGGACTTGTGGGCCTAAAACCCTATCCAGCGCCGACCAGGCGTGGCGTCATACCCCCGGGACCACGTCGGTCAGTAACAGACGAGGGGCTTAATCCCCCCTCGAAGGGGAACCATAGGCCGACGTCGGGTTCCGTAACAACATATATATATTGTTATGGATTTGAGAATTGTGTTTTTTTTGTGTTGGTGTAAAATATCACCCTCCTTCCTCCATTTGTTGTGTATAAAGGTCAAAGGTCGTTCCCGTTAGTTATTCCATATACCACACGTAGCCAATCATAGATTTCCTCCTTGTTCAGTAGTTATCTCCTTATTATGTGTATTAGATTAAGGCTGTGTCTTCCATTAATTGATACTCCATTGCACCGAAGTCAAATAAGCTAGGTCCCCTTTCGTTTTCATCCCAGCGGTGCGAGTGGTTTTCCATCGCCGCAAGACTCCATTAGCCACGAGGTAATCTCGGAGAAGAAGGGGGAGGAGCCAAATCACGGGCGTTGCCTGCCCATCGTCATCAAAAGGGTGGAGCCAGCGAGCCCTGACCAGCCAACCAGGGCTGGGGAAATACCATCACGGGCGTGGCACGGGTTGATCTAAAAGCGCGTTATAAAAGCGCCCACGCAAGCATTTTGGGAGAGATACAGCAGATGAGTCCAGATGCGTCAGAGAGTTGGCCGTCCACCGGGAGAGAATTGAGTGGAGTTGATCAGTTCAGTGGAGGAGGAGCAGTGAGGTTGAGCGCAGGAGGTGGAGGACACGTGAGACCGCTGCCAGTGTGAAACCGATTACGTGGAGGTGCCGGCTCCTCACTGCCAGCCAAAGCGGAGCTGTGTTTGCCGGGTTTTCACCTCGACCCCAAAGCGTGGATCGGAGCGCGCACTGGAGCTGGACCTCGACGCCTACCATCTGCCTGGACCCTCCTCTGCTGTCCCAAACCATTCCTGCCATTCCATCCTTCTGTGTACGTGAGTTTGTTCTGTGTGTTTTGTCCTGGGGTATAAGTTAAGCCTGTTTAGTTAAGCTAGAGTTTCACTGTGTCCTTCTGGTCCGTCCCTCTTTCTGCATTATTTTATTATCCTTCCTTCTTCCCTGGTTTCTTTTGATGATTTGTAAATAATAATAATAAATTAGATTTGTTCTTCCTACCTTGCCTTTCTTTCCCTTACATCCTTCGTCTTTGTCTTTTCCAAATTGAATACCTGTGGCACGATTTGGCCAACGTTTCAGGATCGGGTCTAGTCGGTGTTAATAGTTCGTGCCGCGGTTGCTTAAAACCGCTCGGCAATTAACATCTGTCCGCGGTACGAAAGGGGCTGTGCAACCGGCCTTTCCGGAGGTCGCTGTACAGCGTCAGGGACCACGTCGGTCAGTCATAAACGAGGGGACTAATCCCCCCTCGATAAGGGGAACAGAGGCCGACGTTGGGTTCCGTAACAATATATATATATATATATATATATATATATATATATATATATATATATATATATATATATATATAAATGTATATATATATATATATGTATATATATATGTATATATATATATATATATATATATATATATATAAATGTATATATATATATATATGTATATATATATGTATATATATATATATATATATATATATATATATATATATAGATATATATATATATATTGTTACAGACGCGGATTAAAGATGTTATTTTACCGAGCGGTTGGTATTACCGCGTCCGAACAGTTACTCCCCGATTAGAACCCGATCCCGCCCAAACGTTGGCCAGATCGCACCGCAGCTGCTCAATGAGGGAAAAGACTAAAACGACGCAATGCAAAGAGGAAAAGGAATAAAACGAGAAGACGTACAGACGAGTAATGGGATTTATTATTTACACAAGCAAAAAGAAAGCAGTCACGTTTATTTACAAGCACATAAGACGCAGGTGACACAGGGAAAATACTAGCTTATACAGACTTAATTAACCCAGGACAGAACAAACAGAACAAACTCACATACACAAGAAGGGTGGAAAGGCAGGAGGTGGATGGCTGGAGGGAGAGGGAGGTCCAAAGGGGTCCTGCAACTCAACCGGCGCATTTAGCAGCCGCCGTTCCTTTACGGTCCTGCTCCAAAGCGCCGTTCAGGCCCCCGAGCTGCTGTTGTGGCTGCTGTGGACGTCGCGTGCTTTGCCAGGCCTTGTCCGACTCGTCTGGTCCAAACCCTCAATCGTTCTTGGTCCACTCACTCTTTACCACCAACTCCTCACCGCAACCAACGCAACCAACTGACCACCGACTCCACTGACTGACTCCTCACGACTCTCTCCACGACCAACTCACTTGCTTCTTGCGTGCGCGCCTTTTATAGCGCCTCCGGCGATTAAGCCGCCGGCCTTTTGGACACGCCCATCGGGGTGCTCACCTCGGCCCTGGTTGGTCGCGCGACCCTCTGGCTCCGCCCTTGATGACGACGGGCGGGCATGCCTTTCTTCTCCGATTCGAGCACATGTTCAATGGCGGTTATTGGAGGGGAGGTAATTCGGCAATCGAGGCCCGTCAATGACGGAAGGGGGTGTAAAAGGAAATGGAGATTTTGGGGATGGGAAGGAAAGGGGATCTATTCTCTTTCACTGGTGCAATGGAGTACTTCAATTAATGGGAGACACAGCCTTACTCTAAAACACAGAATAAGAAATAACTATCAACAGGGGTATTCTATTATTTGGCTGATGTGTATGCTTGTGGACTAATTATGGGATGCCCTTTCACCTTTACACAGCTCCGGAGGTAGGGGGGCGCAGAATAAACAATAATAATAATAGTACAGCACACAATCAAAAAATATACAGTCCTCATCTCCGCAACACTGCACCCTCCTCCTCTTAGGCACGCCCCGGGCCTACAACTTTTATTTTTAGTGTGACACGTAGGTGTAGTTCCCTCTACTTTTAACCTGACCCTGAGTGCGACAGTTTTAAAACATAAATAAATGTGTCCCGCTGCTCCATTGCACCCTGCCTAACAGACTTACGCCCACAGTTAACCGAATTGCGGAATGGTCTTCAAACTATACACTGATGGTGGGAAGCATTATTTACAATGACGCTATTTTTATTTACAAGACTAACCCAGGACCTGTAATTGTTCTTTCTGGGGGGGAGACAGTCTGCTCTGCATCGACGCACCATGAAAGCACCCAAAAACGCACCAATACAAGCACCCTCAAGCACCAATCAGTGCAGTCACCATAGTTCATCAGTGTTCAATCAAAATAAAATCAACAACCCCTAACCCTGCAGGTGATCTCTTGCTCTTCGGCTCCCTCTGCTGGTTATTATTATTTCTTCCAGTTGTTGTCTTTTCCTTCATTTTCTTACTGGCGGCCTATTTGAACTGAAAAATGCACCCAATGTGTCCTTTTTATTTGATTTTATTTATAGCCCACAGGGCCGACTAGTGTGGTTCACCTGTGGGGCATCGGTGCCCTGTGGCCAAGGTCCGCCAGCAAGATTTTGGGCCCTCATGGCCGGTTCCAGCAGAGGGGCCATGCCCCAACCCATGGGGTCCATAAGTGGTGCTCGGCCACAGACATGTGGTCCATAATGTGGTGCATCGATGCAGACAGCTGGTTCTGGGAATTTCGGGCGCACAATGGCCGACCCACGCACGCTCCCCTCGGCACCCAGTGGCGCACAGGTCATGTGGGAGACAAAAGGGGAAAGACAATTGAGCGAGGGGTAAGGTCACAAGGGTACACATCAATAAGGCAATGCAAGGCGAAATGCGTACGGAGGGCGAAGTGAGAAAGCTCGTCCCTACCGTACGTCACCCCCCTGTCACCTACCCTACCCTTGCCCTTACCCCATATGTACAAAAATCTACACATTTACAAATTCGTCACTACTGTCACGTCTTCCTCATATTTCCCCTATACCAAATTCGTCTCCACAATCCCTCTACTTCAAAATTTGCCATCACCAAATTCATCATCAATCCTCATAAGGAGGCAGAGATGGAACATCAAAGCACAATGTCACACCCACGTCATGATGCGTCTCACAATCCAAACATCTGCATCAAAAATAATTAAACATGGCATGGTGTGGAGTACCTGTCACCTCAGGTGAGTGGATGCAGATGGTGCGAGGAGACTTCATCCTAACTACTTTCTAAATGACATTAACACACTTTACACTACCCGGGGTCTTTCCCTGCCAATCCATTGGCCACTTACACTATGGGTTCTAAAAACCAATTCCCATTGACCAAACTGTGGTGCTTCTCAATTTGGGGTCTCACTCCCCCGATTCATCTCCCGGTGCCTCGCACAATTTCTGGGCTGCGACGTGTAGCTCTCCCAGCAGGTCTACCCACCTGCACACCTCCACCACTGCAGTTGCCACCCGAGCTTACCTAGCTCCTCACCCTAACCTAACTAACTGGGGAAGGCCCTCTCCTGGCTCTGTCACCCCCTGGTGCCCTCTGGCACTGGGCTACCCGGGTCCGTCCTCCGGATCCTCGGGCCCCATCCACAACTACCGGCTCCCAGAGCCCACCTGCGGCCTCACCTGGCCGACATCCTCACAGTGGTGGAGTGCCCAAACCAACTACACACACTAACAGGCTACACGCCCAGCCATTTCCACAACACTAATGCACCCATCCAAAGACCATTCTTTCACTCGCACCACAGATGCCAATATCCAACCACAATTTACCTATACCCTCTACCTAACACTTACACTACCCGCCCCCATACACTGCTCCACACACCTGTTCAGTTGCACACCTGTGCAATCACACCTGTTCAATCCTCAAACACACGGCATCATCTCAGCTAACTACTCCCCTCTGAAACTTGCGCTTCCCAGTCGTCCCTTTAAACTATTGCGCTCCCACGTCATTATCATCCACGCTAATCTACCTGCGTCCCCACTACAGGTATCAGTCACTAACTAAACTTAACGTTACCTAATGTCATCTTCGCTAGATCCCTACACACGATATATCCTAACCCACCCGGGCTAGTTTTCACTGCCATACACCCCCTAAGCTATTGCGCATTTGCCCCACTTGTGAGGGATGGTGGATTGGCCATCCCATCACATGGGGCATCTCTTACTATAAATTTTGCTTACCAAATTCCAACAAATCAAAAATTTGTCATTCATCTGCCAATCACTGTACTAATCATCAAATTTCGCCTTTTTCTAATTTTGAGTCCAAAACACTATCCTCATCACCCGTCTACTTATTACATCCTCTCGGTGCGCCAATTCACTTCTACAGCCCGGCTTCGTACAGCCGAGCAATGAACGCGGGTCGTTTTGTGCCAGCGGCTGGATACGTCCCGCATTCGGGGCAGGGACGGGGGCTTACCCGGGCCGAGATCCCACGCACCACCTCGGCGTGGAGCCATCCAATGTCCCGATCTCGACCTGCCGGCACGTCTCAATAGAAAGTGGTCGCCATGACGACCCTTCCTATCGGGCTGCCCGCTCCGCCTAGTGGAGCCCGGACGCGGCCGTTCCACGCGAGGCCCAGCGTGGATCGCGCACGGCGGTCCTTTCGAACCCGCCGTGGCTCGGATCCCCGCTGGTTCTCGCGGCACGCGAAGCCCGGCACGCACCGAGGGCCCGATTCGGCTATAAGTCGTTCTAACCTCTAACCCGGTTACCGTCGATGCCTCACCTGGATGCTTATATGCATACGCTACCCCTTTCTTGCTCATACATGCAGCCGTTTCCATGCTCCTCGTCGTACCTTTTCTTACACACCTCGGTACACTCATTCCGCTCACCGATTTGGTCACACACCTGACCACCGAACACCTTGGCACACATTCGTCGCTCGCACACCTCACCAACACACCCCTTCGCGCCCCCTCCTCGGTCACCTCCCCTGTGACAATCACAGGTGTGCTCTCACTCGCACACTCAACCACGTGCCTCACTACCAATTCCAGCATGCATTCCCACTCACGCTCTACCATTCCAGGTGTGCATCCTTCCATTCCAGGTGTACATCCTCGCTCACCTGTCACAACCAACTCACGCTCCTTGTCACTCTCACTACTCTCACCACCACTCTTGACAACGCACTCACCCTTACTCCCGACAGCGCACTCTTTCCTCATGCACCTGTCCGTTACACACCTTTCTCGCGCATCCTCTTGCGCACACTTTTCCGTTACTTCCTCCGTAACACTCACCACACCGCGCTTCCATGTGCTCCCTCGCACACGCGCTACGTCCAACTCACTCTTGACGGCACACTCACTCCTCGGCGTGCACTTTTTCCTCACACACCCCATGGTCGGACATTCTCGCACACCTCTTTTTTCGCACACCAGACCTGTCGCACACTTCACCAACGGCCTTTCACGAACACCCGGATCCAAACCAATCCCCAAGCCGACTGAAGCTTTCCTCACATCATATACATTGCCACTCACCTCCGTACCTCGTCGTCGCACCTCCTTTGCCACCTGCAAACTCTTTATTTGGTTAGTGAGCATCACATCATGAGTTGAGCACCGACCTTGCACATATTCCATCACCTCCTCCTGGATTTCTCTTTTAGTTTCTGTCCGTCTCTTCTTAATTTCACTCACCTCTTCTTCCACTTCCTCTAATTTTTGTTTAACCTCTTTTATTTCTCGGTGCGTCTCCTCTAGTTCGTCCTCTAAGGCTACCGTGACCGTCTCTATGTGCATCCTCACCTCTCGGTCCTTCGTCTTCATTATCTCTGTCACCTCGTCCACCCTCATTGTCAGTCCCTCACGTACCATCTGACATTGCCTCTGTGTCGCTATTAATTCGTTTTTAATTTATTTTTGTGTCGCCTTTAACCCTCCTAGTACCGCAGTGTTCTTTTGAACCTGCTCCACTAACTCCGTCTGTCCCTCTGTCAGCTGTTCCACCTCCTCCGTCAGATCTTCTATTCCCCCTTGTAACTTTGCCGTCCCATTTCTCACCTCCTTCTCCATACGCTTCTCACCTCGCTTTACCTCCTTGCGTAGCCCCGAGACCTCCTCACTCACACCTCGTCGTATCTCCTCCTTCATCTCCTCCCTTTCTTTTGTAGATGCCGCCCTCATCTGTCCCAATTCATCCCTCTGAGCATCCAGTTTGGTTTCTACCCCGATTTTTACCTCCTCTATCTGCTCTCCCATTTGTTTAATTTCTCTGGCGGATTGCTCCCCTATCTCCTGCAATTTGCCTTCCATTCTGTTTTCTAACCCCTCTAACCCCTTCTTTACCTCTTTTATCCCATTGTCTAATGCCTCACCGGTACCCCTCACTTCGTCCCTCATTACCCACAATTGCTCACCCTGAGCATCCATCCGGTTCCCCATTACCCCCATTTGGCCCTCCAATCGCTCACCCTGAGCATCCATCCGGTTCCCCATTTGCTCACTCTGAGCCTTAATTTGCTCACTCTGAGCATCCATAAGGGCCTTCATTTGGATCATAAAAAGGCCCCAATCCATCGGCGGCGCTGCTGCGGTCACGGGCGTGGCAAAATTTGGTGCCGCTACACCCACGTGCGCGAGAGCGCCATTTTGTGCACCTGATACCCCCTCAACCGCCTCCTCATTGCTCCCCTCCATTTGATCCTGGGTTACTCCTAACCCCTCTATCTCTCCCACCGGCATCCCATCGCCTTGACCAGCCATGGCGCGATTTCAAAGTTCAGGTTTTGTAAAACAAAACAAATTTCGGCCGCTCCAAATTTTGACCAAATTTTTTTTTTTTTTATGTTTTAAAAATTTGGTTCGGGCCCCGAATCTCACTCCCAGACACCAATTGTTACTGACGCGGATTAAAGATGTTATTTTACCGAGTGGTTGGTATTACCGCGTCCGAACAGTTACTCCCCGATTAGAACCCGATCCCGCCCAAACGTTGGCCGGATCGCACCGCAGCTGCTCAATGAGGGAAAAGACTAAAACGACGCAATGCAAAGAGGAAAAGGAATAAAACGAGAAGACGTACAGACGAGTAATGGGATTTATTATTTACACAAGCAAAAAGAAAGCAGTCACGTTTATTTACAAGCGCATAAGACGCAGGTGACACAGGGAAAATACTAGCTTATACAGACTTAATTAACCCAGGACAGAACAAACAGAACAAACTCACATACACAAGAAGGGTGGAAAGGCAGGAGGTGGATGGCTGGAGGGAGAGGGAGGTCCAAAGGGGTCCTGCAGCTCAACCGGCGCGTTTAGCAGCCGCCGTTCCTTTACGGTCCTGCTCCAAACCGCCGTTCAGGTCCCCAAGCTGCTGTTGTGGCTGCTGTGGACGTCGCGTGCTTTGCCAGGCCTTGTCCGACTCGTCTGGTCCAAACCCTCAACTCGTTCTTGGTCCACTCACTCTTTACCACCGACTCCTCACCGCAACCAACTGACCACCGACTCCACTGACTGACTCCTCACGACTCTCTCCACAACCAACTCACTTGCTTCTTGCGTGCGCGCCTTTTATAGCGCCTCCGGCGATTAAGCCGCCGGCCTTTTGGACACGCCCATCAGGGTGCTCACCTCGGCCCTGGTTGGTCGCGCGACTCTCTGGCTCCGCCCTTGATGACGACGGGCGGGCACGCCTTTCTTCTCCGATTCGAGCACATGTTCAATGGCGGTTATTGGAGGGGAGGTAATTCGGCAATCGAGGCCCGGCAATGACGGAAGGGGGTGTAAAAGGAAATGGAGATTTTGGGGATGGGAAGGAAAGGGGATCTATTCTCTTTCACTGGTGCAATGGAGTACTTCAATTAATGGGAGACACAGCCTTACTCTAAAACACAGAATAAGAGATAACTATCAACAGGGGTATTCTATTATTTGGCTGATGTGTATGCTTGTGGACTAATTATGGGATGCCCTTTCACCTTTACACAGCTCCGGAGGTAGGGGGGCGCAGAATAAACAATAATAGTAATAGTACAGCACACAATCAAAAAATATACAGTCCTCATCTCCGCAACAATATATCTATCTATATATATATATATATATATATATATATATATATATATATTGTTATGGATTTGAGAATTGTGTTTTTTTTGTGTTGTTGTAAAATATCACCCTCCTTCCTCCATTTGTTGTGTATAAAGGTCAAAGGTCGTTCCCGTTAGTTATTCCATAAACAATCACGTAGCCAATCATAGATTTCGTCCTTGTTCGGTCGTTATCTCCTTATTATGTGTATTAGATTAAGGCTGTGTCTTCCATTAATTAACACCCAAGGGGTGAGGGAGGGGGTTGCCCAAGGGACAGGGGAGGGTATTGCATCCGGGGGCAGGGAGGGGGGGACTAATGTGTTGGTGTGTGTGTCAGCCCCCCGCCCCGTAGAAAGTAAAGGGAGGGAGTTGGAGGGAAAGGAGAACATGGAGGAGGGAGGGGTAGATCAGGACCTGGATGTGGCTTCGCCGGGTGTCGGGCCCACTGCGGTGGGAGGGGAGGAAGCACGAGGAATGGTGGCTCCGGTGGCGGGGTCAGAAGAAACATACTCGGTGCCAGAAACCCTGCTGCCGGAGGCTGGAAGTGATGGCTCCTCCTCCGGCTATGAACAAAGCGATCCCGGACAATGGATGGAGAAAAAGCGTCGGAGGAGGGGCCAGGAAAAAGGGAAAGCTCCTCTGGGAAAAGCCCCACAGGGAAAGAACACAAGAACGTCAAAGAAGAAAACCCCTGTGGGGCGCAGAGCCCCCCGTGCATCAAGCGACCCATCCAGGCCTGGGGGATCGCCTGCTCGTGGTAGGGGTGGGGTGCAGTCGGGGATGGCCGCAGCAGGTCTCCGGGGGAGGGCCCAAATGCCGTCTTCCCCTGAACGCTCACGTTCCCGTTCCCCCGTGAGTCGTTCCCCACCCGTTGACCTCACCCCTCCTCCGGGGGCAGCTGTGGCCATGGGCCTCAAGGAGGGTTTGCTCGCGGAGGACTGGTGGCTTTCTTCCCCAGGTGGTGGGCGAGGGGGGGTAATTTATCTGACCCCCGAGGAGGAGGACCTCTCCCTGCTACCCGGGGAGAATGTCTGCATAGACGGGGACTGGCTCCCGGGCACCCTCGTGGCTCCCGGTTGTGGGAAGAACCGCTGGGGGAGGAAGAATGGTAGCTCGTCATGTCTTGGCAAGGAGGGAGGAGCTTCATAAGTCCTATGACTCCCCTTTCGTGGTTTGCACTAGTGTTGGTGATTAATACACTAACACCTATGAGCTTTAAACTAACGAGTTTAAATGTACGGGGAGTCCGTACCACGGTCCGGAGGATCGCTATTTTTGAAGAACTGCGCAATTTTGAATGGGATGTCTGCCTGTTGCAGGAATGCCATATTCCGCACGGTGAGTATGGATACCTCCGTGCAAATTGGCGGTACGGAGAGTCGTATTGGTCCGGCAGCTACACTAACAGGGCGGCAGGATTAGGGTTCCTTATTAAGAGCCCGAATGTCGAGGTCCTTAGTTTAGAAGAAATTATCCCGGGGCGATTGGCCGTGCTCAGGGTGATGGTGTCCTCGACCCCACTGACCCTGGTCAATGTGTACGCTCCAACGACGGGGGAAGAAAGAGTGGAGCTCCGGCGCCAGTTGGGGCCCCTCCTCTCCACCTCTGGCCCCGTGATTGTCGGGGGAGATTTTAATATAAGATTGGACAGGTTGCCCCTGGGGCCATCGGCGCGGGCCCTTAAAGGGCTTGTTCAGGATTTTAGGTTGAGGGACACGGGTGCGGAAAGGAATGAGGTCACCTGGACCGATGCGGCTGGTACCAGTCAGGCTAGGATTGATTACATCCTTTTGACACCAAATTTTGGCGACCCGGACCTGGTACTTCACGCGGTGGCATTTTCAGATCACTGTCGTTTGTCTCTGGGTATTGAATTAAATGGGGTGCGTCCCCGGCGCTCTGGACTCTGGAAGCTTAACTGTCGCCTTTTGCAGGATGACAGTTTAGTGCGTGCCTACGTTCGGAAGTATAGGGAGTGGGAAACGGTTAGGTGCCTCTTCCCTACCTCGGCAGCCTGGTGGGAGGAGGTGAAACGTAAGACCATAGGGTTTTTCCATACGGACGGGCGAATGAGGGCCGTGGGGAAACGAGAGCGTTTGAAGCGCATGCAGGCATACCTCCAGCGCCTGCATAAGAAACTTTGCGAAGGGAGGGATGTGTCGGGGAAAATCCGCCGGGTGAAGGGGAAGCTTTTTGGCCTCCTCGAAGCCAGGGCGAGAGCCGTCATCTTCCGGAGTAAGGTGCAGGCATTGGAGGGGAACGAAAGGTGTACCAGATTTTTCTTCCAACGATGTGCCAGGCAGAGGGGCGTCTTGGCCCCGGTTAATGTGGGGGGAGGCCGTGTTTCGGATCCGGACCAAATTACTGAAGCAGTGGAGGACTATTACTCCAGGCTTTTTGAAAAACGACCGGTTGACCAAATCCAGATGGCCGACGTTCTCGGCCATCTGAGGAATCATTTGAGCCCCGAACAGCGGGAGTGATTGGAGGAGCCGGTGAGCCTGGAGGAATTGACCTCCACTGTTAGGGATTTGGCCGCGAATAAAACCCCGGGTGACGACGGCCTGCCTGTGGAGTTTTATCGCCGCCTTTGGCACGTCCTTGGCGAGGATTATCTGCAGGTAGTGAGGGAGCTAGCCACCTCTGCGAGGCTTCCAGATTCGATGCGCCGGGGCGTCGTAAACCTCGTGCACAAGAAGGGTGATCGGGAGGATCTGTCCAACTGGCGCCCGATCACTTTGTTGAATGTCGACTACAAGATACTAACAAAGGTGCCGTCTAAGAGGGTGCACGGTGTCATGGTGGACCTCGGGCACCCGGATCAGACTTGTGCTGTTCCGGGACGCAGAGTGTCCGACAGCCTGGGCCTGGTTCGAGAGGCGATCCAGCTAGAGGAGGAGAGAGGCCTCCCACTGACCATAGTCAGTTTGGACCAGGAGAAGGCTTTTGACAGTGTCACATGAATACATGATGGCTGTTTTGGACCGTTTTGGCTTTGGGCCAAATTTGATGCATTGGGTGGACCTGATGTATAGGGACGTTGAAGCCCGTGTTTTGGTCAACGGACACCTCTCGGGAGCCTCCCCAGTCGCTTCTGGGGTCAGGCAGGGCTGCCCAATGTCACTAGTCCTTTTGGTCCTTTGTATTGAACCATTTGCTTGTGCACTGCGAGCGGACCCATCCTTCCCTGGGTTGTGGATTCCCGGAACCCATGGGGAGCGCCTAAAGGTGAGTCTGTACATGGACGACGTGTCAGTGTTTGTCACCGATGCAGTCGCCATGTGCAGACTGGTGGGTCTCTGCGAGCGTTTTGGGTTGGCCTCCTCTTCTAAAATCAATCCTCAGAAGAGTGAGGTCATGCACTTTGGTCGGCACAGGACGGGCTCCGGCCCCCCTTGCCCGTACACGGAGCGGAGAGATCGATTAAAGATCCTTAGGGTCTGCTTTGACCCAGGTGGCGTGGCCGCTGAGAACTGGCGAACGGTCATTGGGGGATTGGAATTGGAGGTCGCTTCTTGGCAGTCTCGTCGCCTAACCATGGAGGGGCGAAATTTAGTGATCAAGAATGTTTTGATTGGTAAGTTGTTGTATTTGGCGAGAATCTCCCCACCTCCTCCTGCGGTGGGACGGGCTCCGGAGAGATTAATCTTCACTTTCTTCTGGGGTACCCGAGCAGAGCGCAGGAGTAGGAGGGTAGTAAAGATGAGCCCGTCCTTGGGTGGGAAGGGTGTCCACTGCCCGGTGTTTGTATGTATGTCTGCGTTTGCGTGTACTCTAATTGAGTTATTTGTGTCCAAGGACCCGGGTCACCTGCTGGCGCGGGATTTTTGTTCTTTTTTCTGGGGCTGTCCATCGCGCGGTTGGAAGGGCGGTCCCTCCCGCTGTCTTGGCCTTTTTCTGGGTCGTGTCCGGGGCATTTCCGGATGTTTGAGGGGTTCGCCCGGGAGCAGGGCCTGTTGACCTGTCGGCGCATCGGTTGGCAGTTGTCGCAGGTCCTGGATCACTTGCGCCCAAGGGAGGTGCTGCGGGAGGTGCGTATCCTTCGCAGAAGGCCTCTCGCAGAACGTACGGCGAGAAAGGTTTGGGAGAACGTTTCGGCTCGCTGTCTCGCCAACGACCAGAAGGACGTCGCGTGGCAAGCCGCCAATGAGTGTCTTCCGGTCCGGGTGTTTCAGTTCCAGAGGGACCTGATCGTGTCGGTCCAGTGTCCCCGACCCCGATGCACAGGGGAGGAAACCGTCAGGCATGTCCTTTGGGACTGCCCTGTCGCCGAGGGGGTCTGGTCACTTGCGGCTGGCCTCCTCGAATGCTATGTGCCTTGGCTGGTGATGGTCAGACGGGACGTCTTTGCGTTCAGCGGGCTCCTACCACAACCAGTGCCTGTCCGCAAGTGGAGGCAGGCCTGGAGAACGGTCTGTATAATCAAGACCGTCTTGTGGCGAGCGAGAACCAGAGGTTTCCATACCAAGGTGTGGTTGGATCCTGGGCAGATATGGGGCATGGCCCAATCCTGCCTCCAAAGGTACAGGCTTGGCGACAGCCTGCGGGCGACGGGGCGGGGTGCTGGCCGCAACGATGCGTCAGGTGTGTCGTAAAGCCCTCCCTGGAGCGGGGAATATGGCCGGGCTTTTCCGTGGTGAAGGGGGGGGGGGTCCTGCGGGAGGTTACTTCCAAATGTGCGGGCGACAGTCATGTGCAGCCATAGTCCCTGACCGAGCTTGCCGCCCGGGCTTGGAAAGGTTGGGGGTGCTCCGGCAGGTGTGCTTGCGGGCCCTGTCGGGCGGTGATTCTCATTGGGACACTCACGCCTCGTGCGCAGCTCAGGGAGCCGGGGCCTTCCTTGTGGGGCATCTTCCGGGTGGGCCCTCCCGGGCGCGGCCTGGGGAGGGTGGGGGCAGTTGGGTTTCCTTTTGTTTGATCTTGATTTTGCCTTGATTTGATTTTTATTTTCTTTCATTATTATTTCCAGCGGTGGGTCGAGCCCTCAACGTGTTTGTGGCTGCATGTTCCCGGCTGCCTTTAGCAGCCGGTTGTTGATTTCGGTATGCAAAGGAAAAAAGGCCCCTTGATCCTTATTGTTTTAAGGTGTCCCTTCTTTGGTTGTTTTCGGGGGGTGGGAGGGGGGATAGGGTCTTCTTTCCTTTCTCCCTCCCCGTTGGTTAGTTAGAGTTAGGTGTCTGCTGCCTGGGGTGGGAGAGGGGTTTTTGGGGGTTTGGGATAGGGATGATGGACTTTGGTTTTTATGATTTATGGTTTATTGAGTTTGATTTGATTTTTATTTTGGTCTTTGAACCTTGTTTTCTTTCGTTTCTTGATCTTTGGTTTGCTTTCTCTCTTTGATTTCCTATTTATTGTTTGATATCTGGTTTCTTGGCTTTTGATTTTCCTGGGTTCTTGTGTGGTGGTGATGGTGATGGGTTTATTGATTGACTTTTGAGCATATTTTTTTACCTTTTTTTATAATAAAAAAAGGCCTCGGCCATAAAAGAGGTGTTGTTGTTGTTGTTCGCACTGGCTGGGGGTGGGGGTATGTACGCATCCAGGTGCAGTTGCTGCATGTGGATGTGTATGTGCCCCTGCTGGCCCACCTTAGCTGACCGTATCGAGGTTGAAGGGCCGAAACGGGATGATGCTGAGGACCTCGACTGAGGACCCGGTCAGTGCGGCACACTTGTGACCAGGTGTGTTTTGAACTTATATATATATATATATATATATATATATATATATATATATATATATATATATATATATATATATATATATATATACATATATATATATATATATATATATATATATATATTGTTACGGGTCTGGGGGACGGCACTCCCGTTAGCAGGGCGGGAGGGGGAGGGTTAATCCCCTTGTCCTGTTAAGCTGGCCTTCCGAACGGTCCTGGGGGTATGACGTCACTTCCAGTCGATGGTAAGTAGGGTTGTAAGCCCAATTTGTCTTAATACCTAAGTACTACCACCGGCCGTAAGCGAGGAAATACTCCCACCCGGGCTGCAGCGTGATTGGATTGCGCCGAGCGAAGCGAGCTGCGACTCAGGTCGTTAGCAATTGACTAACCCGATTCAGAGCATTGGCCAAATCATGCCACAGGTACTCAATTGGAGACAGGACAAAAGCGATCGGGGTAAAGAAGAAACCAAAGGTAAGAAATAACAGGCATTTATTAATTATGTACAAAACCAAAGAAGAAGAAACGAAAGTAATATACAGGACGAAGAAGAAAAAGAAGATACACAGGCAGCCTTAAACAGTCTTATATTATACCCTAGGACAAACAAACAGACTCACACGACAGGGAATGGCAGGCAGGAATGACTGGAAGGAATGAGAAGGCCCAGGCAGACGGTAGGCATCGAGGTCCGGCTCCAGGAGTCGACTCGCGTCGTGGTGGGAAAACCCTGGCAGGCAGCGAGCGCGTATCGTTGACTGCGAGCAGACGTTGCATATAGCTGTGGGACTGGGATGATCCGTTTGTAATAAATGGCTCGTGCCAATGCTCTCTCTCTTGAACAAGATGGGGGAGATGCCAGTTCGTAGCGCATTCCAGCTCCTTCTCTTCTCATCTGTACCTTCTCACGCATCTCTCTGTACCTTCTCACTCAACTCTCAAGCAGTCCCTCACAGCCGCCTTTATTGTTCGTGCTGGAATCAAGCCTCCGGCTCTGATGACACACCTACCGGTTGGCTCACCGCGGCGCTGGTTGGTCGGTAAGGGCTTGCTGACTCCACCTCTGCTGATGCGTCGACGTGCCACACCTTGTTCTGGTGGCCCCGCCCCCTTCTTCCTCGGCTTCAGACCGCATGGCTTATGGCGGCGTGGTGCCAGTAAACAGCCCAGTGCAACGGCGGCAAACGCTGCTGGCAAACGAAGTACTGGGGCCTATCTTATTTGATTAATGCAACGCAGATTCAACTATTGGGAACAGATCCTTAACTGAAACACATAATAATGAAATAACTACGGAGAGGTCCTATGGTTCGCTCTGTGTTGTACATGGATTAACTAGGGTGCGATCTTTAACAAAGCCAATTGATGGGGATATTTATAGGGGAACATTTATAAGGGAAACATTTACTAAATTTACTAGTGAAGGTTCTAAAAACCGTAACAATATATATATATATATATATATATATATATATATATATATATATTATATACACACACACACACATACTAGCGTGTATCAGCTCGCTATGGTCGCATCATCACACATCGCTATAGAGGCACAGGCTTGTTTTATCTGAGGGTAATAACTGTACATGAGTTGCTGTGGTGTTATGATTTACAATTATCACAATACAAATATTTATTTTGCACAAATGTATTTGTAATATTCTTGATAGTACATTTTTATAAACAATTTAAGTTGTTAAAAAAAATTGTAATTATTTTAAGTTAAAATTTTTATGTTTTCAAAAAAAAAGAGGGGTAGAGAGAAATAGGTGGGGGGGAGGGAGGAGGGAGGGGGAGAGAGAGAGATAGAGAGAGATAGAGAGAGATAGAGAGAGATAGAGAGAGAGAGAGATAGAGAGAGAGAGATAGAGAGAGAGAGATATAGAGAGAGAGAGAGATAGAGAGAGAGAGAGATAGAGAGAGAGAGATAGAGAGAGAGAGATAGAGAGGGAGAGATAGAGATAGAGAGGGAGAGATAGAGATAGAGAGAGAGAGAGAGAGAGAGAGAGAGAGAGATAGAGAGAGATAGAGAGATAGAGAGAGATATAGAGAGAGATATAGAGAGAGAGATAGAGAGAGATAGAGAGAGAGATATATAGAGAGAGAGAGAGATATAGAGAGAGAGAGATATAGAGAGAGAGAGAGAGATATAGAGAGAGAGAGAGAGATAGATAGAGAGAGAGAGAGATAGACTTTTGACGTCCTTTTATTCCAAAAATATAAAGTGCATGGATGTACAGTGTTTAAAATCAACAAAGGCAAAAACAAGAGAAAACGATGAAGCGAGGAAACAATACAGATATATGCGTTGATCAGTTCAACTTTTACGGAAAACAAGTGCAATCTTCTGCAGCACTATTATGAATTGTAGAAATTATGAACAATCATGAGAAAAATAATACCAACTCGTTTTGGCGGACTTCACAGACACTTTTCAAACACCATTTTTCCACAAATCCATCAATTTCGCCCATGCTCTTGGAAAACTCAAACTCATGTTTTAGCCTTGCAGCACACAGTGCGTTGAAAAACGTCATGACCTTGCACTGATGAATGGGCTTACCATTCCGCTTCTCCTTTCTGGACAGGTAAGTGGCAAGCTTTGCTGTAGCTACAAAAAAGCACAACAGTTCATAGTCCTTGTTGTGTTGCCGTCTCTTTTTGAGCCCAAAAATAAAGGATCGAAAAGTAAATCTGAAATTCATTTTGAACGACACAAAGTCTAACCATTCAAATAAAGGAAAAAGTCTTTCACAGCCAATGAAAAAATGAAAAACATCCTCATTTACAGAACAAAAGGGGCAACATGCAGATATTGGGGCAAAATTCCATACATATGTATTACATGGGATGATCCCGTGGGCAAGGCGCCACTGAAGATCACCTGTTCTTTTGTTGATCAGCTTGCTATACATTGATTCCCATACAGGTTCATTGGGGGGCCCGGCAGGGAGTAGCCTCTTCCATCGTGCTACTCCATTTAGCGGAGGAATACCAAGAACTTGAGATAACCACCACCTATACAGGCTCTTGCTGCTCTCAGCATGTAATACACTTGTCCCTGTGCTTACAGGTGGAAGTTCGTTGGGAAAGCAGGCAAAAATCAGTTTCGGAAACGGGGACTCGTTGGGGTGTCCAAAAGTATTCCAAGTCCAAAGTTTCTGTAGCTGATGACGTTTTTGAACAACTTTCCTCAAAATCGTTCCAATTGTCCTCTTGGACCGAATCGCCGTCAAGGTTGAAATTTCCTCCACATTCCTCCACCCGACACCGGAGTTTGGCCGAAGGTGCCATACTTTGTTTATGCCTGCCTCAATAAAGCGTTGGCACAAATGACGACTCTTGAGAACATCAGGGAAGAGAGGATTGAAGAACAGGGGTTCAACCTCAAACATCCCTGGGGAGTAGGTGTCTGCTTTACGGCTCACGGAAAGTCTTTCCCAGGCACTGAGAAGGCTCTGGTAAAATATGGGGAGCGTTGATGTATTCACGTACTTGAGGTGAGTCAGGAATACTTCGAGACCATAGCCGAGTCTACCCGCCTGCTGTAAAATATGGCAAGCCAAGGCATGGTTTGGCAGGTTTTCACCAAATAGGAGGCGTTGAATGGAGCACAGGCGAAAAGCCATGAGACGGGATCTCACGTGAACAAGGCTCTGACCACCTTCCGATGAAGTAAGGCATATTACACTTGGCCGCAGCCAATGATGGCCTCCCCAAAAAAAGTCCACAAGTTTGGCCTGTATCCTGTCCAGCAACACTTCTGGTGGTTGCAGGCAAATAAAGCGATGCCACAACGTTGCAGCAACCAAGTTGTTTGCCACTAAGACTCGGCCCTTAAATGAGAGGTGCGGTAGGGCTCTTTTCCACAGGTTCAGCCTCCTGTCTATTTCTCCGGTCACACCTTCCCAATTCCTTTTCTCAAATTGTGTAGAGCCCAGGGACACACCAAGGTAATCAACACCATCTGTTTTCCACTCCAAGTTTTCTGGAAGAGCAGGCAGATGTGTTGAGACAGGTAGGCAGCTATTAAGGTATGGCACCCAAAGAGCTTTGCTTTTCGTCCAATTAACCTTCAGAGATGAAGCCATGAAAAAGGTTCTTAAGGACTTTACAAGAGCAACAATGTCTTGGTGGTTTTTTATAATGACGCAAACATCGTCTGCATAGGCCGATATAGTCATTGGTGGGCTTCCAGGAAAACAGGTCAGGCCAGAGATATTCTTTCTCAGTGTGCAAAGAAATGGCTCCATTGCTAGCGCAAAAAGCAAACCTGAGACTGGGCAACCCTGCCGTACCCCCCTCTGAACCTTTATGGGGGGAACCAGTTCATTGTTCACCTTAATTACACTGGAGATGTCAGTGTACAATAAAGTTATAAAGGCCCTGAAAATTACCCCAAACCCACATGCTTCAAGAACATGGCACAAGAAAACATGGTCAATGCTGTCAAAGGCTTTTTCAAAGTCTAGAAAACATATTCCAAAATCATTTTGGTCATGGCGAGCATACATTAAATCCCGCACGAAAAAAATTGTTGTCGTAAATCGAACGACTGGGGATGCAGAATGTCTGATCAGGTAAAACCAGATCACCAATGACTTTTTTTAAGCGATTTGCCATTGCTTTCGAAAACAGTTTATAGTCGGTACACATTATTGAAACCGGTCTCCAATTCTCCATCCGCCGGAGGTCTCCTGACTTTGGGAGAAGACTCACCACTGCTCTCCTTAGGCTTAGTGGCATTACACCTTTTCGCAAGGATTCTTGGATTACAATCAATAGTTCTGGGCCCAAGATGTCCCAAAATTCCATGTAAAGCTCAGCTGGCAGGCCATCAATTCCAGGAGCCTTTCCAGATTCCATTCCAACCAGGGCACGCTGTAATTCATCAAGACTTAAGGGCACATCCAGCTCCAGGCGTTGCATCTCAGTTAGGGTTGGGAGATGGGAGGTAAAACATTTTATTTTATCCTCATTTATATCTTTTTTAGCAAATAGTTCAGAATAATACTTTCTAATAGTGATTTTTACCCCATCAGAACTTGTAATTTCATTCCCACTGGGGTCCTTAACTGATGACATCAGCTGGGGAGGCTTCGTTTCAGCTTCTAAGTGAAAGAAGGCTTTGCTAGGACTATCCGATACTTTGATGCTTTTTACTCATAGTCTAACTAGCAGTCCTGCAGCCTTCTCCTGTAATAGTTCCCGGAGTTGGGTCCTTTTTTCAAGGAGCAATTTATAATTTGCCTCATTTTCCTGCTCTGCCATTTTGTTTTGCAGTTTTAGAATTTCGGTTTCCAACCGTGCCAATGTGATTTGATTTTCATGGGTGATGTGGGAATTAAACTGTTGACAAAACAGTCGTATATGAGTTTTCATATTATCCCACCAAAGGTTAGTGGAAGCAAAGAGGGGCTTTTTTCCAACTATTGCTATCCATAGGATGCGAAAGGCTTCCTTAAACAGGGTATCATCCAAAAGGCTTGTATTGAATTTCCAATAGGCGCTCCTCCGTTTGAATTGTGGGAAAGATAGGCCCACCGTGACCATGTGGTGGTCAGAGAAGATGGAAGGGGTAATAGTTGAGGAGGTTGCAATATTCCTTAATCGTGGGGTGATGTACCAGCGGTCAAGCCTCGCTAAGGATACTTGGCCATTGGAGCATCGACACCATGTAAACTGCCGGTCATTTGGGTGCATCAATCGCCATACATCCAAAAAAACCCCACCTGAAAGGAACTGGGAGAGGTCACCGTGGGACTCAGGATGTGGTTCCGGTGAATTTCTGTCTATTTTGGGCTCTAGCGTACAATTGAAATCTCCCCCCATGCATATGCACTGATTTGGGTCAAACAAATTTAAATGGTTTATCACTTCAGTAAAGAAGGCTTTACGGTCAGTACTCTCGCTTGGTGCATATACATTAAAAATAATAAGCTTCAGGCTATTGATCACCAATTCCAGGGAGGCAAAACGTCCCCGAATCACCTCCTGAAAGAGGCAAGATTCAGGTACAAGTCCTGGTTTTAGCAAAAACCCCACTCCAGCAGATACAGATGACATATTACTGAAGAAACATTTACCTTTGAACATGCTGCTCCAGTCATGTTCAACCTTCTCAATAATATGAGTTTCTTGCAGTAATATTACATCGACTTGTTTCCTTTTGAATAAACTATTCACTTGGATCTGGCGGACGTGACTGGCCCCACCGCCATTTATATTGAGTGTTGCAAGATTAAGCGTCTTCATCACTCATTAGTAAATTTTGCCTGACACTGTGAGTACTCACTCTTTGCCTTTGTTATGATTTTCTTTAGTCGATGAAACTGCGATTTTGTTAGGTTTAGTTCCTCAGATTTTTTTATGACTAGTTTTGCAGCCTGAATAAAGGGAGCCAAATCAGGGAAATGATCCCCAATGATGACATTTCGCTGTCTATATGTTTCATTGAGGAATGAGAGAACAATATGGGGAGGGGTTGGGGGTTGATCTGGCATTACTTGTGATAATGCTGTTACCTCCACCTCCTCTTCCGATTCTGATAAATCAGAAAGTGGTCCAATGGGGTCTGGGTCAATACCGTTTTCTTCTCCTGCTATGCAACCTAGCCTTCCCTTGTCTGGGGGGTCCACGCAGTGCTGTGTTTGGGAAACATCAGCACATTGATTACTGATTTCCTCAATTGGCATGAAATTATTATTCCCACATTCCTGTGGATTTATGTTTTCGTCCTTTTCTGCTATATTGGCAGATTTATTGTGGATGTCAGCCTGTTCGGCGACATTCGCTTGGATCAATGATGCGCCATTCACGGTATCATGGCCTGAATTATTTACATCATTAACGTCGTCTGTGTGAGTAATGGAAGCGCGTTGTTTTAGCGGCTGAACCCTGATGCTCTTTTCTGGGTTTTCCTCTTTATTTATTTGGTCCACGCTTTGCAGAGAGATTCCAGGTGCATCCTGAAGAGTTTTTTCACTAACAGCCTGAAAATCGAGCACGACCTTTTTACCTGCTCCAGATGAGTCACTATCATCCGGAGCCCTTCGTTTACTCGTCCCCACCTTGCTATCAGTGTCCATTTCAACATTTTGCTGAGGAAGAATATACGCGTTCACGCTTGGAACACTGGATTCACCCTCATTAGGAATTTTAGGCGGTGGCAATGCGATAGCCTCCCCCCCACTGGGAATCTCAATTAGTGGAGCAACGTTAACCTCCCTCCCACTGGGAGTATTGATTAGTGGAGCAGCGTTTACCTCCCTCCCCCTGGGCGCATTCATTAGCAGAGCAACCTCCTCCTTACAAACTATGGCAGTGTGACCTGTCTTGCCACACCTGACACACGAGGCTTTGGGACAAGAACGTTTTAAATGTCCATACGCTCCACACTGAAAGCATGTTAAGGTGGTGGACGATGCGTATAGCTGGAAATTTGCCTCTTCAAAATTAATTTTGAAAGTGATATTGAGGCCTGTGTCGTCCCCACGGTCTGGAAGGACCATATATACTTGTCTGCGGAAGCTCATTACGTGCTTAACACGTTCATTCCGACACCCAAGAGGGATTGTTGAAATCCTCGATACCATTTTACCGTACCGTGATAGCACGGTCATTAACTTGTCATTTGGGATAAATGGAGGTACGTTGGAAATAACCACTCTCGTCGCGGGAGTTAATAGCGGCGATGCCATCATAAAGTGACCGCTTTCCGTGGTTATTCCCGCGCTTACCACGTCATGGACGAGTTCCTCGTCCGAAACGAACACCACCACTTTCTGGTTCATACGCGAAGCTGCACGTATATTTTCATCTCCAACAATGCTCCCCACAGCGAGGATGATGTCCTCGACAGGGACTCCATCCGGAGGCACGCACACAAACGCGTGCTTCCTGGTTAAGCCTTCAAAGTCATCGCGACGAGAGCGTGCATTCGCCATTCCGGCGAAAATACCCCCCCCCCCCTCTCCCCGCTTGTCCGAGCCGGACAAGAGGGTATCAAACCTAAAAAAACGAACTAAAGTAAAAAATAAACGTGCATTATAAGCACAGAAATGGCTTACAACGCGCCGTCAACGGCAGTAGGCCGCGCCCAGAATGGGCCCGCTCTCAATCCTCTCTCTCTCGAAGGAAAAGGTGTAGAACAGATGAGAACAAATGCCAAAGCACATAGGGTGGAAAAGGAGAGGGAGGGGGGCAGGGGAGGGCAGGAGAGGGGGGAAAACTCACGACGAACTCACCAAAACACAGAGCAGTTGCTCACAGCCGCCATGACGCTACACCCAACGCTCCGACGGCCGATAGGTGGCGACAAAGAGAGACAGTGAGAGAGAGAGAGAGAGATAGAGAGAGATAGAGAGAGAGAGAGATAGATAGAGAGAGAGAGATAGAGAGGGAGAGATAGAG